>NW_026294595.1:150010651-150545651 GCF_007827085.1 Peromyscus californicus insignis
TGTGTGTAGAAGAAGGCAAATAGTTCCATGTTTATCATCCTTCACAAAACTCAACTCCTAATGGATCAAAGAACTCAACACAAAACCAAATACATTGAACCTGATGGAAGAGAAGGTGGGGAATAGCCTTGAACTCACTGGCACAGGAAAAGACTTTCTGAACAGGACACCATTAACACAGGTGCTAAGATCAACAATTAGTAAATGGGCCCTTGTGAGACTGAGAAGCTTCTGCAGGGCAATGGACACCATCATTCAGGCAAAGCAGCAGCCTACAGAATAGGAAGATCGACTGAAGGCTACTCTCCAAAACACGGAAAGAACTTTCAAAAATAAATAGGAAGGAAACAAATAACCCAATTTAAAAATGGGGTACAGAGCTAAGCAGAGTTTCTCAAAAGAGGAAACCCAAAGAGCCAAGAAACACTTAAAGAAACATTCAACATCTTTAGTCATAAGAGAAATGCAAATCAAAACTACTTTGAGATTTCACCTTACACCCATCAGAATGGCTAAGATCAATAACACAAGTGACAGCTCACGCTGTGACCATGTAGATTAAGGAGAGTACTCCTACCTTCTGGTGGGAGTGCAAACTTATTCAGTCACTATGGAAATCAGTGTGGCAGTTCCTCAGGAATATGGGAAATGATCTACCTCCAAATCCCACCCTACTACTCTTGGATACACACGGAAAGAACTCTTCATCCTACCATGTTTATGGCTGCTCTGTTTATAATAGCTAGAAATTGGAAACAACCTAGATTTCCCTCAACAGAAAAATGGATAAGGAAAATATGGTGTTTGGTTTTGTTTGGTTTTGGTTTTTGTTTGGTTTTGGTTTTTGGTTTTTTGAGACAGAGTTTCTTTGTGTAAAAACCCTAGCTGTCCTGGAACTCACTTTGTAGACCAGACTGGCCTTGAACTCGCAGAGATCCACCTGCCTCTGCCTCCTGAGTGCTGGGATTAATGGTGTGCACCATCAACAACTCAGCCATTAAAAAAAAACCCGAAATCATGAAATTTGCAGGTAAATGGACAGAACTAGGAAAAAAAAATCATCATCGGTAACCCAGACCCAGAAAGACAAATATAGTATGCGTTTGCTTATATGTGGATATCAGCTGTTAAGTCAATGACAAGTAAACTACAATCTGTAGAACCACAGAGGTTAGGGACAGAGTAAGGGACTAGGTAGTACAGATAGATCTCCATAGGAAAGGGAAATAGAATAGTTAGGGATGGTTGAAGAGTCTGAAGTGGGAGGATCACATGGGGAGGGAAGAGGGAGACGAAGGAGGAAATATGGGAGAAACATAAAATTAAGGGCTTTTGAGGGGTAGTTTGGAAACCTAACACAGTAAAGCCTCCCTAAAATATCACATATATGAAGGCAATCTAAATGAAATGGCCAAGTAATGAAGAGGGTCCTGGACTGCACTGCCCATGGTGACGAGCCAAGAAGTCCTGGCATCAGGAGTCAAGCTTGCAGTCTACCAAGCATCTCCAAACAGCTCATTCCATATGCTCTGCAGTGTCCAGGCTCTTTGTCCAGACCTAACACCAACTCTCACTGATCAATTTCCCATTTTCCATTTTTTCTTGAGGAAAAAATTCAGGCGAAATGAAGGTGACTCAAGGGCTGCTTGTTGCTTTCCCACCACAGAACACAGTCAACCACTGCTCCTTAGCTGCTGTACTGTCGTCGTGACAGCATACTGACAAAGTGACTCACAGTTTGAAGGTGTGCGCCCTTATGGCGGGACAGTCAGGAGCAGCGAGGCAGCTGGTTGCACTGTGTCTGCAGCGAAGAAGCAAGAGAGAGATGAGCGCCAATGCGCTACCGTCCTTCTCCTTTTCCTTCAGCTGAGGGCTCCAGCTCGTGGAACGGTGTCGTCCACATTCAGGATGGGTCCTCTCGCTTCCACCACAAACTCTTTCATGGACACACCCAGATGTTTGTTTCTTAGGTGATTCTAGACACTATTCAGTTGACAATTAGTGGTAACTATCGAACACCAAGTAGACATGTCTGACACTGCTTTAGATCAGAGGGCCCAGTGTGCCCAAGAAACACAGTGCAACTCAAACTCCACAGATCTCCTCAGTGAAATGCATATGGGTACGTTCTGGTCCTGAGCACCTGTGGGTTCTTTGGGTTTAGATGTAATGACCCATGACTTTAGTTGGTGCCTTCCTTCTTTTAGGGGAAACTGAGGCCACAAGGGGTTTGCTGTTGCCCTGAGTATGAGGCAAAGCTGTTGCTCCGTCTACCATTTCTGCGAAGGCCACATTTACCCTCTCAGATTTTCCACTGTGTCCTGCCATCCCTACGAGGAATGGAAAGAATGACACATTTTTAAAAGAGATGTTCTGCTTTGGGGTGTGAAAATATCGATGGATTTCTGGTCAACTGGAAATTACCCAGAAAATTAAATCATCTGGACTCTCCCCTGCCCCCCAAATGTTCCAGTTCATCAAGGTCCCATTGTGTTTGTTTCTGTAAAAATAAAAGTTCTCTGAAGACATTTAGATGCAAGGAGATGTCCACAGTTCCTATGCAGTCTCATAATTTATGTACTTCAGTTGACATTCTTTGGGCTCTTTGACAGAGACCATAAGAGCAGACAAAAGGAGAAGATGTGAGCAGTAGACGTCACCAGAAAGCCTTTGGAAGACAGATACTTCACATCCTCAATTAGGAGGCAACCCGATGCTGAAAGAGCATACATTAATTTTAAAAACCTCCTGCACAAAGGAAATAATGGAAAAATGCATCTCAGGTAGTTATCCCTTTTGTGCTAAAAACAAGTGATTTGGAGAAAATAACCACATAGGGCTGAATAGGTTCATCTTATTATGTTTTTCTGGTTTTAAATTTTTAAGGGAGGAAAAAGAACAAGAAGCGTCCATTGTTTCAACAAACGTTGATTGGTTATTTAGTATGTTGCAAGGCACCAGGCTACACCTTTTTGTGACTTTTTCTACTCTTAAAATTACTTTTAACCATGAGAAAGAAACTTCTAGATGTCTCATTACTGATTCCAAAAGTGGCTCCGGAAAGGCCATTTCTTCTCAGTTTTTTTTTTCTTTCAAAATCATTATGATTCAACCTAGGGGTGAAGGTGGGAATATTATATGCTGTTTTTCCCACCTGGAGCCTGAGTTTTGTGTGTGTGTGGAAGGAGCTGGTTTATCTTAGGCCTTGGGGAGCACCCATTTTTAAAGAAAGGGCCCTGGATTACTTACTAGGATTAATGAGGATTTCTGGTCAAGTTCCCAAGGAATCAGGGTAAAGGAAAAGTCAGTATGGATATGAGTTTTATCGGGGAGTTTATTGGTACCCACACCTTAGCAAAGGAGGTTGGAGAAGCGGGATGAGTGGAAAGAGATGCTGGTATAGATAACCACAGTTTTGACCAACCAAGGATGCTCCGGAGCCTAAATGGCTCTTTAAGCTGGCTGAGCTTAGACTTTTGCATCTGTCGCTCACAGGATGTGAGCTTCTGGGATCGCCTAGAAAGACCTGTAACCCTAGGGAGGCAGCCTTCTATATTTGAAGAAGCCAGTGGCTGAATGCAGGTTGCAGACAGCCCTCCCAGCAGCTGGGGCTGTAGTCTGTTGCTAAGAGGAACCTAGGTGGCATCTCACAGTATGTGTGTCTCGCTGTAATGAACTTCTACTCAGAATTACCCCCAGTCCTCTTTCCTTTCTCCCACCTTTCATCTCTCCTTCCTCCCTTTTTTCTTTCCTTATTTTCTTCCCCCTTTCCTCCCTGCTTCTAGATATCCAGCCAATACCCGTCAAGTATCTGCCATCTATCACCCAGGCACAGTCTCATGGAGACACCATTAAGCAGAATGTTACACTTGACACCATTAAGCAGAATGTTACAGCATATGGTAAATTCTAGAAAGAAACCATGCCATGTGAGAGCAGAGGAGAGTGCTGCAGTCACCCACAGAATAAGGAGTTCTTCAGGCCTGACTCTGAAAAAGGAATTAAAATGAAGGGAATGGTTTTTCCCGGTGGAGAGAGCTTGGAGTTGGAGGAACTAGAGAGCAGCATGGCCTGGGCATAGCACGGGCTGAGAGCTGGAGGTGGATTTGCAGGGATGAGGGCCAGTTCTGGAGAACATTGAGGGCAGAGCTGAGACAGTTTTATCCTAAACATTGTGACCAAGACTTTATACCATGTTTGGGGACTCGCGACAAAGGTTTTCATGAAGTTGGAAAGCTAGAAGTTGACTTCAAATTCGCTGTTGTTGTTGTTAGTGCTGCCAGGACCTTGTGCATGTTCAGCAGTTACTCTACTGAGGAAAGTTCTAGTCCTGGCTTGAATGTAAATGGACATTAACCTAGAGGGATCGGAATGTTCCTGGGAATGAATGTAGTTGAGCTGAAAACATCTTCATTCAAAGTCATTGGAGGAGCTGAGCAAATTCCCTGCAGACCTCTTTGGGGTTTTTGTCTTGCTATCTCATTTATGCTGATCTGTATAATTTCACAAGAGTGCATCTAAATGGAACAATCTAGACGATGAAGTGAAACTCAGAAAGGGTTGGTCAACCACAAGATTTGAAAACCTCAGTTCATAAACTACCTAATAAAGATGTAGATGGCTTGGATGGCCTTGAAGTTTTTGCCTCCATCTGTATGAACAGATGAAAGGTTCTTCTGACATGTAGAATATTCCAAATGTCTGGTCAACTGTTGTGTCTTACAGGTCTCACAATCTAATAAATGTCTCTGGGGATTTAGGAACAGAATGTAAATGAATTGAAATCTAAGAACATTCTAGAAGTTTAGACTCATATCCGAGTGTCTATGTCCTCCATTGCTCTCAACAATCTTTCTTCAGAGAATGGCAGAAGAGAGTTTTGGAAATACCTATTTGTGGTGGGGGAAGCAGGCCAAGAGGGTTTATGGTCCTGCTTGGGATTCACTCAGTGCCCTCGCTGGCTGATTTACTTTGTTCGGCTCACACTTTGTTTAACATAGATTTAGGCTTTGAAAAGCTTAATCTTTTCAATTAGTAGATGAGCTCTTCCCTGTGGAGATCATCCAATTAAAAATCCAATTCATAGGTCAGTGTCTCTGGCTTGTCTTTTATTTGGTGCTTATCAAAAACGGTCCACATCCACCAAGGGGCTCTAGGGGGAAAAGCACTTCAAGATGCGCTAGCTTTGGGCAGGTGAGCTAGCTCAGCAGGTGAGGAAAGAGGTATGCTGCCAAGACTCAGCCTGAGTTTGATCCTGAGACCCACATGATGAGAGAAGGGATGCTCACAAATTGTCCTATGACCTACACACACACACACACACACACACACACACACTTTAAAAAGTGCTCTGTCTTCAATGCATATGGGCTAGGAGCTTAAGAGCAGAAGGTGCACACTGGTGTCTAGCTAAGGAGAACTGCTGAGCATCCAGACTGTTCAGCATCTCTAACCATCAGTGGCTCCCAGGCAGCCGGAAGCCTGTGGAACAAAGACGGGCTGGGCTCATTGTCCCAGCCTCCAGGTCCCTGCCTGGGTTAGAGCAGCTAACCCAAAGCTTCATGCTCCCCCATGGGGCCTTATAAATGATCAGCAAGCTCCTGCTGAGGTAACTCAGTTCTCTCAAGCGGCAATGGAAGTAAAGCTGAGGTCTACTCCATGGGACCTATCTGCCACAGTGCATTGTCAGAGCCAGAGATTGTGGCAGCCCTCGACCAGGACAGGCCTGTAGACAGGGGTGCAGGCGAGAACCCTGAACCATCAGAATCTCATTGTGTGGATTTCATCATCTTTTATCCGAGGAAGAAAGAGCCAGCAGGAAAGTAGAATGTGCTGGGGGGTGGGGGGTGGGGAGGGTAACACTACAGATTATAGTCTGGCTTTATAATCAGTTCTTTGGAAATTATAGACAGATTGAACAAAATGATACGCTTTGGAGCAGCAGGGAGTCTAAAGGTGGAAAATGAATTGACTGCAACCCCAAACCAAGGAGCTGGGGTGGGTGTGGGGGCTACATCGTTAATCACCATGGTGGGCTCTCCTTATTGGTTTGCTACACAGCAAGAGGAAATGTAGCCTTCAATTACAGACACATGAGTTTCAAATGACTACCTGGTGTACCTGAGAGGAAGCATACAACCCTGGGCCTTGGCCACGTGCTGATGGTGTGAACAGAGCCATAAGCCTTGTAAAAGGTGCAATTAGAGAAGGAGGTAGGTGCTGCAGGGCACGCTGCAGGGCACGCTGCAGGGCACGCATCGCTCACCATTGTGAGGGTCCCGGTGTGCTGGAGCTCTGTGGAAGCATGCAGAGTGCTCCCTCCCTCCTTCCACACGCTTGCAGTAGCTCTGGCCTGAATAGATTTCACATCTGCCTTACACACAAGCACCTAAAGTTGCTCTCGCCATTCTGTCCCCTGGAAGTCACAGGGACAAAAGGTACATCATGTGTGGCTTTGAATGACATTCAGGAGTTCTCTAAATGTCAAGATAAATGTAGCATGGGAGAGCTTTTTCTAATTTTATGACTTCTTCAGCATCAAATGTCACTGGAACCTTTGTTAAGCTTCCAGAATTTTCTTTGTGTTCGTAGAGATTTCTGTGATGGAGTTAATTCTAGGGATGGATGCTGGTTTCCTTTACCAAGAAGGACTTTTGCTTCCAGAGAGAAGAGGACCTCCTTCTAAAATCCAACCTGATCTCACTGCACCTCTCCTGGGTTTGCTGTCTGGCACCACAGGCCCGCCCTGGGCTTAGGCTGGTTCAGAGCCTCTTCTGTGCCTCAGTTTATCCTCAGTGTTAAAGGAACCATAAGAAACACCTCCCAGGTTGAGGACATGCCTATGGGGACAGGTGTGGTCCTCAATACCTTAAATATCAACCAAGAACCTCAGAGAGCATCAGTTAAAAAAAAAAAAAAAAGAAAATACTCTATTGTATTTTGTAGGTAAACTAAAGATTATTAATGAAGAAAAATAATTTCTGAGATCTCTATTATGGAATAGCCACCTGTGTCTATTAGGTTATAAATTAAAATGGTAACATGTAAATTTGTTTGTTAATCCATTTTGAGCTAACAATGCTAACTCCATCACATATTTTGAAATAGAAAATAACACTTTTCAAAACAACTTCATGAAAAGACAGGCACTGCCCACTGTGTGTGCACATATCTTTAATTTCTTCTTTTTCTAGATGTACTCACTTTTCTGTTTTATTTTGTGTATGTGAGTGCTTTGCAAGCACACGTGCATGTCTGTGCATCGTGTGTATGCAGCACCCTCAGGAGAGTCGGCGTCTAATCCACTGGAATTGGAGTTACAGGCAGTTGTGAGTTACCGTGTGGGGTCTAAGACTTGAACCCGGGTCCTCTGCAGGAGCAGCCAGTGCTCTTGACCCCCGAGCCGTTTCTCCAGCCGCTGTACTTCTCTTTAACGTCTGTAGGGAGTTTTCATTCTGCGTTGCCTCTGGGAGACACCACTCTGTGCATAGATTAATACTGGTTACTTGTGACCAACTCTGGACCAGCGGTGAACCAGCTTCCTAAAGGGCTGTGGGGTAGGGACCCCATCGCACTCCTTGTGTTGTTACTTGAGGAGGAACAGTTAAGCTGGCCTTTGGACCCAACTTTTGGCCTGTAGGGTCTGTTTCTATCTCTACCATTCAGGCATAATGCTGGCAGTTAAAGGGAGGTCTGGGGTCCTGTAAATAGATTGGGACAGCTATGAAACATTGTGACATCTTTCTGATATGGAGATGGAGATATCCCCTACTGGGCCTCCAAAAGCCCCTTCATGGCCCACTGAAGTCACTGCTATAGCACTTTGGAATTGAGAGTCATTAAGTATCTGAGTATTTCTTTAATGACCTGAACCCCGATCTGAGAGCACCCCTAAGGACCGAACGCTGCTCACAGTGGATAAGTATATCCATCTGCCCATCCTGAAGTTTCAGAACCCCATGGTCACTAGACAGCTTCTTCCTTGGTTTGCTTTGGGTGGGACTGACTCCAGATGTACTCACAGCAGACAATAGAAGCAGGTATGTTGAAGGCTGAATGAAACGTCATTCCAGCGAGGAGCATGGATCTCTCTTGCCTTGCTTTATTTGACAAAAATGGTAGGTAGTTTATCAAAATGACTTGCAACTAGGGGTGCATTTGGCAGCCAAGCAAAATAATCTCCCTTTCTCTCCCTCCTCCTTCTCTCTCTCCCTCTTCCTTACCCCTCCCTCTTCCCTCAGATCCAGTGCCCTCTTCTCTTTCCCCTCCCTCTCCCCTCTCCTTCTTCAGCACCCCTCCCTCGCCCATGGACCATTTATTCTTCAGGCTCAAGTACCTCACAGCCTCCGCACCTTACATGTTTGTATTTGCCAATCAAAAAGAAAAATAGGAGAGGGGGGAAAAGTCACATTAGAATTCACGGAAGAAATGAGATTGTTTTTGAAACGCCGGCAACTGCATTTCTTTGTTTTATTAGCATAAGCGAATTATTAATTCAGCCCAGAAAAAGCATATATCTTTGTCACATAAGACACTCTCCATCCCACTAGAGACCTTCACACTCGGGGATGATGATAATATCTCTCTCCATTTGCATAATGCTTTGCAATTTATGAGGCCCTGTCATATACTCCACGCATTTAACTTTGGTAACTATGTGGAATAGAGTTTTTGCCCTGGGTGAGACCCAGAAGGAAGCACAGGGATTTTACCTCATTACCGCCATGCCCCAAACACGAGTAAACACTGCAGCTTCAATCAGTAGCACCTGCAGGAAAAATGCCATTAATATTTAACATGTAACTTTTTTATTGCATTCCTAAACGTAATCAAACTTTCCCCCCTCCCTTTTTTATTCAGAACTGGCCTCGGAGAATGCAGAGATCTGGGCCCACTTTTGGGGGGTGACCATGTAAATACTCTTCCTTGCTGATAGGATTGCCATTGGCTAGGGCTCTCACCACACAAGCACACGTACTGGTCCTTTGCTTCTGCTGTTGCTGTGCGTATGCAGACACAGACACACATGCAGGCAGATCCAAGCGTGTACATCCCGTGTTGGACCTTACCTGTCTACAGGCACAGCCCTACTCAAGTCAAGATACAAGAGACCCCCAGCTTCCAGAAGGCTCCCTCATGCCCCTCTCATTCCTTTCACACATAATAGACACTTTCTGGCTGTCATTGCTGACACAGATTCCCCCCCCCCCCACCCCATTTTTCTTTTCCCATTTTTCGTCTGTGTGTTTGGTGTGCATGCATGTGTTTGCATATGTGCGGACCCATGTGTGGAGTGTGTGTGTGTGTGTGTGTGTGTGTGTGTGTGTGTGTGTGTGTACTAGTATGTACATGCTTATGGAGCCTGAGGTTGATGTTGGGAATCATTTTGTACTGGCTGGTTTTGTGTGTCAACTTGACACAAGCTAGAGTCATCAGAGAAGAAGGAGCCTCAGTTGAGGAAATGCCTCCTTGAGATCCAGCTGTAAGGCATTTTCTCAATTAGTGATCAATGTGGGAGGGCCCAGCCCTTGGCGGGTGGTACCATCCCTGGGTTCTATAAGAAAGCAAGCTTAGCAAGCCATGGGAAGCAAGCCAGTAAGTAGCACCCCTCCATGGCCTCTGCATCAGCTCCTGCTTCTAGGATTCTGCCCTGCTTGAATTCCTATCCTGATTTCCTTCAGTGATGACAGTAATATGGAAGTGTAAGCCTAATAAACCCTTTCCTCCCCAACTTGCTCTTTGGTCATGGTGTTTTATCACAGCAATAGAAATCCTAACTAAGACACATCTTGATGGCTCTTCTGACTTATTCATCAAAGCAGGGTTTCTCAATCAAACGCAGAAGTCATGGATATGGCTAGTCTTGCTCACCAGCTTACTCTGGGGAGTCCCATCTCTGCTGTCCTGGGCTGGAATTACAGGCAGGTTGTCATACCAACCCTCTATTAACGTGAGTTCCTGAGAATCTGAACTTTGGTTCTCACATTTGTGTACCAAGTGCTTAAACTGCTCCATGTCCTGGTACATGGGTTGGTTTCCAGGCTGAATGAAGAGGAGAAAACGAACTGAGCTGCAGCCTTTATCTCCCCCTGCTTCCTGACTGTGGATGCACTGTGTCCAGCAGCCTCCCTGCCCTGCCATCCCGCTTTCCCCATCTGGATGGACCGCAACCTCAAACCAGGACCCAACGGAAACCCTTCCCTCCTTAAGTTGCTTTTCTCCTGAGGTTTTTACCCTGATGAGAAATGTAGTTAATACAGGTGGGTTTCAATGCATCCAGTTTGGGAAACCACTTAGAGAGGTGTGTGGATAGTGGTGTTGGAGCCCTGGGTGATCCTTGCCAAGCCAGATGCTGTGGAAAAAGTAGAGCAAAGGTCAAGAAGGCCTCTGCCTCCACCCATCTGTCCTTGAGACCCTGGAACCCAGCCCTTCAGGGCTGACTCCCTGAGGAAGCAGCAAATCCTCCTCATCCTGTGTAATTTTGGAAAGATCAGGAAGGTTCTACAAAAGAGGATTTGGTAGCTGAATTGATAGCAAAGGAAAATAAATGAATGAAAGAAAATAATCATCGGCTCCCCAGTACAGCACAAACAGCATCTACAGAGCTCCATCTCAGGATAATTCAACCCAGATGAGGAGAACTTCAAACCCAGCCCTGGGCCTCTCCATCCGGCCGCTGTGGCAATGACAGCAGCAGATCTCTTGAAGGTGGAGTGGGTCCTTGCGAGCCTTAGAGTGGCATCCACCTCTAAGCACATGGATACTGGTAGGCAAGTTTGGAGGTAATAGACCTGGAGTTGGACAAGACTCAGCCAAATCTGCCTTTCCTCAACAGTGAAGTGACGGGGGGTGGTGACTCCCATTTCCCAACATTTAGTGTCCTTGTCTATAAAACGAGTGTGAATGATTTTGCTTCCCAGAGCTAAAGACACTCTAAGTCCTGGCTTTCAGCAGCATCGCTCCACCCAGCACACCACATATGAACTTCTGTTCTGGTTTCACAGGAACAGACGCATGGTCCCATTGGGTAGTAGCCACTTGCTAGGGGTGGGTGGGTGATGTTGGAGCCATTGAAGGTGATCCACAGTGATATGGTTGCACATTTTCCCTTCCACGGGATGTGTTTACTGATGTGCGTGTCTGTACTTGAGATGCTTTTCTGAGACCGTGTTGTGGGTAGTAACAGTGATAGCGTAGGAACAAGGACATGTTCCTCCAAAGGGCAGTGTTAGACAGTCATACAAAGTGCCATGGGAAAGTCTGCGGCATCACAGAGAATGAGTGGATAGGTACCTGTCATGAGTCCTTTTTCCATAGCCAGATCTTTGTAGAAATAAGGAAGAAATAATAAGATGTCCAAGCTGCACACAGGAGAGTGGGGAGCCGTGTGTCAACAGCTGGTGCAGATTTTCTCAGATTCTACTGTCACCTAGTTGGCCAACCAGGGCCACTTCTAAGAGCAGAGAGGCAGGAGCCTGTGCTTACCTAGTGCAGTGGCAGTGACCCGAAGCCACACGACAACCTGGGACACCTTGAATATGGACGTCAGGGGATTGAGCCTTCTGTTGAATTGCACTGGGACTCTCCTCTTTTGGTGGCAAATCCCTGACAAACCTGCTGGTTTCACATTCCCACTCCCGACTCCATCATTCAGTGGGACTCAGATGAAGCCAGGACTAGAAGAGGGAGGGCCTCTATCAAAACCTCAGGGACAGGAGCAAGTCTGTGGGTTGAGGGAGTCATGACCATTTTCTTACTGTGGAAAGAAGGAACATGATCTATGGAAGTGTAACTCTTCGATTTTGGTGGGCAGATGCAAGTGTCCAGATAGAGGGGAACTTCTGAGGCGTCTGAAGACTAGGGGAGGCGTTTTAGTAAGGGAAGGAGTGCAAGTGAGAGCAGCCAGAATCTCAGAAGGACATGTGTGTTTTTCCTTGCACCAGGGCGAGGGAACTGTGCTTTGAAGATCCAGCAAGGGGAATGTGTGAGAACTCGGGGCTCTGGTAGAAAGCCGACTGTCCTGATTGGAAGCAGCTGTGGGCCTTTGACTTCTTGGAGGAGCAGAAAATTTGGTGTCTTTATGGACTTAGAGGTTACTCCAGACGACTTCCTGCCATCAAGATCCCACTGAATCACAACCGTTTTTAAACTTGCTCAGGCAGCCAGGACTTACATAGGTTCTAGATGGTAATGAAATGTCCCTCTAAACAATGTTATGACGTTTCTCTCCCACGGAGCACTCTGATGACTGGATTACCACTGGAAACTCTCGGCATCTGGGGCTTATAGACATACTTCTCTTTTCCCTCGGAGCAATTTGGGTCACTCGGGCTTCTGAGCAGAGATACCGCCTCGTCAAGCTCTTCTTTCATGATCTAATTCTTGGGAGCTCCAGGGTAAAGAGAAGCTTCGTTGTGTAGGGCCTGAGAAATTGCTAGAACGATAATCAGGTTAGGAGACAATGATTTGAACTCCTCTGGACAGTCTACTTATCTGTCAATTAGAATGAAATAGAGCACCTTCCTTTGGGCGATAGATTCCTTTGTATGTATGTGTTCGTGCACGTGCGTGCGTGCGTGCGTGCGTGCGTGCGTGCGTGCGTGTGTGTGTGTGTGTGTATGTGTGTGTGTGTGTGCATGCATGTGTGCGTGCATGCATGTGTGTGTGTGCGTGCATGTGTGTGTGTGTGTGTGTAGACCAGAGGACCACTGCAGGGCTTGTTCCTTGGGTGATAGCCATTTTTCCTTCAAGACAGGATCTTCTGTCGGATTCTACCAAATAGTTTGGCTAGCTGGCCCAGGAGCCTCAGGGATTCACCTGTCTCTGCCTCCTCAGTGCTGGGATTCCAGATGCATCATGCTCAGTTAGAAATTTTTTTTATCTTATTTTATTTACCTGTTGGAAGATTGAACTCAAGTCCTCATGCTTACAGGGCAGTCACTTGGCTGGCTGGGCTATTTCCCCATCCTTGAGGGTTTAATTCTTTAGCAAATTATCATAAAATCATCTTATATTTACAAAATAAGTTGCTGAGCCAATGCAGAACTCCCAGAAACCTTTCATCCAGTTTCCTCCACTGATGACACCTGTTTCTGTGGGCTGGATCTGTCACAGACTGGAGAGAACACTGGTCCATTCCAGTCGACCACATACTACAGCTTATCTGTCTTCCTCTGGTTTTCTCCTAATGTCTCATGTCTGGTCTGGGGCCTCGTCCAGGACACCATGTTATATTTAGGTATAATGTCTTCTTAGATTTGTCTAGTCAGTGGCTTTTTTCCCAGAATTTCCTTATTGTTGATGACTATGTTGGACTTTTTGTTGCTGTGATGCACAACCCAGGGGGTCTTCTAAAGGGGGAAGGTCTGTTTTGGTTCCCGGTTCCCATAGTCCTTCACTGTGGGTCAGTGGTGAGGCAGGATATCTGGTGAGAGCACAAAACTGCCTACTTCGTTGGCCAGAGTGCAGAGATGGAGACTTGAGGAAGGCAAGGGTCAGGGCGGCACACCTTTCCAGGACGTGTCCTTGGTTTGACCCATGTCCTTCAACCAGACCCCACACTTACTGTCTACTATCCCCAGTAAAGCCATCATGTTAAGAGCCAATCAAGGATCCATCTACTGCCCAGTTCAGTGGTCTGAGTCAGGATTTAGAGATTGGAGCCACTGTCTGGGGACCAAGCCTTCAGCACCTGAGTCTCTGCAGGAAGTAGGTGGGGAGAGCACTTCATATGCTAATCCTGACCATGACCTTGAAAATGCTGCAGCAGTCTGGCCTAGTTTTTTATGCAGTATCCCTCAGGTCAGGCTTGCCTGATGTTTTCACCACATCTGATTGGGCTTAAAGGTTTGGGGGAAGATGACAGAGGGGACATGCCCTTTCATGCTGTCAGTGATGTTGGCCTTGATTCTACTGGGTCATGTTGGAGGCATGATGGTGCGTGTGGAGGAGGCTGAGAAGATCACATAGCAAGTCTATGATGACTGGGTGAATGGAGTAAGTGGGTTTGAAAAGTTTTTCACTTTTTCAGGTGAAAACCTTAGTTTCAGTTTCCCACAAAGATGAATCAGTCAGACTGAGTCCTGTCCTCAAGGAACCCAAAATCAGGGACTCCACGGCGCCTTCACCTCTGTCCCAATCATGCTCTATTCTCTTTGTTTGACAGCTCCTGAACAATCGGAGCTGCTCAGAGCAAAGGCTGGAGCTGTTGGCACCCGGGGTTTGTGGGGACCCAGAATGGGAACCAGCATAGCAGTTTCTGGCCTGGGATGAACAGCCCGCAAGACAAAAGACAGAGGCTTAGAATGACAGCCCAGCATGCGGTGGGGACAGTAAGCCACAAGAAGGGAGATTCTTTGTATAGCAGAATGACTCTCAGGAGGACAGTGTGGCCAGGAGGGACACCCACTGTGGCTGTCCTTAGCTTCTCAGACCATTGTGGAGGGTTCTGTGCAAAGCAGCTCATTCTTGGTGCATAAGCAACACTTTCTCATCAGTCTTTCTTCAACCTAAGTTGAAACTCAAGGTCTTTGATGCATACAGATATAAAGACAAAGTCCTAGCCCCTTCGATGTATCAGTCATGCAATATTGTAAGTCCTGGAAGGCACAAAACACATAAACGTCACTTTGAAAACTAGGAACTTCTGTACAAATGTGAGACAGAGTGAACGAAGAGGAGGCCTCATTGGCCTCTGACAGCATCTTCTCACTAGGGTGGTATGTCTGTCCTCCGAGTCATCTTCGACTAGAAAGCTCTCTGCTGGGGACCTATCTCCATACCAGGGTAACCATAAGAACACAGTGAACAAGCCCTACCTCCATTTTTTACGAGAAGTAAAGGATTTTTAAATGACCAGCTTCCTCCTGAGACACACAGTCTGGCTGACTATGCAACATTTAAGTCCAACATGTCTGCTCTCTGGAGATAGTTCAATGACCTCAGCACAGCAAACTTCATTGTTTCCAAGGCAACTAAGCCAGGAATGGCAACTCACACTGTAATTCCAGAATTTAGGAGGCTGAGGCAGGAGGCTCACCATGAGTTTGAGGGAAGCCTGGGCCACAGAGTGAGCCTGAAACATCTAAACATTTGGTTGCATGTGCAGGCTCTCCTCAGCTCATGATATGAAAACATCCTGGTAATAAACCGATCATGTCAACTTGGTGGGATCTAGAGTCCCCTGGGAGATGCATTCCAGCTTATCTGTAAGGGAGTTTCCAGAGGGGTTTATCCTAAGAGGGAAGACTCATCCTGGATGTGAGTTGATACCATGCATAGACCGGGGTACCAGTACTGGTGACAAAGACTGAGTGAACCTCAGAGCTCATCTTTCTCTCCCTCTGACTGGGGATGCAAGTGGCCAGTGGCCTTGTGGTCCTGACACCGTGCCCTCCCCATCATGCTGAACTCTGCTTTCAAACTGTGACATAGAACAAAGTTTCCCTTTCCTATGTTGCTTTTATTGGGTATTTTCTCTCAGCAACAGGAAAAGTAACTAATACTCAGAAATTGAAAGCTTCTAAGTTGCATACCAATCTTCATAGCTTATCCTTAACTCAAAATACCCACATTAGCCTCAAACTGGGAAAAATCATCTCTCACAAAGGCTATTATATCAAAGGCTGTATTTCAAGTAATAACGGGGGCTGGAGAGACGGCTCAGGGGTTAAGAGCACTTGCTGTTCTATTAGGAAGATTTTAGGTTGCCTGCATCCATATCAGGCAGCTCACAAATGCCTGTAACTCCAGCTCCAAGGGACCCAACCCTCTCTTTTGGCCTCCAGGGGAGCCTGCATACACTTACACACACACACACACACACACACACACACACACACACACACACACACACATACACACACACACACACACACACACACACACACACACACACACACACACACACACTAAAAGGAGAAAGTGAAATGGAGTGCTTGCCTGGGTGTTTGAGGTACACTTCCTACTGAATGCTTTGTCTCCAAATGTGTTAAAACCCACCCTGGTCCCACCATTACCAGTCAGGCACTGTTCCTTTGCTTTTGGGGGTCTCTCATTATCGAGAACTCAAATGAGATTTTTATCTTTGAGGGAGAAGTAGCAGGTGTGCGATCTGCCTTTCCCCCTTCACAAATATCCATTTTAAGTCATATTTCCCTATTTGTTAAAGAAAGAACCGTACAGTATATCTGGGGTCATAAAAGAAACCAAGTTCTTATTTATTGGTAAGGGGTGGACGAAGGAAGATCCAATGGTCTCTCAGGATTTGGGAACTCTCCAGAGCTTCACAGACATTCTCAGCTTTGTCTTCCTCATCAGGGCGGCACACAACCTCTAGACGTGGCTTTGTAAAGCACAGTATATTGCATTTATTTTTGACACTATTTTCCAGGGAAAGGTCCAGATCCTAGACAGATACTAACCTGTCACAGTGTGTCTGTGAGACAGTAGGAAGATCACAGGGCCAGCTTCTGATGAGAAACAGAAGCCTCTTGCCTGGGTCAGATGGTGCCTGCAGGACAAGGCACATAGAAAGGAGGCCTATATGCATTTTGGTTCCTTAATGTGGTGGCCTATTGGAGCAGAGCTCCTCTGAGGGCTCCAGGCACACTGACTACAGAGGTTACCATCACAGATGGGAGTGGCTGGGCATGGCAAGTCTCTTCTGCCTGAGCTTGCCCAGGTGGTGCTCAGTCCCTGTCCTTCCTCTGGTTGGTGTACCCAGAGTCTGGAATGACAAGTGGTGCCCATTAAGGCTTTGCTACCTAACTCACTGGATGCTGTAATGGACTAGGGTTCCAGACCTTTGCCCGTAGACATTAGGCCAGATGCCTCTTTATTCTCTTTTGTGTAAAGTGGTTACAGCATCCCTGCTATCTACCCATGAAATCTCAGCAGCCAACAATGCCCAAATACACAGGGATATGACAATACAAAGTGTATTCTGATGTTGCCAATTGTCCCCAAAGGAGCAAATCACTGTCATATAAGCACACTTATAAGTATGTTATCTTGAGGAACTTACCAGGACTAAGGAGTTGGCTCACTTGGTAAAGTCCTTGCCATACAAGAGTGAGGTTCTTAGTTCAGATTCCCAGCATCCACAGCTATAATTCCAGTGCTGGGGCATGAGAGACAGGTATGTATCTGGTTCAGGAGAGACCCTGTCTCAAAATATAAGTAATAGAGAAAGACAGCTAATCTCCTCTGGCCTCCACATGCATGCACCCACATGTGAAGGTACCTCACTCACAAGAAATGTAATTTACTGAGCATGTCCCTAAAACTCCTATGCAGGGCTGCTAGGAGGAGATGGTTCATCAGGGAAATCCTTACCATGTAATTGTGGGGACCAGAGATTGGATCCTCCGAATCCATATAAATGCTGTGGATTTTAGCAGCTTACCTGTAATGATAGTGCTCAGATGAGCAAATTTTCTAACTAGACTAGTCCTATCCACTAGCTCTGGGTTCACCTGAGAGACTCTGCCTCAAAGAATAAGGAAGCAGATGATTAAAGAAGATTCCTGATGTCAATCTTGGGTTTCCAGTATATGTGCATACTCAACATCCCCTACACACTACTCACATGCACCCACATGCCTGCAAACACACACACACACACACACACACACACACACACACACACACACACACACACACACACCCCATGTATATAAGAAGGAGAGGGGGGGAAAACAGTACTACATGAATTGGACTCCATCCCAGAAAAGAAAATGGAACCAGGGGCTAGAGAGATGGCTCAGAGGTTAAGAGCACTGGCTGCTCTTCCAGAGGTCCTGAGTTCAATTCCCAGCAACCACATGGTGGCTCACAAACCATCTGTAATGAGATGCCTTCTTCTGGCTTGCAGGCATGCAGGCAGAATACTGTATACATAATAAGCAAATAAATATTTAAAAAAGAAGATGGAATCAGATGAGAGGCCATGCAATGGGAAAGTCACATCTTGTTCTCGCTGTTACTTAACAGCTTTGATGAGGCTGCAGCTGTCATGTGCAGAAGCTCTGCTGACCCAGCCACTTGCCTTGCTGAAGTTTCTGGAAGATAAATTGGCTTCATTCGTCCCAGGCTTCATCACCATTTGCCCGCTGGTCCACCTGGACTCAATTCCTTTCGTCCTGAGTGCTTCCCACCCTTCTCTCATTTACACCCAGTCTCCCCCCCCCCCCCCCCGTAATGGAGAGGTTTGAAGTGGGTAGAAGTTTGCTTGCCATCTTAATAGCGCTTATTTATTTGGACCGTCAAATTCCTCTTGCTATGACAAATTTGGTCTGTGCTGAAGGTATGCTCAGGCTGTTTATAATGGGCCCTGTAATTAATTGGCCCCTGTCACTGGGGTGCATGTCCTCCGTCCTCTGCTTGGTGTGTGTAAAAATCTCAGAAGGGGCCTTGCAAGGTGGATGTTTCCATCGTGTTCACCTGAAGAGAGCAGACCTTTCAGGCCGAATCTTCAACACCTCGATGCTTTAATTGGCTTCTGACGCAGATGTTGCTCTCCCCTTACAACCCTATCTCCTCTCTTGAATCTGGGGCTTCTGAAGGTTTGTTGGTCCCCAGAACTGGTCCCAGTGGATCTGAGAAATACTGTTTCCCAAAGTTTATTTAGACAACCTCTGGCCTGCTTTTTGCTTTATGTAAGTGTTTTCTCCTGAGCCCCACGCCTTGTTTTCCCAAGTGTCTAAGGCTACTGCTCAACGTGAAGTCTTATTCGGGATTCCATTGTGAGCCAGAACAAAGGCTCCAAGTCAACATGGCCTCAGCAGAGGCCAAAAGCAGCTCCAGGCCCACCCAACCTTTTCCCACAATGCTTTTTTATTTCTCAGAAAAGCGTTGTAAACATGGTCCCATGGCGAAGGACAACTTAAACATCTCATTGTTGAGGGCACTTATTCTCAGCAAAGCCTTTAATCTCATCACACCCACTTTGCTGAGGCTCTTCCTGGATCTCCAGCTCTCCAGTCACCTCTCTGCCTCCTCTTCACCTGAAACACGGTGTGGGTGAAGGAGCGGCAGGGCAGTGGTCAAAAGGAAATGTCACAGGCAATCCTGTGTGCCTCCGTGACACGCCAAAAGGTTGACTTTAAATTAATTGAATCAGTCAACTCAGGAAGACAGAAGCCCCGCAAGACCAATTGCTCAATATGCCAGCTTTTTAAACTGACCTGATCAAATCAGTGGCTGAGCCCAGGTCCTGCCTGGATGAACCTATGCAAACATCTATTTTATGAAAACTGATTTATTTTTCAAGGAAATCTGAGGGACTGATACAGAATGGTTAAGCAAAAAAAAAAAAAATGTGTAAATAGCATAGAATCAACCCCCACCACCCTGTCTCTGCCAGCTCCCTGGAACAATTTGTCATTTAATTTCTTTGAACATCAAAAGAATTCCTTAACTTGAGATATTTTCCAAAAAACGTTATTAAATGACATATTTATTCCAAACAAACATTGAGCTGGAGGGAGGCCTTCCGTTATATATGTACCAACTAGGATGTGAAATTAAAATTCCCAAGAACCCAAGGCTTCTCTGCTCCCCTCCCTTTCCCTCCCGCTTCCCTGGCCTCTCCCTTCAAAACAAATGACAGCCATCCTAATGCGCACAAAAGAGCACCTCATTGTGGTTGATTTTAAAAAGCTTTTAAAATTACATTTATTTACTGGGCGGAGGCCATGTGTCACAGCTGTGGAGGTCAGAGAATGACCTGGAGGGGCCATTCTCCTACCAGTTGGGTTTTAGGGGACAGAGATCAGCTCTCAGCCTTGGCAGCAAGTGCCTTTACCTGCTGAGCATCTCACCTACCCTCATTGTTCTTCCGATTAGTGTTTCTCTAAGGCTTAGTGATAACCACCTTTTTTCATGTGCTAATTGGCCATTTGTGTATTTTCTTTGGGGGGAAAAACACGTCTCTTTAAGTTCTTTGCCACTTTTGATTTTTTTTTTTTTTTGTCATGGCTGAGTTTCAGGATCCACCGGCATACTGTGGACATCCACTCAGTTGGAAAAGCGACCCGCAAATATCTTGCTGCTTCACTGTGTTGTTCGTGGCTCCCAATGCATGAAAGGGGTTCGAGTTGGCGTGGGTCAAGTTAGCTATTTCTGCTTTTGTTGCCTGCACATTTTCTTCTAAGAAATTTATGGCTTTAGTTTTATAGTTTTGTTGTATGTGTTCAGACCTTTGCTACATTTTTCACTAATATTTATTATGATACTTTATTACTCTGAGAATTTTATACATAGACACAATGTATTTTTTTTTTTTTTTTTTTGTCTTTTTGAGACAGGGTTTCTCTGTGTAGCTTTGCGCCTTTCCTGGAACTCACTTGGTAGCCCAGGTTGGCCTCGAACTCACAGCGATCCGCCTGGCTCTGCCTCCCGAGTGCTGGGATTAAAGGCGTGCGCCACCACCGCCCGGCTGACACAATGTATTTTGATCATGTTCACCACCCACTCATCCCAGATCCACTCCTAACCTCCAGCCCCACTCCTTCCCAACTCCCTGTCCTCCTTTTTTCTTTATTAGCCCACAGGTCCAATTGGTGCTGCCCATACACTCTTGAGTGTAGGATTACCCATTGGAGCAGGGTTGACCTACCAAGGGCCTCATATCCTCAAAGAAAACTGATTCTCTCTCCCTAGAGGCCGTTAACAGCTCCTCAGTTAGGAGTGGAGGCTTCTGCCTCCACGATGGAGTGTCAGCTGGCTTGATCTTGCGCAGGTCTTACACAGGCAACCACAGCTGCTGTGAGTTCATTGAGTCTGACATGTCCTGAAGTCACTGTTTCTCTTTGATCCTCTCAAAATCCTCAGACTCCTTCTTCCTCGATGGTCTCTGAACACTAGGTGGAGGGCAGAGATTCAGATGTCCGTCTATGGCTGAGCACTCCCCAGCATGTATTCTCTGCACTTGGACCAGTTGTGAGTTTCTACATTAACTACCATCCACTGCACAATGAAGATTCACTAATGAGATCTGAGAGCTGCGCTAATCTGTGGCTCTAGAGACATGAATTTAAAGGGCAGTTTGATTATATGTCCACTTAACAAAATAACAGTAGTTGATTCTTCCCAGGGGCTTGTGAGTTCCTCAACCATGGGCTCTTGGCCAGATTGACTGGATCAGGCATGAGTTTCCTACTGTGAGACAGGGTTGAAACCCAATGAGAAAGTGGTTGGTTACTTTAATGGTTTGAATGAGGATGGTTCCCATAGGCTAATATATTTAAATGCTTGACCTCAGCTGCAGGAGCTGTGGCTTTGTTGAGGGAGGTGTGTCGCTGGAGGTGGGCTTTGGGGTTTCAAAAGCCCATGCCATTCCCAGTTAGTGTTCTCTCTCTCTCTCTCTCTCTCTCTCTCTCTCTGCCTCAAGCTTTGGTTCAGATATAAACTTTTAACCACTGCTCCAGCACCATGGTGCCTGCCTGCTTGCTGCCATGCTCTCCACCATGGTGGTCCTGGACTCTAACCCTCTGGAACCATGAGCCCCAAATCAAATGCTTTCTTTTATAAGTTACCTTGTTCATGGTGTTTTGTCATAGAAAAGTAATTAAAAAAAAGAAATAGAAATATGACTAAGAACTAATCAAAAAGTAACTGAAACAGTTACTCCTATAACATTAATGCCACTGTTGTACCAATGGACACCTCTTGCCATACTCGTCATTCCTATAGCTCACAGGTTGAACTGAGTAGTATCAATAAAGGTCCACCTTCATTCTCATGCTCATAGATACCAAGCTCTCCCACTAAAATCTGTCGAAAAGATTGTCCTTTTCCAATGAAAGTTTTTGACACTTGGATGAAATATCTGTTTAGGGCTTTTTTTTTTTTTTTTTTTTGCTACCCTAGGAACTCTTGTATTGAGACTTCCTTTGGTTTCTCCTCTTCATAGATCCCAGGACATCTCTACATACACCTAACTGTACCACTCTATTACAGACACTCAGAATGGGGCATGCTTTTCTTGTTATTTTGTTGTTGTTGTTTGTTTATTTTGTTTTTTGAGAAAAGGTTTCTCTGCTTTTCTTGTTATTTTGTTGTTGCTATTTGTTTATTTTGTTTTTGAGACAAAATTTCTATGCTTTTCTTGTTATTTTGTACCTTGGTGTAACTGAGCACTTCTCCTTTTATTTGCTAGAGTTAATTTGATCAGTGTTGCCGGGCCATATCAGCTCGTGTTACCTGTTGAGTGTGCTACAGTAATCAGTATTTGGTACTTGGCATGCTGGAGGCAGCTAATGAGCCGTCCCTCAGCATCCCCTGGGATCATAAGGATTTATCTGAAGACTCCCCTCACTCTCGAGGACACTAAAGTCTTCAGCTGCTCAAGTCTTTCATATACAATGACGCAGTATTTGCACATAACTGACAGATATGCCTGCATACTTTAAATGAGCTAGACTATGGCAACACCTCACACTATGCCAGTGCTACATAAGTGGTCATTATACTCATGGATTATAGAGCAACGACAAGGGGAAAAGTCTACCCGCATTCACTGTGGTTGCATTTGGCCCCCAAACACTTTCCATCCATGGTTGGTTGGACCCATGGATGTGGCCTCCACAAGGAACCTTGGTGACTGTTCTTTCCTCTACCCAGGGAGCAGCAGGGGCGACTTCTCAGGGTTCATTTCCTAACAAATTGAACCAATAAATGAGCCAAGGACAGATAGCTATTGGGACAGTGGAAGTTGTCACTATGTGAGGATATGTGGCAGGGTTGGGCCACAGCTAGGTTCTCCTCTTTAGTCCTATTTTTCTAGATCTCTTTCCTCTTCCTATTCTGGACTTTGGGTCAGCTAAGGCCTCTGTCTCCGGACACCTTTTGTACTGAGTTGTTGACAGGTGAGCTTGTCCTGAAGCCTCAAGTGAAATCTGTCTGCATACAGGTCCTGAGTCCAAGTCTCCAGACCCAACCTCTCCCTTGCCCCTCTGCAGTGGTTCCGCTGAGCCTTTAGTCCCCTTGTCCATAGAAAAGTGATTGACCATTCTGCTGTGTACAAGAGAGGCTGGGCTATAGTGCTGGGCACCCCTGAAGTGGCTCAGCACAGGCACCCCTCCAAGACCACTGGTGTCATCAGCAAGAATGAACATACAGCAGATCCCCGAACCTCTGAACACTGTGTGCAGAGCAGGCAGCTCCCAGGTGCCTCTGAGTGGAAGATGTGTGTCTTCACATTCACCCACATTCTTCTGTCCAGAGGTTTTATTTGTCACTTTCTTCTGTCTCTAGCAGTGGCAGAGGACATTAAATGACTGGTTTCACAATGATCGTGGCAGTGTCGATGAGAGCAGGTGGCCTGATGGGAGCCGTGGGTTCCTGGAATAAACCTGAGCCTGTTCTAGAGGACCGTCAGAGGAGCTGAGCAGGTATGAGGAGGAGAGCACAGGGACAGAGAGCTTGGGGCGAGTCCTCTCAGCAAGCTAGGCTATTGTGATTGGTCTTTGAGAAGAACTCTTTGGATCTTTCCCCTCAAAATCTCTTATGTTCAAGTCTGAAACAGAGGCCGGAGGGGCCTACTCTAGTTTCAGCTGCTGGGAAAGGGGGCAGGGTGTGGGGGGGGTCTGCTTGCACAGCTCACATTTCCTCAGCAGTCTCTCCTCTCAATGGTCCTTCAGTACTGGAAGCCTTCCCGACCCCCTCCTTACAATCTTTTCTGCCTTCCAACTTCAACCCATGCAGTGACCCAGCTGTCTGTGCCCATATAATGCTCTTGATCTGACCGTGGACCTATATTCTGACCACTGATGACTCCAGAGGAAGCTACCAACAGCTCCTGTTTTATCTACACCAGCGTCCCAAGTGGCTTCTTTTCTCTTCCATCAACATAATCCACTCTCTTACACATCCCCAGAGCAGCAGTTCTCATACCCATGGGTTGCGACTCCTTTGGGGGTTGAATGACCCTTTCACAGGGGTCTCCTAAGACCATAGGAAAACATAGATATTTATAACACAATTCATGGCAGTGGCAAAATTATAGTTAAGCACAAGGACCTGTATTAAAGGGCTGCAGCATTAGGAAGGTCGGGAACCACTGCCCTAGAGGGTCTAGAGGGTGTTTCTGAGAGCCACCAAGAGTGGGGTTTGGTCCAGAAAGTGGGATGAGAGCTACTGAGGACCAGCCTTACTCAAGACTGAGGAGCCAAGATTCAGAGAGCAGTCCCTAGCTTTACAGGACTGAGCCTTCAACTAGATGGCCTTACCCTCCCACATCTCTGACTTGCTTGGAAACAGTGTCTCTTCCAAGGCCTCCCCTCTTGAGTGGGAATGTCATTCTTATATTGGTCCCACCACCACATTTTTGAACTGTAACTTGAAGGTCAGGGCATGCCCAGTATCTCACCTTTGCCTAGGTTAGACCATGAGCTTTGAGATGCTTGCGCTGATGGTACCCACAGGAGATTTTAGACACATGGTAGATTTCCTTGGGCTTTAGACTTTAGATGTTGGGAAAGGGTTAACACATTTTGCATGTGGGATGAATATGCATTTTGGGGAGCCAGAGGGAAGATTATAGTGAGTGAAATGGTGGTTCCCCCCAAAGATATGCCCAGAACCCTGGGTACGTGGATTTACTCGGAGGAAGGATTTTTTGGGGATATAATAAAGTGCCAAGATTAAACCATCCTATGTCAGTATGGGGCTGAAACCCAGAGACAGATGTTCTTACATCAGGGAGGAGACAGGGCAGGGAGGAGGGGGAAGCCAGACAAGGATGAGGGCAGGGATTGGGTGGCTCTGGGGACACTGGAAGCCAGATGTGAGACAGGAAGGTCTCTGCCCTAGGATTTTGCAGTGAGCTCAGCTGTGGAGACCTTGGCTTTAGATCTTTGCCAGGGGGAGAGGTGTTCTGTTTAAGGCACCAACTGTGTGTTCATTGGTGACAACAGCCTGGGCTGTCAACAGGTTTATTCCAGCTTTTCTTCTCTTCCTTATGCTAAGCCTAACTCCACCAGACCAGACTCTCCATACTCACCAGTCCTTTGCTGAGAACACCTTTGGCATGTGCTTTTGGAAATGCTTGGCTCTTCCATCGTTAGGATGGTCTCAAATATCTACCATTAGGGAGGTCTTTGCAGACCATGTGTGGTCAGTGGCCTCCGTCAGCTGCTCCACGTTGCCTCATCCCATCCAGGTCTGGGTTTTCTTTGCACATTATTTACCTACCTGTTGCCCGTTCTCTCTCCACCATCATCAAGCACGCCCAGAGGGCTGCAGCCCTGTTCCCTTGTGCTGTGGACAGTGCCTGGTGAGTGGGGCTTGGCCTGGATGGATGAGATCAGAGACCTTTGGCCCTTCCTCAGCGTGTGCAGGGGCAAGATGTGCTCAAGGATATGGCAGAACTATTAGTGTACCTGGAGGACCCTGGGAGCCTGCATGGCATCCACCTCCTCACTGGGCTTTGTTTCTCTTCTTCTCTTGGCACTAAAGCCTTTCTAGGGATCCAGAGGTTCCATTCTCCCACACTCTGGTCACTTACGGCTACCTGGGTTCTGGTTGTAAGTTTGGGGAGGTCGCATGATGTGTTATTTGTTCTTAGCCTGTGTGCTGGCTAGTTTTATGTCAACTCGACACAAGATATAGGTATCTAAGAGAAGGGAACCCCGATTGAGAAAATGCCTCAATAAAATCAGGGCTGTAGGCAGGCCTGTAAAGCATTTTCTTAATTCGTGATTGATGGGGGAGGGCGCAGTCTATGGTGGGTGATGCCATCCCTGGGCTGGTGGTCCTGGGTTCTATAAGAAAGCAGGCTGAGCACGCCATTAGGAGCACGTCAGTAAGCAGCCCCCTCCCTGGCCTCTGCATCAGCTCCTGCCTTTCTTGAGCTCTTTCCTTGATTTTCTTCGATGACCAAAAGTGATATGTAAGTATAAGCAAAATAACCATTTTCTCTACAGTTTGCTTTTGAGAAACCCTAACTAAGAAATCCTGTCTAGCCTTGATCAGGTTTTTTTTTGTTTTTGTTTTTGTTTTTGTTTTTCCTTCTCCTCCTTTCCAGGGGCAGTTTCCCTCAAAGTTGAGATCACCTTATTCAGACTAACAAATTAATGACCACCAACCTCCATTTTGTCTAAGACTGTGTAGCTCTACGTTGAGAAGCCATTGCCAGGCACCTGTGCTGAACACAGAAGGGAGTGTGTTATGTGTTAACAGACCATCAAATGCCACAGATGCTTATGCAGGGTGTGAACATGCTCTCAAGTGGTCTGACGTTGTGACTCACCTGCCTCTTATCTCTGGGATAAACATAGGTTAGCCGGGGATGGGAGGAGTACACAGATGACCATGGAAACCAGCAGTTGGGGGGGCCAATCTCATAAGCAGTGCACCTGGTAGGGTAGCGGTGGGGAGTCCCTGGCATCCTCTGGTGACATTTCAGGGGTGCAGGTTCCCAGCCTATGCACTTGGAATGAGTCAGTTTCAAGTGGAGAAAGGCACAAGGTCCCCCAAGTCCAGAAGACTCCTGCAGGGTCCTCAGGGAGGCACTCAGTTCATCTCAGGTGTCAGAGCACATCTTATCCATGTGCAGATGTCAGCTCAGCTCTGCAAAATCATTTGATGAGCTACCCAATACTGACAAGTGCTAAGGTCATAAAAATGACGACAGTATGTGCCTGACCCTCAAAGAGGTCCTTTCACATCCGAGGGCCATGCTAGGGTGAGGAGATATGACCATAGAGCGGGAGAAGGTGAGGAAACACGGGAGTCAGGCAGCAGACAGACCTAAGTTCTGGCCCCAGCATCTCATTTCTTAGCTTTATGACCCAAGTCCAGTCACTGAATCTTTGAGTTGCCGGGTTTCCCTGGTGGTGGACATGCTCATGAACATCTGCTTTGTATAGACATTAGAGCTAAAGGATGATTCAGCAGATGGAGTTGTCTACAACATGCAAAACCTTCCTTCAGTTCCGCCCCTGGCTAGGGGAAGGGATGTACCCTTTCCTATACATAAGTGGTACTACTGTGAAGAATTCGTCTCAGTGCATGTTGAGTGCTAAAGTCCAACTCGTGGTTTGAAGTAGATTGCCTATAGGCTCACACGTTCTCCTTGAAGCAGATTCATTGCATCCACATTTTCAGTGTTGTAGTTAATTCTTAGATTTTTGCAAAAGGAATGATTCCCCAACCACCCTGCAAGCTGAGATGGTTTAGAGAGATTGTCTAGTAGTACCTGAACACGGCTTCCATCACCTGCAGTCATCTGGTCAACCGTGAGCTCTGTGTGGGCAGCAGTGGGTCCTTGGGTGATGGGAACAGAGGCTGTGGCAGCACTTTGCTAGGTGACTGTGAGGCACACCCCAACAGCCCTTTGGAACCTGTGCCAAGCAGGCCTGTGTGGGCACACCCTCACCTGGGAGGCCCCACTGGCCTTTGCCCAGAGTGGAGGGCACTGGGTGGAGATCCCCAGGACTCAAGTTGAGAGCTGTCTGGAAGCAATCACACTGAGACAGATTGTTAGGGCTGTTCTCCTATCCTATTGGCTGCCTGTACCTGCTCATTTGCATGCAGGATTCTCCCTCTTCTAGGTTCTCCTTCCATCTCAGTACCAAGGAATGAGCTGGGCCCTTCTCTGCTCCCACAGAAGAGACTGAATTGCTGGGGACTTTGGACTCAGCCTTCTGTCCATTGTCACCTCTAGCCTGGACTTTGGCCAGACTAAAGTTGCCCTCCTGCTAAAGTCTTAGCTCTTAGAATGATGGCTAAGTGTTTGCTAGATGAGCAAGGAGTGCTGTTGGAGCTAAGGTCTGCCACGCCACCATCAAGCAGAGGCAGGAAGTCTCCAAAGACTAATATCAGCATTGGCCTTGTAGCAAAAAGGATGATGGTGTCCATATGTGGAGTTATTTTGAGGAGCATATTATTACACACATGTCATTTCAGTTAAAATCTTCCCAACAATGTTGTGAGCCACTGAGGCATTGCTATTGCTACCATTTTTTTTTCCAAGGAGGAAGCTAAGGCTTGGGGAACTGAGCACACGCTCATAGCTCGTATTCAGGGAGCACCTGAATGAACCCAAGCTGGAGTGCTAAAGCCTTCACCCACAGTACCTCGAAAAGCAGGTGGAAAAGGCTAGCTAAAACCTTAATCCTTAGTACACAATGATATCCGGTTAGGTAGTTAGTTGATAGTCACGGTTTGGGCTTTCATTGTATTTAATTTTATAAATCCTTTCTGTTATTACACGTGAGACTGGTTTCCATCTGTGCAACTGATGCCATCTCTTTCTAAAGCAAATATTTTGAGGGGGATTTTTTTTTTTAAAGTGAAAGACAAATTCAGAGTGGCCAGGGTCAGGAGAACACCCAGTTACAGCAAAGCTCTGGGTAGATTGTAGGAGACAGCCAAGCCCCAAGACCCCAGAGACTTAGCCTTGCCTCTGCTGAATGCCTCCTTTGCAGACAGAGACTCCACTTTCTGCCAATTGCTTCTGACTCCCGTTGTTTGACAGCAATTCCCTGCCTTTTCTGTTAGTTCCCTGGCAAATCACAGGCTTTTAGAGTGCGGAGTGTGCCAGACCTCTACAAGCTGCAGGTCCCCGAGCACAATGCTGGGGACCCCTGATGATTGACAGATTCATCTCTGGTGGGCCTAACTGCAGTCATGTGACAGCACCTTGACAGAAGCGGGTGCCAGGCACGGAGCTTATCATAGGAGTCACCAGGCATCTCCTCCCTTTAAAGGCCTGGCTTGAGCTGTGGTGGCCAGGGTAGGAGTGGAAATGACCAACCTACCAGGGGTTCTGGGCTCTGAGGGAACTGGAGGATGAGGGGAGACGAAGAACCAGGGGTATTTCTTCTAGAAAACATAATGTTCAAGCAGCTTTGGTAAAATGCATATCTAATGTCTTAATCCACTTTGTATCATAGTTTCTTCTGTAAAAGAATAACCCTGGTGGTGATGATGGGGATGGCCACTGCCAACCAGCCAGGTACAACAGGTGGAAATATAAATGCTAATTTAGTGTTTTCATAGATTGAAGTTGGCTCAGGAGGCAAAGAGAAGCATGTCCAGGTGCGTGTCTGTTTCAAGTAAGGTTTGATCTGGGTCCTCAAGGTTAGGTGCCACTGTGGACCCAGTTCTCCATTCTGTAGTCCACTGTATTCTGTTGCATTTAACCCTAGGACTCAGGTGGAGGGCTGACTTCTTCCTGAACACCCAGTCAGTGCCTCCTGGGACATCCATGGCTTCAAATGAGTGACGTGCCTGTCTAGAGAGCGAGGAATGTTTGTTGGACCTTGGAGTTCATAATACCTAATATAGTACCCACAGGCCCCTCCACCACCTTTCTAGCCAACTCACCTCCTCCTAGGTCTTGGTCTTCTTACCTGAGAAATGGGAGGGTAGTGGCATCCACTTGTTAGATGGGGGGTGTGTGAGCAAACTAAGAAGTATCCATTAAGTGTCAAGTTTAGGGGTGGGGTCTGGGTCACAGCAGGGGTCAGATAGGTGGGAACCATGTCCCCCAATGACTTCACTAATCATCCCAGAAACTGGCATTTCGTGATGACTCTGAGGAGTGCGCTAACGTTTACTTTCCTTGCCACTGTAACTAAACACTCGACAAGAAGCAACGTAAGGGAGAAAGTGTTTGTTTTTGCTCCCACTTTGAAGAGATTCAATCCATTCTGGTGGGAAGGACTTGGTGGCAGACTCATAAGGCAGCTAATCACATTGTCTCTGCAATCAGGAAGCAGAAAGGGGGCATGAAGCGGAGTCAGACAACAAAACCACAAGGCACACCCCCAACGACCCACTCCGTCCAGCGAGGCTAGGTTCCACAGCCTTCCAAAGCGCCACCATTACCTGGGGACCAAGTGTTCACACACACATGAGCCTGGGGGGAGCATTCCACATTCAAACCACCACAAATGCTCTCCGGAAAGGTCCTGGGTTTTCCTAAGGATGTCAACAATGGAGGGCACAGTGTAGTCAGAGGGGCCAGTGGAGTCCTTCCCTGTAAGCAACCCTCCCTTCTTCTGTGATGGAAGGTACAGAGGGGTGGTCCGTGATGAGTCACCTGTAGACTGACTTCACAGTGCTTCCTGGAGCAAGTCAAAAAGAGCGCTGTGGCCATCCAGCCCTTGGGGCACATGCTCTCCTATGGTACTTACCTTGGTCTCTGCCTTCCTTGGAGTTACCCTTCCTTTTCATTCAAAATGGGGTCCCTCTCTTCACCCCACTGACAGCTCTCCACCCATGCTAATGCCCAGCCCTTTCTTCCTTAGCATTCATCCAGGTGTTCTGGTTAGGATGTGAGGTGTTCTTCCCAGGGCTCATGGGCAGAAGCCTCTGGGTCCTGGATCATCAGCACTCTCTTCCAATTAAAGGGTTAACATACTGATGGATTCATAACCTGATAACATTGTTGGCAGACATTAGAAACTGGGGGTGAGGCCTGGCTGGTGGGAGATCACTGTAGCTACAGCTTGGAAAGGGTGGATACTGAGATGAGGTGAGTCACTTCGCTGGATTCTATGTTCAACTGCCATGGTGCTCAGCTTACGACAGGGGGCTCGGGAGAATCAGAGCCTAGGGACCATGGCCTGAAACCTCAGAAATCATGAACAAAACAAAATCCATTCTCTCTTAACTTTTCTTCTCGGTTCTCCATCACAGAAAGGAACGGCCAAGATGCCAGCCCTGGCATCGTGTTAATTAAGTATTTGTTTTTGCCTCCTTGTCTTTCTTCCACAGAGGCACTTCTTGTTCTAGCACAGTGCCAGCTCCCTGTAGGTACTTAACGAAGAGGGGAATGAACAAAGGAACAAACACTGAAGACGGCTTTCCAATCAATGTGTTTTCATGGTGACTCTGCTTGACAGCTCTGTAAACTGTGAGGTTAAGCCGAAGATTTTAGGAAAAATAAAACCAAACTCTCTCTGCTGCCGCCCTGATCCTTTCCAGGGTTCTGGCAGGCTCCCGGGCTCTGAGAAGGTGGCAGGGCGAACCTTGCCCTCTCCGGATTTCTGAACTTGAGTTATGACTTCCAGACTGAACAGCATCATTTCTTTGTTTAACTGCTGTCCTGCTGAGTCCATTGCTCCAGTCTTTTGGAAGGAAACAGTTTTCACACGAGAAAATGTGGAGTTCATTAAAAGCACAATTGTGAAATTTCTTTCCGAAGAAAACTCATCAGGCCCATAGCTTGAGACACTTCGAGGAGCGACTTGGGTTGAGTCTTAGGAGTACCAGAACCAGCGGCCACGCAGGACACTGTCTTGCCTTCAGCCCCCACCCCTTCTCTTCCTTCCTGCCAGTGGTTTCTTCTGGAACCCTGGACTGTCTCTCGGGTGTGAGGTGGAGATCAGTAGGCAAACTCGGTATCTCTCTCTCTTTGTTTTAATTGAAGGATTTTATCACTTCTTTGAGAAGTTCATACAATGTATTTTAATCGTATTCACTCCCCCCCCCAGTTCCTCTCAGACAGACCCTCTTCCTAACCCATACAACTCTGTTCTTTTGATTTCCCCATCACATTCAATTTGTGTTGCTCATATACTCTTGGATGTGTGGCCACCCACCAGAGCCTGGTTGACCTACCAGGGCTCACACCCTTGATAAAAACTGACTTCCAGCCTCCCAACAGCCATCAGTTGCCAATAACTCCAGTTAGGGGTAGGACTTGATGCCCACTGCCTCTGGCTCTTATACTCTTTTGCCCATTCTTCCTTGATTATTCCAGAGCCTTGGGAGGAGGGAGTGTGTATAGGTGTACCATTTGGTGCTGAGCGTTCCAGTCTCTCATTCTCGTCACACTGGAAACAACAAAACTGTAAGAAGTGTTACATGAATGAATAAGGCACCAAGCATACATTTCAGGAGCAATGAGTCACCTATACCTATACATTCCTCTATTTTTAGCCGCTGACTCTGATGTTTAGCATTGGTGACTTAGGTGTGGGTGGTTCCCAAACCCTTGTTTGACTCATTCAACATTTATTTGCAGATGGATTTCCCCAGTTCAGTATCATGTTGTAAGATTTCATTTCCTGGTGTGGTAAGTTGGAGGTTGCCCCAATTCTTCATAAAACCTCCGTACCACATGATCCTTTCCCACGTGTGTCTTCCTGGGTCACAAGGGATTGACTATAGGATGTTCCTAGGCATGGCAACCAGATGAGCTTGCCAATAGCTTGTTCACTGGGCTTTTTGTCCATACTGCCTATTAAGGACACTCCTGGGTAAGCTTGTGGAGAATGAGGGATACATGCAACAGAGCTGGATCACTCTGGTCTCTTTCAAGGACACTGTGAGTTCTCCAGCAGCTGATCTTCAGACAGATAAGTGGGCTTTGAGTGTCACAGGTCCACTCAGACAACAGATGCCTTGATGACCATCACTACCACGCTGGAGAACACTGCAAAGTCCATTATTGTGTCCAGAGACAACTAGGGCCAGGTGTGGTGGTGCACACCTGTCATTCCAGCACTCAGGTGGTAGAGGCAGAAGGAGAGCCACAAGCTTGAGGCCAGCCTGGTGAATATGCTGTATATAGTAAGATTCTGAATCAGTCAGTCAAATGAACAAGAAATGACTAATGCGCCACCCTGAAAGGGCTTCTAATCTAATAGAAGAAGTACAGTTTCTGTATCTGCTGCCACTGCTGGGTAATTCTTATTAAGTGCTTGTTTTATTTGTTCTAGGTGTAAACTCAAAACTTTATCCATATATACTCCTGAGTACATATACACTCATATACACTATATATATGTATATATATATGCATACACACTGTATATACACTATACATATACACTACATATACCCATATACACTCATATACACTATATATGTATATATATGCATACACACTGTATATACACTACACATATACACTACATATACCCATATACACTCATATACACTATATATGTATATATATATGCATACACACTGTATATACACTATACATATACACTACATATACCCATATACACTCATAATCTGCACAACCTTCCTAGGTGTATTCTATCATTAGCCCATTTCATAGATGAGGAAACAGACGGGGAGAGGTCTCTCAGCTGGGCAATGGGGACTTCAAGAACTGGGCTTTGCAGTGGCTTTGGGTAGGGTTTCATGCCACGAGGTGAACAGCAGGAAGCATGTGCACAGACAGTTTTCATCTGCAAACAGATCAAGGTATCCAACAGCTGCTGGAGTCAGGCTCCCCAAACACAGGGACTGGTCTCATTCGGAGGACACAGGAATCCACCAGTCTATCAACCTCAGAAAGATGAAGTTGGTGAAAAAATTTCCCATGCTGAAAATCAATGCTGCCTCAAGGTGGTGAGACAGGCAGGTGTGTTTGCATCGTGCCAACTTAACTCACATGGAAGCGTCCTCTCCTTCATCTGCTGGAACGCCAGAAATTCTCACCTTTAGCCAGAGGTGCCAGAAAGAATGCACAAGTGTTTGAGGTATGCTGAGAAGAGTGGTGTGTGTGTGTGTGTGTGTGTGTGTGTGTGTGGTGTGCACCTGAGCACGTCTATGCATGAAGTCTGGGTAGGGCTTCCTGGGAGGACTGGGAAAGACATAAGTCTCTAATTCCCAAACCAAAGCTGTTCCCTGCAGACTTTCCCCCTAAAGACTGTTTCCTCATCGGTGGAAGGACGGAAACAGTCCCATCTGGGTATGGGTACTTGTGCCGGCCAGTGCCTGTGGTCAGCTCAGCCCCACACCTGATGGCTCTAGGGTGTGAGCCTCAGGGCTCATGTAACCGTTCTCTCTTCCCCGAGTATGGTCGACTCCCACAAGGAAGGGTTTTGAAGGAGCACGTAGATCTTGCTGGCCAGCAATGTGGTTGTAGACATCCTAGACTCGTGGCACGTGCTGCTCTCTCCTTTGTGGCCATCCTGCTTCCTGACAGCTTCCACTGCTGTTTCCTTCCTGCGGTCCTGGGCTCCAGGCCAACCACAATGTGGGATAACTACAGCAAGATGCTTCTGAAGGAAGTGGAAGTAACCCAGTGGGGTGGGGGAAGCAAAGAGGTGGGTGTCTCGGCTAGTGGATGATAAGTTCTGTGGAGCCATGTTGGGTCCAAGTACTCATATCTTATTCTGTCCTCCTACTGTCTCTCCCCCCACCCCATTTCTGCTCTCTCTCTCTCTCTCTCTCTCTCTCTCTCTCTCTCTCTTTCTCTCTCTCTTCCTCCCTCCCTCCCTCCCTCCCTCTCTCTCTCTCTCCCCCTCCCTCCCTCCTTCCCTCTCTCTCTCTCTCTCTCTCTCTCTCTCTCTCTGTTGTTTCCATTCACGGGGTTACATCTCACCATATGATGTGCATAGCTACCATTGGCCCCAGGCTCCATCTGGTGCTCCTAGGAAGTCCATGGAGACACAGGATCATTTTGACTCTGGCTTGCTGGGTTCAGCTCTTAGGAGCATTCCTGGAACAATCTCTGTAGGTTGTGTTGAGTCCTATTGCTCTATAGTTACCACAAACAGTGGTTGAAAACAATATGAACTCATTATCTTGCACTCTGGGGGTCAGAGTGGAAACCAGGCTGGCAGGAACAATTCTAGATTCTGCAGGGGAGGGTCTGTGCCTGCCCTTTTCTAGTTCCTAAAGGCACCTGCACCCTTGGTTCTTGGCCCCACATCCCTGGGCTTCCCTCTTCATGTCTCCTTCTATGACCTGCTTCCTGCTTCTGATGTACAAGGACATGTATGATGATGTTGGCATCTACAAGTAATCCTGTATGCTTCCTGTTCAGTGGTTCCTTTCCCATTTTAGGTGACATGACCACAGGTTCTGGGGAATAAGGTGCAGACCTTTGGGGACCTATTATCCTGCTTGCATCAAAGGGAACAAGATTTTCTGATTGGTAGGTACAGAGTCTCAAGCCTTGTCCTGGAGTGCCATCAGAAGTAGAAGAAAGTTGGAGGAATGATACATAGGAATGGGATACTGAGGGCCAGTGAGAACTGATGTCCACAATAGAGCTCATGGGGCTGACTAGGCAGCTCTCTTAAACAATTTTGGCTGGAGTTGTCTGATTTCTCCTGGAGATCGCCTTTTCTTTTAGGCCTTATGTGCATGGACCTGACCAAAGTTTAGAATTCACTGTGATCTCTGTCTCTCTCTCTGTCTCTCTCTCTCTGTCTCTGTCTCTCTCTCTCTGTCTCTCTGTCTGTGTGTGTGTGTGTGTGTGTGTGTGTGTGTGTGTGTGTGTGTGTGTCCGTCCATCTGTCTGTCTGTCTGTGGTTTAGGGGCTTGAATCCAAGGACTCACACACAGTGGATCTACCACTGATATATATTCCCAGGCTTAAAAATAAATAAATAAAAGTTAGGGTCTCATTGAGTTAGCCAGGCTGCCTTGAATTGATTCTCCTGCCTCATTCAACATCTTGAGTAAGTAGCTGGGCTTATGGGCTGCAGCACCAAGTCTGGCTTGTTGTGACGGGTTTATTTCACTGAATCGTAATTGCGATGTAAATTGTTTTTAAAGCCAGAAATCTGGAGCCTTAGGATGAACTATCATGACTCCAGGATACACAGCTCTGCTTGCAAAACATGGAACGGAACTTAATTAGCTGACTTCTGAGCAAGTCCCAGGCATGTCTTGCTCTTCAGGATGGGTGGGGGCAGGGAGAAATTTTAGGATAATGGAAAACTACAAAATGTATTTTGTTCCTGTCTCTTAAATCCCCTAAATTTAAGGGAAAACAATCTTCAAAAGAGTCATAAAGTACAGCCTGGGGCAACTGGAGGGGACGTTTAACCGAGATAAACTGCAATGTTCTCAACTCTGGGTTTTGAATCAACCCGTAAGAGGTACAGTGTCAAAGCAAGGCACACATCCGCCAACTGAGAGGAAACAGATGAAAAACCCAGTGGCTGAGGCATGCCCTTGGCCGAGGCTCCCTAGTGTCCTGATAGATGACTCCTCTTGGGACACATTTGGTGGCAGAGGCACTGAAGGAAAATCAAGGGATGTTGGTGGACCTCAGAGGGGAGAGGACCATTTACTAGTGTCCTCTGCAGGAGACACATGGTCATCATTCCTCAGCTTGACTTTTTGTGAGAGATGAATCAGGACATTGAAGAGATGCAGAGCCCACGACTCGCCAGGAACACACTGGATAGGATGGAATCAAGTATCAACTCGGGGCATGAGTTCAAGAGTTAGCACCGCTGACTGGGTGTGACTCTGACCTGGAATGAGATAGAACTGAATTCCAATCCGGACTCTGATCATTGACAGTGTTGTGATGGCAGGCCAGATTGTCTAAACATTTGAACTGAAAACACCCTCACTGCCAGTTTACAGCTGAACTGTTGAAGTCAGGTGCTTCCTTTACATCTTGCTTAGACTGGAGTCCTGGAGAATGGGGCATGTTCCAGCCAGGATTTCTCTGGTTGAAAGTGATGGAATCCCACAGAAGTTGTGTAAGAAAAAATCATGACCTATTGTAAATAAGTCACAGGCAGTGTAGATTTCAGGTCCAACTGAATCCAGGAACGTCAATGATGCATTAAAGCTTAAACTCAGTGTTTCCATCTCTTGAACTCCATTTCCTCTATGTTGGGGTTGTTCATCCTCAGGCAGTCTTGTATCAAGGTGCCTCATGGGAGCTGTGAGTATGAGTTCTTTCTTCTCTATAATACCATTGCATAAAGAACTTCCTTAAGGGTCTAGCCTAGGTCTTGAGACTGACTCTGATTTGCCCAACATATAGACACAGACCTAATTCAGATTTGAACTTGGAGCCAGATAGATGGATTGTGTCAGTTGTATCCTACCTTAAAATTTCAGACTCAGGAGGTAGAAGATCTACCTGACCCAAATGGTGGGCAGGGTCTTCCTGAGGAATCGGAATCTCTAGATGTAATGGGAAGGTAGAGAGGTCTTGGGGGTGACAGTAAACAAGGCTCGCCACTGTGGCCTTCAAGGTGACTGCTAATGAGTCAGTGGCTGCTTTGTTAACTGTGTGGATATAGTGGGGGACAGAACGGTCCAGGAGATGGAGAGAAGATTAATTGGTCTGCCTTCCTCATGGCAGCCCTCCAGGTTGGTCAAAGCACAAGAGAATGGGGATGAAGTCTTTCATTGCCCAAAGCCTCCCTAGGTCAGCCAGTAATCAGAAACGGACTGCTGGGTTGATGGAGTTCCTTCATTCTAATTTGTCAAAATATATTAATGTTTTGTTAATTTCCACAGATTCTGAAGATTGACTTACAAATATGATGTGACTTCCCCTTCCCAATGCCAATTCTTTGGTGGTAAACACTGCTGTCTTAGGGACACCGCCATCAGATGGTCCCCAGAGCTTCCTTATGTCCTGCTCACCTGGTTTTGTACTCTCCACCCATTGGAGAGAGCCTGGCTTTCCAGGAGTTGGTGGCAGGCAAAGAAGCTTCGTGATTTTTGCCACCCTAACAAACCATCTGAGGCGTGAATTACAGAGTTCAAATCCAGTTTACTTCCCTTTGATTTAACGAGATTAACTTAGAAAGGAATGCTCTATCTTTATGACACAGGGAAAGCCAGCATTGATTGCCATAAATAAAAAATGAGTGGACCATTAAAAGCAGTGTAGAGCATCACTAAACCCCAGCTGGACTCCAGTCCTGCCCAGGGCCCAGCCACTGCCTGCTCTCCTTGGGCACAGAGAGGGTGGTGCTGGTTGGAAACTTGTTGAGGATATGCCCATTAGTCTCCTGGGACAGCAGCAAGAGCAGAACAGGAAAGGACGGGTCTTCAGGAATTCCTACAATGATGGTGTGCAGGTCACTGTAAGGACCAATTAAAGTGGCGCCTCCCCTGAGAGGCAGCTGCCTTGTCTCTGCCCTCCCTATTGTACAACATCTTCTGCTCTTAACCCTGCTTCTCCACCTTTAACCTTTCTTATCTCAGCTGGAGTGAAGACCCAGGGCAAACGTTGATCCAGGCAGTGGTTTGCTTTGGCCCCACCCACAGATGCCAGGGAAGACAACTGACCTGTCAGCACCCACCACTGCAGATGGATAGTTTAACTCCAAGGGAAGAAATAATAATAGATACGTCCCTTGACCTGTTGAAATCCTAACTCCCAAGATGATTGTGTTAGGAGGTGGGGCCTTGGAGGTGGCCAGGTCACAAGGGCAGAGCCTTCAAGAATAGGCTTGTGACCTGATAAATAAGGCCCCCGGGAGCACCTTGGCCTTCCACCACAAACCACCACTGAAGAGCCGTCCACGAGCCAGAAAGGGAACCCACGATAGACATAGGGCATGCTTGCACATCTAAGGCCTCAGAATTGTGAGCAGTACATTTCTGTTTTGTATGTGCCTCAGTCAAAAGTGTCTTGTGACATAAACCAACCCAAACCAACTGACCCGGGCTGGCATCCTTGAAGGCAGGGCCTTCAGTCACTCTCCTTGCTTCCTGTCAGTAGCTGACATTGGTTGTGAGGCCTCAGTTTCCCTTCAGGTAGAATTCTCCCTGGGGCCTCTCTGCTTGGCTGGTTTGGGCTTCCTCCTGGCTTGGTGACTGTGCTCAGTGGGCAAATGTCCTGAGAGGTTCAGCCAGTTAGTGAAAATTGTACCCCTTTCACGGCTTGCCTTAGGAGCCAACCGGGTCACCTCTGGGGATTCTACATTTTAGAATGCCAATCATCAGGAGTAATGGGGTGCGGGGGGGGGGGAGGGGGAGAGGGAAGGTTGGCAGGGATGACCTTAAAAATCCACCTTTTATGAGGTCAAAGATTTGCAGACCCATTAAACCACCACAGTGCCCTGAGAATTAAGACATCTGAGGGCAGTTGAGAACTGAGTATGCCTCTAGAGAGAGGCACCTGCCCCTCACTGAGGGAGCAGTGAGGAAATTCGACTCCCCAGGACCGCTACTCACGCTAAATGAAATCTTTGTGCCTTTGCTCTGGTCCCACTGCCCCACCCGCCATCAGAACTTCCACAGGCAGGGAGCTGGCTGGGACACCCATGAATCAGAAGTGTAAAGTACACTCAAAGCCTTGGCCAGTAGGCCTCGGCAAGGGTAAGCCATTGGTGAACAGGTCTTTAGATTGATTTCAAACAAACAAGAAGCCAGCAGCCCTTCTGTGCGGCCCTTTCATGATCTTGGAGCTCTTGGGGGTGGGGTAGGGTTGCTTTGGGCTGGAGAGGGTGCTGCACGTGTGAATCTGAGTGTAAGTGACCAGGGTGCACAGGGGCAGAGGGTGGCCTTCGTGCAGCTGTTCAGGGGCCCCCCACCCTACCCCACCCACCACCGGGAGCGCGGCGTCCCCGCCTCTAACTGGTCCTGGGTGCGCCTGGGGCAAATGCGCCTCTGGTCGGCTCTCCCCTTCGCTTGGAAAGCGACCCCCGTGCGCCCCGGGTTCAAAGGCCCGACGCGGCAGCTCCAGCCCCTCGGAGGGGCGGGGAGGCGAAGGGGGTGGTGCGGGAGCCAGAAAAGCCTGAGCCACAGCCGGCCAGCCCAGCGCAGGGATGGGCAGCGCGCTCTGAAAGTTCGTGACCGCCTCAGTCAACTAACTTTTAGCCGGGTCGCGCAACTCAGGCAGCGGCAGGACTCGAAAGCTGTTCCCGGTCCCAGTGCCCTTTCCAGTTCACAAGCGGCCACCTTCCAGGCCCGGTGCTCCCGCGCCTGATCGGGGTTCATGGAGCCGGGGCTGTGGCTCCTTCTCGGGCTCACAGTGACCTCCGCTGCAGGTAAGCGGGAGGGGCGGGGCGGCGCGCCTCTCCACGCGGGAGTGCACACAAAAGGAACCCAGGCGCGGGTCTGTGCTGTGGAAAAGCTAAATGAGCCTGGCTCTGCACCCTGAAGTCTTCCAGGGGCGGGCAGAGGGGCCTGAAGACACAATGATTACTTCCACTGAGTCTGGGGGTTTCAGTCTGGGAGACTTAGGCTGTTCTGTGGGCACTTTTCAAAGACGATACAAAATCGAGTTTTCACCAGAGAAGGGCAGATAGCTTTCAGACTTCACAGGAACTGAAAATAGCTTGCAAGTTTTTACTGATTTTGTACAGAGCTTTGTAAACTTTTCTAGGCATTTGGATTAGTGTGGAGACGGCAGGCGACATGCAACCAGCCCCTAGACATCCCAGAAGTTTGGTTGATTCTCATTCCGGTTTGGGGGGCGGGGGTAGTGGGTGCCAAGAACTCTATTTCAGCTGTTTAGGAGACCTTCAATCTGCCTCCTGCAGGATTTGTCCCTTGCCCCCAGCCTGGGGGCTCTGGCAGGACCAGTGTGTCCCAGGGCCCCCCTGAAGCTGGGTCAGAGGGGGACTGTGAAGAGACTGTGACTGGCCCTGGTGAGAGGACTGTGGCCTCAACAGCTGCACAGCCTGCAAATCCTGGAAGTGCTGGGCAGGATCAGGGACCAGGCAGGTCTGGGGAGCAGGAGGAGCAGGGGGCCCCTGCGCACCACCGACCTCGGCGCTGCACGTGCTTCACTTATAAGGACAAGGAGTGCGTCTATTACTGCCACCTGGACATCATCTGGATCAACACTCCTGAGTGAGTTGGCCTGGGGGGTAGGGAGCATGGCTCTGTGCCAGGCCTGAGGTGTCAAGTTCTTTGCATGGACCTCAGCCCACCTCAGTCAGACCCCCGAATCTGCCATGATGCTGCAGAGTTCAGATCTTGCAGGGTCTCCAGCCAGCACAAGTCCTATCACAGGCCGGGGTGACCCACCTTCCCTCTGACGACCTAGCCCTGGAGAAACTCAATCTTGGGTTTGAGATGTGGTAGGCAGGGAGCTGGGCAGGGGCTTTAGATGCCTGAGAAGTGTTTGAGCTCCTGCCCTAGGGGGCTGAATGGTCTGAGCCTTGCTCTAAAGCTTCCTTGGAATTCTCTGAGAGCAGCCTGGGGCACAGGGGAGGCAGGAAGGTAGGCTTGGCAGACCCAGATGGCATCCATCCTGTAAATGGTTTCTTCCTTCCCTGCCCATCTTGGATGCCAAGCCAGAGTGACACACGAACCTCACATGACTGCCATTCCCCATGGCTGACCCCAGAGTCCACAGCCATAGCCACAGAGGCCCTCTGTCTAGCCTTAAAATCTCTTACAAGGGCCTAGTGGTGGGGTGCCGATGCAGTCTAGCACCAGCCTTTGGAGAGGACCACCTTCCCCTGGGGCCACAGGGAGGGTTGGCTGTCTCGTCTTCCATTTGACTTCCACTCAATGTCTAGGATCATCCTGCACTAAGATGCACCTTGTAAGCAGGTAGATGACTTGACCTTGCTCAGGTACTATCTCCAGTGTTTGTCTCTCTGATTGCTTGAATCTTAGACTTGGTCTGGATGCTGCTAAAATCAGTTCCTTGGGTGTTTTCTGCATCTCCTGGGACATCTAATTGAACTTGCCTAGGGATTCTTGTCTGGGAGTTTGGAGATGGCTGAGCACAAAGCCTCAGTCTGGAAAGGCAACTAATTATTCTCTTTTGTGGCTTCCTCTCTCCTAAAGCCCTTTACTCTCAGAGACCTCTGGGTAGTAGCTTTGAGAGGTCACTCACTCACCTAGACATCCCAATGATGAAGTACACAGGAGAGGGGGTCCCCTGTGGGGTCCAGTGTTTTTTGGACCTGGTGACAAGATCTCTAACCACATCCAGGTAGGTCTAAAGTCTCCCTGCTTTGCCTGAATGGCAGAGTTGGCTTCAGTGATGAGCCACCCAGACTCCTGCATAGGTCCTGGGCTCAGCTGGACCCTGGGTTTGTTTAATCATGGCTGCTGCTGGGCTGCAACTTGTCCCTTACTGAACCAAGGTCTGCCCGGGTCTCACCAGTTCTGGAACGATGTCATTTGCTTTTCCGCTGTGTGTGATGAGGCCCTTGGACAAGCTGTTAGCCACAGTGGGGAGGTGGGAGGATAACAAGGATGCAGGCATGGATTGATTGCTGTTCTCAGAGAGCCTCAGGCCCTCCTTTCTTAGAGCCACCAGCACCCTGACCATTGTCCTCCTTGACTCCTAACCGTCTGCCATCAGGATCCCACCAAATGAGCACTGCAGAGACAGGGCCACTGGGTAGTCAGTAGTGGCCCTGGGTCCCAGTCTTGGCTAGAATCCCATTAGAGAAAGAAGAAACTCAGCAGTAAGGGACAGGGGTCTCTGCTTCTTCTCTAGACTGCTGAGCACCACTTGGGCAGGAAGTGAGTACCTGGGACATGTCCCAAAGGCTCCATAAACACCCAGAGATATCTGAGGTCCTATTCTGGAGTTCTGAGCTGTCTGGGGCTGTCTGAAAGGAAGCTGTGGGTATTCTGCTTTTGCCAGGACAGCCACCTGGAATGAGTCTCTCTCAGTGTCTGGTTGATCTCTTCCTGTCTTCCCCCACCTTGTTTTACTCTAATCAGTGGGGAGAAAGGGGGTGAACCCAGTGTCCTGGTGTCCCATTCAACTTCTTGGGAAAGAAAAATGACAGTTGCCAGACTTGAGCACTTTGAATTCAGACAAGATAAATATGTTAGTGGGGAGATGTTTCCTGAATGGCCTTATTCTCTTTCTGTGCATGCGTGCACACACACACACACACACACACACACACACACACACACACACACACACTTTTCATTCCCTTTCTCCTCTCCTTCCTTCCAGTAAGTAGATCCAGTTGCTATCTTTAAAATTCTTGGAACAATATTACAATGATAGAAAAAGAGTTCAGTGGGCCTCCGGTGGAAGGGAAAAACCAGAAGAGGTACTGACTGGCACACAAGGTCTGTGGCTTACTCCTCATCCCCCAGTCTCAGCCCCTCCTCTCCAGTGGTCCCTCCCTCTTACCGTCTTTGTCCTAAGCAGACCTCTCTTCTCACTCCCCAAATGTTCCCACCAGGATGTGGTTGCTCTCGGTCCCTGTGACTGTCTGCTCAGGTTGGAGGAGGAGCCCTGATCCTTGTTCCTAAACTAAGAACCTCTTGAACTTTGGGTGTTTTTACTTTTTCACGACATTCCTCTTCCTGCCCATTCAGCTTCGTGGAGACCAAGTCCACCCTCTGTCTTTGTCTTTGAAGGACACTAGTGAGGTCCTTCTGAAGATCGTGTTGAGAGTAGGCCTACTTCTACATCTGACACTCTGCAGGAGTAATGTCGGAAGTTACCATCAAGCCCCATTCCACATCCTCATGGGAGGTTAACTGCTAATTTAGGTTCAAGGGACCTTTATATTTCCAAGAAGATCTGAGATTCTCTGGTTCTCCCATGTTCCTCATACCCTGAGCCCAATCAGCCTTTTCTGTCATCTCTTAGCATGCTGTGGATGCTCCATCGATGTTGGCTGACTTTTGGTTAAACCCTGAAACCAGTTTAGTTTCCTTGAATTAACTGTTGCTGTGGCTCCAGTCAAGGGCTTTCTCTCTCCCAGGAGGTCTCTTTGTCCAGGGTGTGTGGCCCTCTTCAGAGACCCTGCCCTTCACTGCACTGTGAAGGTGCATGCCTTTCCAAGTGCCTTACCTGTGACTTCCTCATACTCTCCAACAAAACCCACAGTCCCAAAGAAGAAGCACATTCTCCATTTATCAGTTGCACTCTTTGGCATCTGAAATTGTAGCTAACAAATGACACAGTATCCTCCTCCTAAAACTTGCCTTGGACATGTGAGGAACCTCAGTTCCCCACAAGCTATGAGCAATTCCAACATTGCCAACGAAGAAACAAAATCCAAACCAAGGAAAACCCATCCCATCTTGTCCTGGAAAATTTGAAAAGCCTAAGATAGTGAGTGGGGAGGTGATGCATGGGATGTCATGTGTGTACACACTTGTGTACGTGGGGCTTCCTTGCATACATGTACTTAAAATACATCTATCCTCCCTTCAAGGCAGAGGATCGTACCACTCAGGTTTCACCAGAGAGACAGAAGCAATAGGGTGTGCGTGTATGACTGTGTGGAGACAGAGAAAATATTGCTATGTGATTGCAGCTGAAGGCTACCAATGACTGAAAATTCCAGGCAGAGATAGTGACACAGACGTGAGACCAAAGGGAGCCCAGAATCAAAATTCCAGCTTTGTTAGGGAACCTCACTCTTGACTCTTAAGGCTGCCAACTGACTAAACAAAGCCTATCTAGGTTGTGGAAGGCAATCTGCTTTGCTCAGAGGGTACTATATAAGGGACAAGGACATCTGAAAAACACCGTCCCAGTCACAGTGTCTAGGTCAGTGGTTGACTAAACAACCGGACATTAAAACAAAATTAACCCTCTTGGGACATTGCATCTAACACACCACACAGAGGTGGCGTCCTTCTGAGGTAGGTAACTGACTGAAAACCAGCCCTGTGAATAGCAGCAGGGCAGACAAGACACCCAGCAAAGAGCCCAGGGTGTGCTTCCCCACCTCTGCACCAGGAGACCTACCATCTGTTAATCCCTTAGGGACATCTGAGAGAGGCACTGTGATGCTGCGATGGCTACCATGTTTCCCAAACAAAAATCTGAGCCACATGGCTGACAAGCAGGAATGTATTTATGGAAAGAGCAGGGCAAGGCGTTGGGAATCGTGACTGGTGTAGTGGAAAGCCTGGTAAGTCTGATCTCCACTCGCTCACGAGGCAGACTCCAGCAGCCCAGAGCTATGCCCTGGAGTTCTGGCCATACTTCTCTGTGTGGCAGGAGGTGGCATCAGCTCTCTGCTTCCCCTCTGTAGGGTGCAGATTCTGGTCCAGCTTTAAGGTAGTGCCCAAGGGGGTCTCCCTGAGTTCCTCCAACTGACATCTCCTAAGGACGTCCAGTCTGCTGCCTGGCCTTTGCCAAAGCATGCCACACTGACTTAATCCTGCAGGAATGACATTTGTTTTGTGTTCTTTCCTTCCCCAAAGAAGTGAAGAGTAGACTGATAATAATAATAATAATTAACACAACATTTGAACTTGCATTTTAATGTCTTCTACCACAGAAAAACATAAGCCATGCTTTCACCATCTGTGTTCTTCAAGAAAGGCATTTTAGCAGATTTCTAAGAGAGACTGCCCAACTGTTAGAGGATCCCAGTAGAACCTGTGGGTCTGGGGCCATGATTTCCTGCAGATTGGAGCCAGCTGCACACCCACCATTGTCCCCCTGTTCTGTGAGCCAGCCATGACAAGATCAATCCTGGAGATGCATTTATTTGAGACAGAAAGGACAGTGTCTTTGTAGCTATCCTGGCGTTGGGAACATGTAGTGAGTGACTGACCAGTCCTGATAACAATGGCAATGTGGGATGGTCATACATCATTTTGTGTAACTGTGTGTATTCCATAGTGTGTAGGAGGCTGAGTCATTTGCCTGGGATTATGGGGACACTAAGGTCAGTTGTATGGCTTCTGGGTCTGCTCTCCCAGTCTCCCCCTGTTCTCCTTTCCCAGTACAGGCCTCCCTTATGTACTATGACTGACCTCTTCATCAATGCATTTGGTATGTGTGTGCATGTTCATATGTGTATGGCTGCGTGTGTTGTAGAGGTGGGAGCCAGATGTCAATATCACGTGTCGTCCTCAGTCACTTTCCATGTTCGTTTTTCAGACAGGGTCTCTCACTGGGGCCTGGGGCTCACTGATTAAGTTAGATTGTCTACTTAGCAAGTTCCAGGGGTCCCCTTGTCTTCATCTTCTCAATGCTGAGATTACAGACACAACACCACCATGCCTGGCTTTTTTATGTGGGTGCGGGCGATCCAAGCTCAGGACTTCATGCATGGGCCGCTTCACTGGCTGAGCCATCTCCCCATTCCAAGAATCACTTTCATGGATGCCATGTCTCCATGGCAGTGGGTTGGGCTCTGGGACAAGGCTCTTATCTCTGGCCGCTTCTGTTCTTTGCAATAGTGGTGTTGATCCATATACATGACTCTTTGGAATAGCACATATGCCCCTTTGCAGGATTATTTTTATAGATATGAAAAAATACACAAGAAAAAGCACAAATTGTTGGTTCATCATGTGCCCTACATTTTATTCTGGAAGCAGCGTGTTGACTTGAAGAGAAGAACATGACTCCCTGTTAGCCTTCAAGAGCCCTGAGTGGGCCCTCTAAGATGATACTGTGCATGCCTGCTGTACTGGAAGGTTAAGCCTGATGACAGAGATGCTGGGATGGACGAGTGTGGGTCTCAGGGATTCATAGCCCACTGGCTCCATCTTGCAGGTGGGATTTCTTTTTTCTGACTGTTGGCTTCATGCACTCTCACTCTTTAAGTCCATGCCCTGACCAGCTCCTCACTGCCTGGTGCCATCACTAAAGTTATGCATAGAAGAGCGATGAATTTGCTTCAGTCCATTCCTCCTTGCTGTCCAGACTCCCACGCACTTTGGGTGAAAGACTCATGGCATTTAGAAAGAAAGGGACCTCAGGGCTCCCTCGTGTGCTTTTCCACAACCAGGGGAAGCAGACCCGCCTGTCATTCGAGAGCTCAAACTTGTTGGATATTCCACTTTGAAGATGTCCCTCCATGGGCCTCAGTCCCCTGTGTGCCAGTAGGGAGTGAAGATTGTATGAAGGTGACTGGCACAAGGATCTGGGGACTGGTTAGCATGGTGCTTTGACTGGTCACATGCAAGGTCTTGAAAATGTAGCCATCTCAATCCAGAACAACTTCCATCAGTATAGACACACCTCTCCACAAAGTGACTGCCTTGCTAGTCCCCATCCCATGCTTGGAAGGCATCAATGGCTAGAAAATCCCTTCTTGAATGCTAGGGAAGTGGGCTTCTTGGACCACCTTACCCTGATCTCTCTCTTGGCCAGAAGTCCCCAGCAGTAAGTGCCTACACTCTGTCCCTCTCAGACCTGCAGCATTTCTGGAGATACTGTTCACAGTCTACTGGTGTCCAGTTAGCATAATGGTTTCCAGACCTTGGGAGAAGGCGTGTCTGGCTGTCCCAGTGGCTGATAAGTAGCTCGATAAAGGCACCTGTGGCCAAAGGTTGTTGCAGGTGGGAAGGGATTTTTGTTCCACCCTCTTCTGTTATTTCCTGTTGCTTCTCTTTGTTCTTGGTAAATAATCAGAAGGCTTGGGGACTAGGGCATGGTGCTCCTGAGGTCCCTGGTACCAGTTTCCTTGGCATAGTAGATGGCATCTTGCCATTTCAGAGCAAGGTAAAGGCTCTGTTTGGAGTCTCCTGTTAAATGCCTTCTCACCTGGGAGAGTCTAGTAGACTCCCAAGGAAGGGATTTGTAGTTGAGGACCCCCCAGGGTTGAGAACTTCCGTTCTGCATCTCTCTCCAGAACCAGGCCCTGAAGTGGGTACAAGAGACAGGGAGTCACTAGGAATGATGCAGAGAAGATTGTGCACATGGGACTGCTGAGAAATAATTCCATGGTATGCTTTCAAGAAGGATGTGTAGAAATTGATGCTGGTCAGATGCAGTGATGCCAAGTTCAAGGTTCTGACTGCTCACACTTGCCCCCACTTCTGAGCTTGTATTTTTGCATGTATCCATTTCCACCTCCTCCATGGGAGTTTAACACCTTGCATGTCAGTTTGAGTTTGAATAACTTAGTTCTTAGATCATTATCAGTTTGAGTTTGAATAACTTAGTTCTTAGATCATTTGACAGAAATATGCTTTACTCGAGAACCTGGGGATTCAATTGCAGAGTAGGTTGCAAAGGTCAGCCCCTCAAGGTGACCTTTCCCTTGAGTTCCCACTGGCTGAAAGCCCTAGAGTCAAGGGGGACGAAAGATGCCTGGGAGCAAAGTCAGGCCAGACTGGAATGCAGCTGAACCCCGCCTGAAACTCACGGTCAGCTTGACTTGAAGCAGAAAAGACTGGTAAGAGGTTGCAACCCTACGTGACCCCAAGGGAGCGTTTGGATTTCTGCTAGATGAAAGGGGCGTTGCAGCTAGGAACTTGGCCTTAAATCTGAAGGCCTTTGTGAGTCCCTGACATCTCTGGTGTGGTTTATTCCTACAAGAATTTAAAACAAAGGAAGCTGGGAGGTAAACAATGCTTTCTTCAAGGAGGCTCTATGGCCATGGCTGGAACCCGCCTGACTTCAACATTCCAGCTCTCAATCCCGAGCTGCACCCTTGGCATCTCAGCACGTCTGCTGGGGAGCTGTTACAGGGTCCGTTCCACACTGCAGGAGACCCTGTTTAGCCATCACTCAGTTCTGTTTCACAGGAGAAGATGACCTACTCCTGTTCTCTGTTAGCACAACAGTACTGAAGATGAGAAACACACACATGCAAAAACTCACATGTACATGTGTACATGCCCAACATGTCTACATGGGTGCGAACACTTATGCTCTTCGTTGGGTTTAGAATCAACTGTGCTCAAAGGGAAAACTGACGTGCAGAATGGCTGGATGTGGTGAATGATGGTTGCTGTAGGAATAGGTTGCTTGTCTAGGCACAGTTTAGGAGGTTAAATTCCCAGCAGTCCACAGGTCTCCCTAGCATAGACTGACAGGACAGGACCATCATGCTGCATCTGCCTCAGCCTGGCACAGAGTCTTAGAGCCAAAAGCTCTTGTAGAACTTGGCAGCACTCAGCCTGCCCTACTTTTATGGCCTTCGGAGGCAGACTTAGCAGGAGGTTCTAGTAAGCAGTGACTGGGGCATTTCGGCTCAGAGCCCTATATCCCAACCCAGTAAGTTTAAAACCAGAAACAGATTTGTTTCCTAGTCTGTTAGAAAGGCCTAGAGACAGGGATGGCCAGAGGACAAATGGCCGATGGTGGATAGCGGAGGGGAAATTGTTTGCTGAAAGTTAGAAGCAACTAATTGAGAATACAGATCTGATTTCTGTGTGTTTCTTGTATGACAGAATTGGTGCTGGAGGGCAAGGTGCTTCTAGGTTCAGCTGTTCAGAGGCCCCAGACCTCAGCATGGGAAGGCAGTTTCATAAGATCAAAATGAGTGCAAAAGTCTATACCTGCAAAAAATCACCAGGTTAGCTGCTGACCTTGAGCCTGCCTGCCCCACCTCACCCCAGTTCCCTCCCTGACTTCCCATTTGAGGATAAAGCCTGTTTCTCTCTAACAGGGACCCAGGTATTTTTAGTTTGAAGGAAGTGTTGGATTTATTGGCACTGCAAGATGGCACCAAGAGACAGGCCGCAAGCAAGACCTTGCCATCAGCGTGATGTCGTTGAGCAAGCCTGGCCACCTTTGCTGTCCTGACATGGGCTCTCCTGAAAAGGAGCGAGGTGGGCTCCACTCACATGCCTCAGGTGATTTAAAGGGACGTGATGATGTCAGCATTTTTGAAAACCCCCTCTCCAGGGAGTCCCCTCCTTCCAGTACCTTTTGCCTCTCCTGGCTCCGCGTCTGGCAGCTATTTTGAGCCCCATCTGTCCGCAGCTTTGCATAAAGTTGTAATGAAGCCAGGTCTCATGCCTACATCTGACTTGGAGTTAGCCAGGGTCATGGAGGTGGCGGGGCTGGAGAAACTCTATCTCCTTTGATGCCTTTGGTTGGACAGTGGAGGGGAAGCTAGCTGCTCCAAGGATTCTTCAGATGTCTTCTTTTCTACATACTTTATTTCCCTTAGCTTTTCAGGGAGAACAGAGCCTTTAACTCTTAAGCTTCCTCATAAACATGCCAGAGTGTTTTCCTGTCTCCTCTGTCCCTCTGACCCCCTGTGTGAAGAAGGGAGAGTTGGTTCTGTGTCCTGGTGAGCTGGGAGCTGATGGCTTCTGTGGCTTTGGGTTTTGCTTGTTTGTTTTTCTAAGGCCCAGTGGGCAAAAACTTTCTGAATATGGTTGGTGAGATCCTGGGAACCTCTCAGAGTGGTGGGATGGGGTGTGTGTGTTGCTGAGTTGTGGTTTTGTTGGAGTGGTCCAGGGCTTTCTCTGAAGATGGGGCCATTGATGATACTTGTGTGGTGGCAAAAGATTCATGAAAAGATCAGGTAGAATGTGGAGTTGGGTGGGCCTTTCTTAGTAGCCAAACAACTTGCCACTTCTCAGGTCCTCCAGAAAGGAAGATCCTCACCCAGGATCTTAAAGAATCATCAGATTGTGTGGAGCCTAGGGCCTCCCTACTGGGGGCCACCTCCTGTCCAGTTCATGCCCTGTCCCTCTGTGCCCACACATGTGGTGTATGTGTGGGCACAGTGGTTATTCTGAGGTGGAGATCCTCCACTTGGGGTGATCTGAAGACCACACTTCTCCCAGGGAGACCCTTCTTATCACTAATGGTTTGCCTTGCTGTCACCACAACAACCATCTAAAACAACTTAAGAAGGTGTGGTGATTCATACTGTCAATTTGATGGTCTAGGACCAGCTAATCTAGTTGAGAAAGTTCTAGCATATCTGAAGGAGTTTGCAGATTGGGTTCATTGAGGTGAGTAGACTCTCTCTTAATGCCACGGGCTTGGGTCCTGGACTGAATATAAAAAGGAAGAACAGGCTGAGTTCACGTCTCTCTGTCTGACCCCGCTCCTGCTCTGGAGCCTCCCCGCCACCATGACAGTCTGTGTTGGCAAACTGTGAACCCGACAGACTTCTCCTTCCTTGACTTGCTCCTGTTGGCTGTGTGATCACAGCAAGAACAGTCGCGAGCATGAGGAGGAAGGATTTGTTTTGTTCATGGGAAGGGACACACCTCTCTCCCATGACCCTCCTCCTCCTCCTCCTCCTCCTCCTCCTTCCTCCTTCTTTTTTTGTTTTTTTCAAACAGGGTTTCTCTGTTTTTCAAGCCAGGTAGCCCTGGCTGTCCTGGAACTCACTCTGTAGACCAGGCTGGCCTCGAATTCGGAGATCCACCTGCTTCTGCCTTCTGAGTGCTGGGATTACCCCCACCCCCACCCCAGCTCAGTCACATACTTTTAATACTCTGTATCAACTCTCAGTGATGCTGTCATACTATGACTCCAGCCAGGGCTTAATCCTTTGAGTAGGTCAGAGCCCTTCTGACCACTAATCCCCTAGGGTCTTGTCATCCAATAAAGTTGACAGTTAAGATTAATTACCGCAGCTTCGTGTTGCAGGACTATAATCTCAGCCTCTTAGGGAAGCTGAGATGAGAGCATTGGAAATTAAAGGCAATGGAATGAGTTGAAGGCTGGAGTAGGCAACTTAGTGAAAATAGCAAAAAGGAAAAGTGAAACTGTGGTAAGAGAGGCGGGTCAGGGGGAGAGTGTTTGCTAGTCGCATGGGCCCTAGGCCCAGTTCCCAGTATGGGGAGGGGGATTAAGCATATCTTCCAAAATGGGAGGACAGATGGAGGACCAGAACAGTAGAAAGCCACCTAGCCAGTCAGGAGTTCTGTGCATTTAGGAGACAGAGCAGAGAGTCACCCTCAGCACAAGCAGATACCTGTTACTGAGACATTGTGATAGTGTTGAGGAAGGGCATGAGCCACATAACTGTGCAGAGGTAACCAGGCAGACACGGTCAGTGACTCAGCTGGACAAAGTTCTGCTATTTTGACCCCAGGAGACTGTGTCAAGGCTAGTCCCCAAGGATACCACACCTTCAGAAGAAGATGTGTTTGTCTGTCTTGGAAATGATGGTGAGGGGGTCAGTGCTCAGTAGTGATAACCATTGTTTGGTAATGTCTTAAAAGTCATCCATCAATCACAGCATGGAACCCTCTTTGTCTCATAGCTCTAAATTCTCTACAGTTTTAGCTTTTCCAGGGGGCTGTGAGAACTCTGCCATGGGCTTTTCCAACGTTGATCTGCAGTAGAAGCAAAGGAAGCTACAGGTGGCCAGTTCTCTGCTCCCATGTTTGTGAAACAGGAAGTGTAGGTGAGAGCCCATGCAGCCAGCAACTGTACATGTATGTTTTCTGCTTGATTGAGGACTGCTCCCAGCTGCTCAGGGCTGGTCCGTGGAACTTGCCATTCCACCGTGGCACAGATGGAAGGAAAGGACTCTACTCAGCTCCGTTTGCTGGCTTCATCCTAATTCTTTAGTGTATTGGTGCAGTGAAAAACATCTCGGAGACATGGAGGCCTTCCTGTCATACCTGAGAAAGTGGCTGCCACCTCCTAAGTACAGAGTCCAGGCTAGGTGGGATACCTTGTTCAGGTCCACTTGGTTAGACAAGTGCTTCCTGGCACTTGTGCACCCTGTCACACTGGAGAGAACACAGTTCTAACTGGCTAACGTTTCAGAGTTAGTCAACAACATGGCAGACACCACCGTCCTTGCCTGAAGGTTTAAGATGATGGCCAAGTGGTTCTATCTAAGGAAGGCTTTAACAGAATCCAAACCCGAGCCATGACTAGACATCATGTGAGATCTCAGAGGGGCTTGTCTGGAGCCTGGGAGGCGGGAGGCTGTATCCAGTGATGACTCTGCCTCCTGACCACCTACTAGCTAGTGGGAACCATGTGTTTCTCCTCTCTCTGCCAGCATGCTCCCCAAAGCCCTATGAACTGCATGCTGCGCTACCCCACTGTCTTTGCTTTCCTGTTTCAGAAGGGAAAGCATGAACAGAAGGAGACAGATCGTGAACTTGACACACGTCCCAAGAGTAGAATGAACGTTCCCTACTGTTGGAGAGGCATTCAACCAGAACTTGAGTTCCTTTTTTTTTTTTTAACTTAGAACAACAACTATATTTATGTACCCAAATAATAATAGGTACTAATTTTGTCAGTGTTTCCCTCTGCTTGGCTGGCTTCTCATGAGAGAAGCCACTATCCTTGAAGCTGTAAACTCAGATGTTCACTATAGCTGTATCTGCAACAACCGAGCAGGAAGTGGCAGGCACAGAACTGTTGCGAGTACTGAAGCCTGGGCTGAGTGAGGTGCTACCTTGCAGCCAGCTCGAGGCTGGCACCTCCATGGTGAAATGTGGGGCTGCTGTCCAGGCAACCTTAGTTATGCAAGAGAAGCTGAACAGCACACTGTTGGATGGAGGAAGCTGGCCATGCCAGGATGCTAACCTGAATGTGAATTCCTGCTTCACATGCAGGGCCTCCTATCCGTTCCGTAGTGTTTGCCCAGACCCTTCTCCAGCAAGTGTTGCTAAATGCCACTCAGTGGGGAAATGAGGAGCAATTTTCTTTCAGTTTGATCCATTTTCCGGATGGTTTTGAACTCAGCAGGTGATGCCTATCTGCTGATTCCCAGCTGCTCCCTTGTCGTATCTGTGCCCACCCTTTAAACGTCACGTGCAGCTGCCAACCACACTGTTAGAGAGGCAGAACTCACTCATTTTTCTAGGAAAAAGCCCTAGAACCAGAAACGGGTTTTTTGTTTTGTTTTGTTTTTCCTAACGTCGTTTTCCTTGTTTGAAAACTTCTCATCGGAAGATAAATGAAGGGTGTTTGGTGTGGCGCTGCCGATGAAGACTGAATGCAGGCGATTTGGGAGTTTAGTATTTAATAACATTTATATATGACATTTGGGAAAACTTGAAAAATAAAGACACTGTGATAAATAAGATTCTGGCATCTTCACTGCTGATTAAATAATGAGTGTTCTCAGTACATAAGTTGAGAGATAATTTGTTATACAAACATGCAGAGCACTAGATATTGCATATGTAGGTATGATGGAATGTGTTTTGTTTATCCATCCGTTCATCTGCTTCTCTTGTGTGGGCCTCTGGTATAACTAACATCAACAGATGGAAGGACTGCCTGTCTCGACGAGGAATTGCATTATCAAACCCTCCTGCTCAACTGTAGGCTGTCACGATTGGGTTGAGAATACTGGTCCAAGGTTCTCCACAAATTTAATTCCATTTTCATGGTTCCACTATTAAGTATTTCGTGTTGCTCATTTAGGGCATGGTGACAAAGGGCAGTGACAAAAATGAAGTACAGACTCTTACAAAGTGGGAGGTGGTGTACGCCCTGCCTGCCAGGATGAGGGAGGGCAGGAACGGGCATTGCTATGGTTTTCTGGTTCCTTTATTGCTTAGTCACACATCACAAACACAGCAGGCTGATGAGTGGAATTTTTCTGCTGATGAAACACAACTTCTCAAACCAATTAAATAATCAAAGGAGCTAATTTTCATCCACTGCTAACTCTTTGCTGAGCGTTTTCCCACACAGCATCTCATTCCAGCAAATGCCTAGCAATCTTTTTATATACTGAGAGGGTGGAGTGCCGGTCCTGTAAGTGCTTTACAACTTAATAATGGAATTACCAGGTAATCTCTCCTGCACTCTGTGTACCATTTCTACGCCTGAGCATAGTGCTTGATGTTTCTCTTTTATCAATTTTCATCTCCCAGTAGCATGTGAATTCTTGTAGGCATGGGTGTATCTATATTTCACACTTAAAATAATCCTAGTTACATGGTGGATGCTTAAGAGCCCGTGAAGTTTCTTTGTAATGATGTTTTTCATGACTGAGCTCATTAAACTGCAAAGAATCTGGTCTTGTCAAGCTGGGATTACCTCACAATTAGCAACCAAAGGCTCAATCAATGTCTTTTTGTTTCTCTCTCTCTCTCTCTCTCTCTCTCTCTCTCTCTCTCTCTCTCTCTCTCTCTCTCTCTCTCTCTCTCCTTAGCATTTTGTTGTGGTGGTTCTCTTGGGATAAGATCTCATTCTGTAGCTCATCTTAGTCTGTGTAGCTGAGGCTAAGTTCTAACTGGAAGTGATCCTCCTGTCCCAATTCTAATCTTCTTTTAGTCCCTGCAGCTGGTACGGAAGAAGTAGAAAGTCAGCTCTGAGCTCTGCATTGTTGACTTTGGTTTTCTGACAGTTTTATAGCCCAACCTGGCCTCAAACTTGTTATGTCATCACGGTTAGCCTTGACCATCAATCCTCCCACCTCCCAAGTGCTAGGAGTACAAGTGTGAAGCCCACACCCAGCTCTGCTACCTGCTTCTGAGGAGCAGGTATTCCACAGTCAGGTCTGGGCAGGAAACACCCTGACCTGGCTCTGATTTAGAGGCCCCCCGTGGCTCTCTTTTGGCCACGCATCTTCCACCCACTGCAAGGAGACTCTGAAGCTAAAAAGCACCTTTTCCAGACAATCTTCTCAGTATTCTGAGTCCTGGGATCCTCCTACATGAAGGTCCCTGAGCCTGTGACCCTTCTAGGGCCTGTGTGTGTAGATATTACCTAGTGTCTGACACTAAGGGCCCAGGCACATAGTCCTTAGCCTGCAGAATAGGTGCTTGTAGGATGGTGAGTAGACAGCTCTTGGAACAGGGCCTGGGAGTGGAGAAGCTGCCTTGGTGTGTGATGAAGCAGGAGGAAGAGAAGTGGCCAGTGTTGTTTGGGTTGCCCTATTTCATCTGAGAACTCTGAGGGAGACCTGGACCCCTAATGGATGGCTGCTATTCTGAGGTATTATGGATGTCATCTTTCCAGGTTGAGGGATGGGATTCTTGGATAAGCATTTATCAGACTGACCAATCTTTTAATATTTAGACCCGGAGTAGGTGGGCTTCCATGTTGAACACTTGTTCCAAACGCTGTGCATGTTCACTGGAGCAGGACATGCCAAGGAGCCCTGGCCAGCTCCTAAGAGCCTTCCATATCCTGGGGAGGGGCCTCAGCTCTGTAAACACTCTCTGAAGCTGTTGGGGCGTATGTACATGGCACTCCTTGAGGTTGCTGTGGAAGTGCTAACATGTCTCTATGAAGAAACACACAGCCATCTTATTTCCTTACTTTTAAAACACTTTAGGCAGAGCATTTTGCTTCAGCTGAGTGGCTCGACACCCAGCAATGCAAAATCAGCTGACAGCAATTTCAGAATTGCAGGTCTTGATGTTGATGGAGAAATAGGAGCATTGCTGTTCCTCATGTATAATTTTCACCAAGAAATGGAGGACTAGCTTTAATGTCAACACTTAGAGATTTACTGTAACCCTGTTCCTGGAAAAATACACCTTCAGCCAAATCTGGGCCCACAACAATGACCACATTATTCTCCCCGACCCCCTTCTGTTCCTGAGAAAAGATCTAGGTCCCAACAGGACCTTCCTTCTCCCTCTGCCTTGCTCGGCAGCTGGGCCTCTCTGGGTTGGCAGGGAACCTCGATCTGCTGCTGCCTCTTGGGGTGCTTGGTAGGGAGGAGTTGGGGCAAAAGCAGAGGGACATGGGATGGATGGGGTACTCTCCAGTCTCCAAGCCAGCAGGGAAGAAGGCTGCTGTGAAAGCATCTGGTCCCCACAGGCTACTCTGCCTGACTCTCCTCAACACCCCCCAAAAGGCTTCATAGCTGCATGCTTTTAAGGAAAAGAAATTCAATTTGATTTTATTTTGAAAACACAGAGAGGATTCAAGGCCACCCTTTGAGGTGGATAATTGGTGATACTCTGTGGGACTCATAGAAACAGGGATGAAGAAGAAGGCCCAGATTTACTGGAAGAGGGCCTCTGACCCCATAAGCTTCCTCAAGTTCTTAGTAGTTTGTCCCCTAGATCATGTCCAGTTACATTAATGAATTAAGCATGTGGTTTTAACTTCTTCTCACTCAACTCTAGAAGTCTTTCCTCTCTGGAGAATGAGCCATGGTTGGGCTGTGCTCACTCTTAAAACCAGATTTAAACGTTTATTGCTCTAGATGACATGCCTCCCAATCCCTACCATAACCAGAAGTGGTTGATCATTTCAGGCAGTTTTTGCTGCACAATAAGACCTTCCCATGGTGAATTCCATTCTCAGCCGCCCCACTGAGGTGGTGGCGACGGCTCCTGGAGAGCATCGAGTATACCCGCTGGTGTTTGCCTCTTTGAGGGAGCTGCATCTGGGGGCTAGGGTGGATCTCTAATAGCTGTAATTGCATCTGCCCTATTTTCCTTAGTGCCAGCTGTGAGGCCTGCCCTGGAGTTCAGTTAGCACTGAAGTTGCCAGGGACAGTCTCAGGTATAGAAGGCACTTACAAACACCAAGTCAGGCCCCAGACAAGGACCAGCACATGGGTCACATCAGATGTCTTTGTCAGGAGCATTGGGTAAATGCAGGACAGGTTCCTAGCGCGAAAGTCCAGTAGTTCATGTGTGTGTGTCTGTGTGCATATCCATGAGGAGGCCACTGTCAACCTCAGATGTTACTCTCAGGAGCCATCCACCTTGTTATGGGGCAGGTTCTTTCACTGGTCTGTAACAGGAATGTTAGAAGGTCTTAACAAAATTAAACCTGAGGCCAGTTATTGGGGTGAATGCTGGAAGATCAGAGAAACAGAACAGGCCACAGCTACCTCGCCTCACCATTTCCTCAGCTGATTTTGTTTCCTCAGATTGGAAGCTTCTGTATCCTCATCCCAATGGCTCTCAGCTGAACTGCTGCTCGAAAGCCTGAAGCTTAACCAGCTAAATGCTTCTAGTTCCTGGTCCTCACGCCTTATATATCTTTCTGCCATCATTCCCTGAGATTAAAGGCTCACTTCTTGGGATTAAAGGCGTGTGTCACCATGCCTGGTTATTTCCAGTGTGGCCTTGAACTCACAGAGATCCAGATGGATCTCTGCCTCCAGAAGGCTAGGATTAAAGGTGTGAGTACCACCATTTTCTAGCCTCTGTATCTAGTGGCTGTTCCGTTCTCTGATCCCAGATAAGTTTATTAGGGTGCACAATATTTTGGGGAACACAATACCACCACATTGGCCTAAACAGTTAGACTGGTTGATGACCAAGCCCCAAGGATCCTTCTGTTCTAACTCCCTAGCATTGGTATTATAAGCACACACCAACACACAAAGTTTTTTGTGTGCAGTTTAACTCAGGTCCTCATGTGTGAGAGGATTTTAACTGAGACAGGCTGGGGATAAGCTAGAGGTCCAGGCTGGGCTCTAAGGACCTGCTATGCAGGAGCCTTCATGGTTTGATCCAGAAAAGAGAGAAACCCAGAGGAGCTTGCAGCCTGGCTTTTGGCACCTCAGTTAGGTTGAGGTGCTCCTGAGTGCATAGACTTGCATCAGCTCTGTGTGGCTACTAGGGCAGCCAGCTCTTCCCTGCATATCTCTCCATCTCAGCAGACCATTTGGATGTTGGGTTCATTCCATACAGTCCCCAGTTAGCATGCTATAGTGGGGGTGCTTCACCCTGCAGTGGCTGAACAGACCCTCCCCCTCACATTTCTCCATGCTCTGCAGACAGACTGTGCCCTATGGACTGTCCAACTACAGAGGAAGCCTTCGGGGAAAGAGGTCCTCAGGGCCATTTCCGGAAAGCTCCCAACCTTCTCCACGGACACGCTTGCGCTGTGCTTGTACGGGGATGGATGACAAGGCCTGTGCACACTTCTGTGCACACACTGCAGATGTCAACAGGTATGACACACCTTCTAGTCCCACTCATATCGAGGTACAAGTAACTGATGGGCAAAGCTAACCTGGAGGCTTCACAAGAATGGGTGAAGAGTGGCTTAGGCAGGTCCTCAACCACCCTTGCCTTTCAGAACTGAGGCCACAGCTTCTGTAGCCTGGAGTTCTGTAAACACACCAGAATGAGTTGGAAACGTTTAAGAGTGAGGAGCCTACCCATCTCCACGTGTATTTTTAGTTTCTTTGCAAACAGCCATCAGGAGTTTATATTCTCACCGCCTCACACAAAGGACCCCTTGTCAACCAGGGTGTCATTGTAGCCCCTGGATCTCCTCTCTGAGTCCGACACTGCTTTGCTTCTCAGCTGCACAGGAAAGAACGTAGATCCATTCTGAGTGGGAAGTCACCATACTTTCCCTGGGGCAGCCACCTGGACTACTGTTCCCTAGATAGCTAAAAGCTCCTGGCTCCTTTTCCCTTTACATTGGGCAGAGACTCATCAAGCCAGGCAGGCAGAGCAGCCTATTGCCAGACTGAAGGAAGGGCTGAGTGGTGTTGTAGATGGGCCTCGTATGTCCTCCTTTATGGGCTTAATGATCCATCTGAGTAGGGTGACCCCAAAGCAAAACAGGCTCTGCCATCTGGAGAACATGGTGCTGTGTGCTTTTGTTCTCCCAACTGGGGTTTTGCGAATCCAGTGAGTAACTGAGGAGTGTGTTTGGTACTCAGACATTGGTCCTACAGTCGGTGCTAGGGACCTAGTCCTTGGGCAATACACTAATTTCCTTGGTGGGGAAGAGGAAGTCATAATTTGACACCCCAAGCCAGCCATATGGAAATGCCAATTCCTGAAAACTGCTGTGTCCCCACAGAGATTCCTGGAGAGCAGGAAGACCAGCTGCAGAAGAGGAGGGGGAGACCAGAGGCCCACGCCAGAGGTGAAGATGGGGTACATTCATTCAGGGGCACAGAGTGGGTGGAGACACAGCGTCTGATCTCAATAAGTGACCCGTGGAACTCCTGAGCTCACAAGGGTCCCCACCAACTTTTGGTCTGTTAGCTCTTGATGTATATGATTATTGTCACCTCTCTGGTTCTGAGGAAACCCTCTGTGTTTTTAGAGCCCTTCCACCCGGTGTCCCTCTTTGTTCCAGGGCGGTGATAGCCAGCTCGGCTCTCACCGGAACAGCAAAACCAGTTACCTGTGGTTCTCACAGCTCTCTGAGTTGAGACAACCGACGCAACTCTGCAACCAAGTGATCCCTGTTAAATCATTTCTTCTCTGTTGTTAGAGTTTTTCTGCCTGGCCCACAGTCAGGACAAATCTCTCTCACCCGCCAGTCCCAAGCCGCTCAGACCCGACCAAGTAAACACAGACACTTATATTGGTTTCAAACTGTATGGCCGTGGCAGGCTTCTTGCTAACTGTTCTTACAGCTTAAATTAATCCATTTCTATTAATCTATACCTTGCCACGTGGCTTGTGGCTTACCGGTACTTTACATCTTCCTTGTCCTGATGGCGGCTGGCAGTGTCTCCCCTCCCAGCTTCCTGTTCTCTCAATTTTCCTCTCTGTTAGTCCCGCCTATACTTCCTGCCTGGCCACTGCCAATCAGTGATTTATTCATTGACCAATCAGCAACACATTTGACATACAGACCATCCCACAGCACCTCCCCTTTTCTTTTCTTAAAAAGGAAGGTTTTAACCTTTACACATCTCCAAAGTCAGCTTGGTATATTTGGGAATTTGGGCGTAGCTTCTCTTACTACTTCCTGCTGGAGGGGGGCGCTGTATCTTCTGGGGAAACAAAGAAAATTTTAGGATCATGGAGTAGTCCGTGAGGCTGTATCATCTGAGCCAGTTGCCTTGAAACGGTTCTGGATGTTGGATCATCTGGGCCATGGTGTCATCGGAGACCTTTCAGGGGGTCTTGGCTGGTCAAACCTGATGTATCTTACTCTGGAACAAATCCATAGCCTCTGGCTTTCTGTGGAAACAAAAGCAGAATCTCCTTTCCAAAGCAACATATCCTTATATCCAAATTTTGAAGTCAAGGTATCTTTAAAATATACATAGTGGTTTAACTCAGCTTCCTTTACAATCAAATATCTCTCTGTAGTTAAGAATCCCAAAGACAACACAATCCAGACTCTCTGTGTAATAGTCATCTCTACGTGGCTTATTTTTTATATTAATTTTATTGTCTCTTTAAAGACTTTATTTTTTTTAAAACCATGTATTTGTTTCTATACTGTATATATCACCTTTTTTTGTCTCTTTTAAGCCTACGTATATTTTACATATATTTTAAACTATTACATCTGAATCTGTCTTATTGTGAATCTGTTGTTTTAAGTTGTAGCATCTGTGGCTGCTGGCTCCGCCCACCTCAGCTTTTCAACATGGCGGCAGTATGCTTACCGCCAGCTCTGGGAGCCATCGTGGGTCTATGCTTTTAGCCAAGTAGCGTGTAGCCCAGAAATCTCTTTTTTTGTTTTGTACTAGCAAAGGCTAAATCCACAATGTAGCTTAATGTGCCATTTGTAGAGGCCTCATTCCCGATATACTGTAGGTCGAGCGCGCACGCCAGCAACCCGCCAGTAGCTCAAACCGGCAGCTGCCGCTCATTTGAGAGAGACAATTAGGAAGCTGTTTTTAGCTCCGTTTTAGAATCTTTTTTTTTTAGGTTTTAGGTGGAAACTCTTGGCCCCACGTTGGGCGCCATTTGTTGTTAGAGTTTTTCTGCCTGGCCCACAGTCAGGACAAATCTCTCTCACCCGCCAGTCCCAAGCCGCTCAGACCCGACCAAGTAAACACAGACACTTATATTGGTTTCAAACTGTATGGCCGTGGCAGGCTTCTTGCTAACTGTTCTTACAGCTTAAATTAATCCATTTCTATTAATCTATACCTTGCCACGTGGCTTGTGGCTTACCGGTACTTTACATCTTCCTTGTCCTGATGGCGGCTGGCAGTGTCTCCCCTCCCAGCTTCCTGTTCTCTCAATTTTCCTCTCTGTTAGTCCCGCCTATACTTCCTGCCTGGCCACTGCCAATCAGTGATTTATTCATTGACCAATCAGCAACACATTTGACATACAGACCATCCCACAGCACTTCTCAGTAGAAATGGATGTGCACATGGGCAGTGGAGCCCGCCCCCACCACTTCCAGCTCATTTTAGTATTGTTTTAATACCTGCCTCTTTGTTTGTTGTGTGTGTGCATCTGTGTGTGTGTTTGTTTTTTGGTTGATTTTTGATATGAGCAATCTTGAGGGCTTCCTGCAACCAAGATGGGCTTATTTGACATTCTATCAATCAGAAGTCATTATTAATAATGGCTCAGCTGCATATCTGCAATGGGATGGTAATTTATGTTCATAATAATAGCCTGGAGGTGGCTTCAGTTCCTACAGGGAATGATCAAGGGAAGATTGAACCAATTCCTGTGTACAGGAATTTCCCAAATCCATGAGATGGCCTCCAGTGGTCTAGAGAAGATGAAAGGAAGCAGAGAGGCCAAGGAGCCAGCAGGTCCTCAGGGAGTGTGCGCCAGACCTCAGCTGGGACCCAATCAGCCTCCTCTTCCTTCCTTCCTTCCTTCCTTCCTTCCTTCCTTCCTTCCTTCCTTCCTTCCTTTCTTTCTTTTTCTCTTTCCCCTCTTTTTACTTTTTTCTACCCCTAACCAAACTTCTGTTGGTGAAAGTCTGGTGTGATTAAAGCTATCCATCCATTGTATCATTTATTGATTTACTCACACATTCATTCAGCCAAGATCTGTTGTGCACCTGCTACATGCTGGGTCCTCACTATCCTAGACGTGCAGAGAATGAGGCACTGGGTCTTCATTAGTTTGTTTGGTGGTAGAAGCAGACAGTAGACAGACAGACAAGTATACACAGTACAAACTGAGCAAGCGAAGGAAAACAGGATAGAAAGTGCTGGGGTGGCTGTGGTTTGTGATTCGGTAGACTGAAGCCATCTCACCAGCCAGGTGACCTTAGCACAGAGGTGGAAGGTGAGGCATGAGCTATGTGGAGGTGGGATATGGGAAGGAGAGGTGTTCCAGACAGGGGAACTAGAGGGACGGAAGTCCTGGGGCTTATCCATCATAGGAGCTGTGTTCAGAGAAAGCACAAGATGCCTCCTTCCAGGTTGCTGCTGGTGTGCCTGTTCTGTCACGTGATGCTGTTATGATTGTTCTGTCACATGATCAAAGGATGAGCTCGGGATGCTGGAGAGACATTCAACCAGTAACATGCTTACTATGCAAGCCTGAGGGTGACGGCCGGGGTGGCAGGAAAGCAGCTCCCTGGGCCTCTCTGGACAGCTAGCCCAGCCGACACCAACAGCTCCAGGGCCTCATGAGAGACCCTGTTTCAAAGAAAAAAATAGGCGACTAATCCTGAGGAATGACACCTGAAATTGCCCTCTGACCTCCTCAGGCATGTGCACACACACGCACGTGCACACATACGCATATGCACACACACGCATAGGCTCTGCCCCCTCACCCCATTCACACATCCAATCAAAAATGAGATTGGATTTCATAGCAGGTGTCCCACTGGAGCCTGTAAGGCAGCCTTCCAGAACCTTCTAATTCATGTAAAGTTCTTAGAAGGCAGTTTCTGCCAGAGGAAAGCCTTTAATTCAAAGTCTTTAATTCAGCTGGCGTCTCTCCCTGCTTCCCTGTAAGACATGAGTTAGTAAAGGCCAGAGTCACACAAAGAGTGAACCAACGGAAGGCCTCCCAGTGGCCACACCTGCTGCTATTAATCTTTTCACACCTTTGTACTCAGCCTCTGAAATTGCTCAGCACTGGTACTGGGAACTTCCAGGCAGGAGACAGCTAGAGGTGTGGCCAGGAATCCCTTCTTCAAGTTGGAAGAGCTGGTGTGCTGTCATGACACCTCTCTTTTTCTTTTGTTCTCTTTCCTTTAAATAGGATGAAGTCCAGGACAGACAAAGCGGGCCGGCCATAGCAGGCCACTACCAATGCTTCTTGCTTTCCGCAGCAGACTTCACCCTCGCTCTCCCTGCCTACCGACTGCCTTCCACGAAAGAGCCATTGTGCTTATGCTGACAAGGTTCAAATTGCCTCTTTAGGGACAAGGGGGGAATTGCCCTGAGTGGAAAAAAAAGAAAGAAAGACCCACCTAAAGAGCCTTCACTTACCAGTACACCCCTACCCCAAGAATGCCCAAGTCCAAAGGACGCCAGCTTCCCTAATGGGAAAAATGATCCCAGATGTGCCCTGGGGGCCAGATGCCTTCGGCTCCAGTTTCACAAGGAAGTTGTTTGGGAGGTATGTTAAGTCAGAAAGCTACTTACTGGCTTTTGATATGATTCCTCTTGGAGAGTAAGTGGACACCAGGCTGGCTCTTCACAAAAGTAAACACGCATCCATCTCCTAGAAGATGCAGGACACCCGTGTGGCTGGAGCAGCTCTGCTTCTGCAGCCCGCCAGGCCTGTGTGAGTCAGAGGCTGCAAGGCGAGATCTGGGTCCTCGCTGTGCTACGGTCTGTGAATTTGCATTTCATAGGATCTAGAAACTTCTAGCTGTGCTTGGTACTCACCAAAAGAGTGGATCTCAGAAACAGGAAGAGAAGGAAGACAAGAAACCTCGATGTGCATGAGACAAAAAAGAGAAAATGCATCCTTGATGGTTTTGAACTTGGGGCACGCAGCAAAGAACCATGGGTTCTGTGGATGGCCTCTGTGTCAGAGCTTCCAAGCCTGCCTTGCAGGGAGCTGCCCTGAGGGGAGTCCGGCTCAAGGCTATTAGGCTGAATATCCGCTTTCATGAATAAATGTGGCTCTTTAGGGAGTGGCTTCAAAATAAGCTGAAAACACAAACTCTTTGTACATTATGTAAATTCCTGTTTATCTATATAATTGGCAACAACTGGGACTTGTGACTCCTGGTGGTTCAAAATCTTTTAGCTGAACTCTTTCTGCTGTGTTCATGGTGAATGTGTGTGTGTGTGTGTGTGTGTGTGTGTGTGTGTGTGTGTGTGTGTTGGGGGTGGACTGTGAGTTCCCATGTAGACTCTGCTCTGCAGACCCAGCTGGGGACAGTCTGCCCACCTCCCCACCAGGCCTCACAGCAATGAGAACCTGTCTTTGGGCGTGTGCCAAGGGCACCATGCGGAGACACTTTAGCTGGTGTGTGAAGTGGGGCCTTCACCAGATGTTGAACTTCAGAGGAGGGCCTCCTAAGTTATTACAGGTGTGAACGTGCCTGTCTTTTGAGGCGGGAGGCTGGGAGTGACTGTTTGCTGAGGGGATGTACAGTTTAGAGAAGTAATTATTTATTGGGGAACTGTTTTCTACTAAACTCCTTTATGGGATCTATTAAAAGTAAAGGCACTGTAGATAGGTAGATAGACAGACAGACAGATAGATTTTAAATTGTGTTCAGGATCCAAAATCATATTCCTTAGAACTAGAGTATGTTTAAGCACATATGCACTGTTTGGCATAGTGGCCAGATTGTATCTCAAAGACAAATCCACTCGTTGTGAGAACACTCAGAAGATAAGTCAAATGCATAATAATAATAATAATGATAATAATAATAATAATAATAATAATAATAAACCTAAAAGTTTGCTCTGGTTTGTGGGCTTTTCCTTGCATACACAGTTACATATCACTTTGAAGGCCTCTGGAGAGAGCCAGAGTTTGGGAAAGTATAGAGTGAGACATGGGTAGAGTGCTGTGTTGAAATATAAACACCAAGGCAGCTGGGAAGAAGGTTTGGAGGAAGCTGTCGTCTTCCCTGGCACCCCTGCCCTTCCCCTGGCACCTCACACCTTCCCCTGACACAGGGAGACAGTCACAGACCTGTTGCTCACAGCATCTGAGAATTACCTCCAGAAGTGACCACAGTAGCAAGACCACACAGGGCAGAAAAACAAAAGCGAGACTGTTATACAAAGGGAGGGGCGGGGCGGGGGCGGGGCGGGGCGTGGGAGGGGCGGGGCGTGGGGGCAGAGGGATGAGTCTTGTTAAAGTATTTTAATGCAAATGCCATTATAAAAGCCATCACTTTGTATGAGCCATGCTAATAAACGTTTAAAAGGGATTCTAAAGCATCTATAGGGTTCAAGGACTCTTCCCTGTCTCTGTCCCACTTTTGAATCCATACTCTTAGAGACCATCAGAGGAAGAGAATTGAACCAAGACAAAGACATGGATCACCTCTGCCCCCGCCCCTCCCCCCACACCAAGAAACCCAGTGTTTAGAGTGGGCTGGATCACATCTAATCTGAGAAAACCCAAGAGCCTCTTGTTTTAATTAAACTCATTTTAGAGAGTTTTGACTCTGATGAATTGAGAGAGTTGAGCACTAATTTATTCAGCAGGATGTGCAGTAGTACACAGCAGGGACCATGGTGTTCCTGGGAGGCACTGATGGGGCCTGGCATCCTTCAGCCCTTGGAGAGGCTGCAGGGCACAAGAGCAAACAGGCCAGAAGGTCTAGGAGCTTCCTGGGACAACCTGGTCCTGAATAGGCCAGGCTTTCCTGGCATCTGGGAAGAGCATCAGAGGAGCCATTCACAAGGAAGGTGAGCAGGCCTGGCTGCAGAAATCACAGAGTCACAGTTCATAAAGGTGAAGGATTTCAAGATGGCCACAGCAGAGAGATAAACCAAGTGGCACTCTTCTGAAGGCCTGCCGGGTGACTTTGAGTCTAGGGAGCAGACTCATCTTAAACAACTGTAGCTTCAGTTCCCTTATTTCCAAAATGGATGTAGTGCTTGCCCTACTGAACTCACAGCTTTCTCAAGAGGTCAAATCTAAGCTTTATGTCTTTAACACTCCCACACAAAAACAAGGCACCAGTTCTCCATCCTTTTTAAAATGAGTGTGTGCATGTGTACGTGGTGTATGTGTGTACATGTATGAACAGCTGAGTGTGCACATAGGTACCTGCACCTGTGGAGGCTAGAGACTGATGTCATCTTTAGGCACCTCCACCTTTTCTGAGACAGAGTCTCTCACTGAGCTGTGAGCTCACTGACTGGGCTAAACTAGCTGGTCGGCAAGTCTCAGGGATCCTGCTGTGGCCACCTCCCAGATTTCATTTGTGTACCACTATATCTACCCGGTGGCAGGCGCTGTACCCACTGAGGCGTCTTCCCAGCTCCTTCTGGCTTCTGCTTTGCTTTGTTTTAAACAAAAAGTTTCTCATGGAATCGTACCTTGAGTTTAAGATGTATCTTAAAGTAACGAATTAACTTTTGGTATTGTCAGGATCAGCAAACCCTGCTCCTTCATCCCTGGAAGATGTAAGTTCTCCAAATCCCCAAATTATTTGATGTGGATGCTTTGGTATCTTAAAGCTTGTGTTATCAAGTTACCTGTTGTTTGGAACTTTATCAACCCACCAGGGCCTCTCCCTCACTGAGCATCTGGTTCTTTCCCTGGCCGGCAGAAAGGCTTGGAACTGCCTTCTGCAGTCTGAGTGGTATTCCATGCAGGGAAATTATAAGATTAAGTGACTATGAATGCAAGGGTCCCTCTGCAAGGTGTACCGCCTAATCTCCGCCCCCCCCCACCCCCACCCCGGCAGCATTCCAGAACAAGGTATCAAGACGTGACAGGAGCTGTGGGCCAGGAAGGCTGGCCAAGGACCGTGAATGCACTTCTCCCTCCACCTTTGGCTTGCCCTCCTCCTCTCTACCTTCCACTCCACCATCTCTCCTTGAACGGATCATCACATGAGTACCCGCGATCCGCTGGCTGAGTCTTCAGTAAGACACAGAGGGGACTGACAGTCTCTGCAGGACCATCATGTGTCCTTCACAGCTTTCTCCCTTGTTGGGCCCAAGGACTCCCTGCCTCATCCTCTGCTCTGGATATCATAGTGAGTTTATTTGCCTTTTTAGTGTGTGTGAGTGCACACATGCCTGTGTGTTCACATGCATATGGAGGCAGAGGTTAACCACGGGTATTGTTCCTCAGGATGTACTCCCCCTACCCCAAGCTTTTTTTTTTTTTCCCAAATAGGGTCTCTTACTGGTCCCTAATTGACTAGGCTGACTGGCCAGTGAGCACTAGGGAATCTACCTGTCTCTACTGTCTTAGTCAGTGTTCTATTGCTGTGAAGAGACACCGTGACTACAGAAACTCTTATAAGGAAACATCTAATTGTGACGGACTTACAGTCCACAGATTTAGTCCATTACAGTCATGGTGGGAAGCAGGTAAACATGGTGCTGGAGTGTAGCTGAGAGTTCTACATTTGGAGCTGTAGGCATCAGGCAGAGAGCGTCCCTGGGCCTGGCTTGAGCCTCTGAAACCTCCAAATCCACCCCCAGTGACATACTTCCCCCAACAAAATCACACCTACTCCAACAAGGCCACACCTCCTAATAATGCCATTCTCTATGGGCCTATGGGAGCCATTTTCATTCAAACCACCACATCTGCCTTTCCAGCTCTGGGATCACACTAGAGGTCGTCCTTGAGGCTCCATAGCCCAACTTCCTCTCCAATCTCTGTCTCCTGATCCAAGGCAATGAACGTGAGAAGTTTCAGTCCAACACTCCTACCACTGTGAACTCCACATGCTTTCTCAGTCATAATGGACTATATATCCTTAAACCATGAGCCACAAGCAACTTGTCCTCCATAAGTTGCTTCCTATCAAGTGTTTGGTCACAGCAATGAGGAGAGTCACTAATAAAATGAACAGTTACTGTTAGTAGATCCTTTATTGCTTTTGTACAAGGTAAACATTCTCAGCATTGGGGTCATATAGTGTCTATTGCAACCCCGCTGCCATGGAGACTCACAAGCAGCCATTGTGAATGAATGGGCCTGGTCATGTTCTATTTTTCTAATTGACATTAATCAGTGAACCAAGTGGCTAGTGGGTCAATACAGCACTCTAAGGGTCATGATCTTCTACACCTTCGCCTGACTGAATATGTCTTTATCTTGGACAGTGTGTATGATAGTTTAGCTGGAGACAGAATTTTCTCTTGACAGCAGGCAGGACTCTTCCTGGAGGATGACATTCTCTTCTTTTCTGGCATCACTTGGAAATGTTCTCAATTAGGGGGTTGTTTTTTCTCTGTGTGTCTTTAAATATTTTTCTTCTTATCCTTGATGTTCTGCATTAGAAAGTGACTAAGCAGAGCTTTCATGTTGTATCACTCCATCTATACCAATAAGCACCTGGGATGACTATTCAATCCAAGGGAGTCATGCCCATCTATCTCTGGGAGACCTTTGGCTCTGACACCCAACATTGGTACTCTGCCACTCTCTTGGCACTCATTAAATGAATTTCACTGAAAGTGTGTATTTTCCCCATTTCTCTCCCGTTTGTCTGTATTCTCTTCCTTGAGTTTGAATTTAGCACTAAAAATCCAGTGATGGGACTGGAGAGACGGTTAAACAGTTTCTAGCACTTGCTGCACTTGCAAAGGACCTGTGGAATAGCTAACAACTGCCCATAACTCCAGTTCCAGGGGATCTGACACCCTCCTCTGGCCTCATGTGCACCTACACACACACACACACACACACACTGTAAATAAACCTTTAAAAAATGCAAGATTGTCTTAAGTAAGCATTTTTTGTGTGTGTCAAATTGCCCATCTTTCAATCCACAGGTATTCCTAGGAGGTCTTCTCATGTGCTGTATGTGGGAGGAGCTCATCACATATTAAGTCTCTTATTTATTTAAAGTATGCACTATCTTATCAATAGCTCCCCAGTATAATTCCATGGTCTAAGAGCTGCTATGGTCCTACTTTTAGAAATAATCGCAAAAGCTGGGGGTCTGGGAGGGTGACTCTCCCATGGGCAAACAGCTCCCACCAGGGACCCTTTTGTCACCTGCACACATAGTGCTCACTCATTCTGTGAAATAAGGAATTAGCTAGTGCAATTCCTTATTTAGGCTGAGGGATTTAGGCTGCTATTGATTCTATCAGATGGTGCTGGCCAAAATAGCTAAGTAAAAACCCTTGCATGATTCAAACACTGAAACCACTCTAAAACTCGACATACAGAAGTTGTGAGCCCAGCCCTGTCTCTGCTACACCATCTTACTACTACCTCTGATACCATGTTATGACTCTCTGGTCTACCATCTCCATCTCAACATGTAGGCATGAACAAGTGTCAATGCTCAGAGAACCCTGTCTTCTGTGCATGACATGGCCACAGCCATCTTGACATTAGAGTGTGATTGTCCACACTCAGGAGACCCTCGAAAGATCAGGCCTGTTAACAGACCCTCATCAGAGAGCTTGACTGCAGGTTCCAGCCACTCTTTATTTTCCGTACTCCTGCACAGCCATTGAAGGTGTTGGTGTTTACAGGACACAGAAGGACTGTGGAAGAGGTATGCCATCTCTGCGGTTTCTGGGAGGTCACCTCCCATCCTGGGTGGGACTTTGCAGTGATGCAGCTGTTTGGGAGTCAGCTGTCCTCCAGTAAGTAACCCCTCACCCATGTCCCAGTAAGGTTCCTCAGACTTGGATAGCATGATGTCTGTGGTCTGTCACTGGGGTGCCCTGTCTGGGTGAAAATGCTTTCATTGATGCCAGTAAAAGTCATGCAGAAGCTTGTCCTGTTTCTCACTACAGAAAAATTAACAACGTGATGCCACAGATTTTTTTTTCCTGACATCAAATGCATGCTGGTTTTTTCACCAGTTCTCTAACACCATTGGGTGTCCAGCAACTCAATTCAATTCTGATGTTGTCTACCGGAAGTAGCACCTCATCCCACAAGCTGAAGTCTCAAAACAAGGATACTCTTGTCATAGACATCAGCCACAAATGGGGTCTTCATATGACCCACGTTTCTGCCTAGCCCCATGAGGTACGCCCCCAATGTCTGATAATTCACTCAAACAACAGCAAGAACTCCAGAAAGCATCTGCATATGATCTCAGTTTTGTTGGACAAGACAGGGTGCCTTCAGGGTGGTATGGCTGTAGTTGCACCCTTATTAGAAAGGAGACATCTTGGAAAGAAGCACAGGCAAGAGTTCTGAGACAAGGTATGGCAGGATGGCATAGAACTTTCTGGTATACCTTGATACATTCACCAACATGGCAGCCTTTTGAATACAATGTGTAAGGGTTCCACCAAGTTCACCATTAACTATTGATTATTGAATCTAACCTCAAAGGCCAATTCATGGGAACAGAAAGTTACAGCCCTCTACTAATAGTCTTTCTGTGAACTGTTCCATCAAAAGCCTGTACCCTGCTCTGTTAGTTGCCTCATTAACAAACAAAAGACTGAGTTTTCAGGGGTTCAGGAGCCGTTGCTGGGAACCAATGAACAAAGAACAAACATTTTTTTGTAAGATATATTTTTTTCTTTTGTGTGTATGCATGTTGTGCTTGTGTGTGTGTGCTCCACATGTGTGCAGATGCTCACAGAGGCTAGGAGAAGGCATTGGCTACCCTTGGAACTGCAGTTATATTACAAGCAGTTGTAAACTTCTGGATGTGGGTGCTCTGAACTGAACCCAGGTCCCTCTGCAAGAGCCACAAATGCCTCAAATACTTAAAATATGTATTTTTTAAAAAAATTATATCACAATCCATACTTAAAAAAAGACTTTTCTGGTTTTGTTCAATGGTTTTGCAATGGGTGACTATGACATGGTTTATTCAACTGGTATCCAGAGGTGGCCACTGGGATAGTTCCCAATATTTTGTTATAACAATTAATACTGCAATGGCTAAGCCTGAAATGCCATTTCCGAGTGTGAGGGTCTATCTGAAGACTGCATTCCCAGCAGCAAGACTGATCCATCAAAAGGTAACTTCATCTGTACTTTTCTTTCCGTCTGTACTTTTGACAGACTTTGTCAGATTCACAAATGTGTTGCTGTCATCTTGGTCTGTAGATAAGTTGTCTGCCTGAGGCTCAAAGGGTGAAATATTTTCCCCGAAGTTATTTAACTAAATAGGAAGTTGAAATAGACAGATTATTATGAAGTGGGGGAGTGATGAGGGAAAATAGGAAATGCTTTCAGGTTAAAGCAAGGTGAAATTTTTAAATTTAATTTTGTCTTTAAATCCCATTTATTATTTGTGTGTATGTCGGAGGGGGGGTTAACATACAATACATACATGGTGCCTGTGTGGCGGTCAGAGGACAACGTTGTGGAGTCCTTATTTCCTTCCATCTTTATGTGGGCTCCAGGGATCAAACTCAGGTCACTAGACTTGCATGACAAGCATCCTTACCCACTGAACCATCCTGTCAGCCCCTGGGATGAAGTTTTATAAGGAGGAGCCATCTTCCAGTGGATGCCACACACCCAGGGGTATATGGACAGAACTGGTTGGACTTGGTGGGTTGTTGTTGTTGTTTTTAAGAAGACACAGAGTTAGGAAGAATATAGCGTATCTGGGAAGAGTGAGGAGGAATATGATCAGAATACACTATACGAAATCCTCAAAGAACTAGAAAGGTATTATAATTTTAAATAGCAGGAGAGAAAGAGGTAGAGTCCCCTGAAGGCTGCCAAGAATCTCTCCCTGACCTACAGCATCCCTGGAGATCATTCTTCTGTGTAGTGTTGATGACATGGGAAAGCACAAGGGAGACATTGAACCAGGAAGTATTTGCTCTTCCCACCATTGAACCAGGAAGCTCTTTTCCACCACTGAACTGGAAGTGTTCCCACCCCCCCACTCCCCCACACCCCAACATACCTGCTGTGACATGGACTCATCCCGCACTAGGTACCTTTTCAGAGTGGACTAGTCAGTTTGTCTGTCTAGGACAGCAGCTAATTTCAGAAGCACCAAATTCCTGTCCCAGTCAGGTGTCTACTGCTAAAATTGACAGATACCATGACCAGTCACAACTGGGGAGGAAAGGGTTTGTTTTATCTTATACCTCCAGTCCATCACTGAGTGAAGTCAGGACAGGAACTCAAAGCAGGAACCTAGAAGCAGGAGCTGATGCAGAGGCCACGGAGGAGGGCTGCTTCCCGGTTTGCTCTCCTTGACTTGCTGAGCCTGTTTTCTTATACCATCCGGGACCACCCACCCAGGAGTGGCACCACCCACAGTGAGCTGGGCCCTCCCACATCAGTCACTAACCAAGAAAGTGTTCTATAGACTTGTCTACAGGCTAATCTGATGGAGGCATTTTCTCAAGTGAGGTTCTTCCTACCAGATGACTCTAGCCTGTGTCAGGGTGACAAAAACCAACCAGCTCAGTCCACATCTCAGGACCAGTTTTTGTGCCTCATGTGGAATCTCAGAGCTATGGAGGTAAAGGCGAGACCATCACTCTGGTCTAAACAGTAAATTTCTAATTTAACCAGTTTCTTAGATAGCAACACCCTCCCCCCCCCCCCCACACACACACGCATGCACGTGCGCACACACGAGGGTTTGGGTGATAGCTGAATTGGTGAAGTGTTTACCACACAAGCATGGTATTCTGATTTTGATCTCCCACACCCAGGTAGAAGCTGTATGTGGTGGCATGTGCCTATAATCTCAGGACTGGAAGGCAGAGACAGGGGAACCCTGGAGCTTGCCAAAGAGCCAGTCTGTCTGAATTGGTGAGCTCCAGGTTCAGTGAGAGACTCTGTCTTTAAAAATGAAGTGTGCTTGCAACAAGGCTCAGTAGGTAAGGGTGTTTGCTGTCTAAGCCTGAATATGACCCCTAGAGCCTGTATAAGGTGAAAGGAGAGAACTGTGTTCACAGAGTTCTGTGGACCCTCTGACTTCTACATATGTGCCATGGTATGTGTGTCCTACATGCATCATACACACACACATACATACAATGATAAAACATTTTTAAATGCTATGGTTAAGAAGTAATTGAGGAAGACACCTGATGATAACCTCTGGCCTCCACATATACATGCCTGTGCGCGCGCTCTCTCTTCCTTCCTCCCTCCCTCCTTCCTTCCCCCACCTCTCTCTCTCTCTCTCTCTCTCTCTCTCTCTCTCTCTCTCTCTCTCTCTCTCTTTCTGTCTCTCTCTCTCTCTAATACACACACACACACACACACACACACACACACACACACACACACACACACTAGCTTTTCTGTTTTGTTTTACCAAGAACATCTATTTCTGATCAAGAGTACAAAAGGCCAGGTCCATACCCAACGACACCAGATATACTGAGTGTTATCCCAAGAGTCCCCTAAACAATTTACCCCCCTTTCCACCCACTCCACCCCTGGTTGAATCTCTGTCCCAGGGTGACAAAGGGTATATACTATATGATGTCCCTGCTCTGGCTTATCTACTGAACCAAAGCTGGATACCTCACAAATCTGTGTCTTTGGAGTTTAGTAGTGTCATGAGCCAGCTAGTTCCCTTGCGTGTGGCACACAGTGAAAGGGGCATCAGAATCCACACATGTGGAAGAGATAGGCTAGCAGGCATGGGAGGAAGGGAAGAAAGGAACTCCTTGGTCCTTGGTTACATTTCATCTCCAGCTCATCTCCCTGCAAGACTCGCTCTACTTTATCCTTGGGTTACATACAACAATACAGTTTCCTTAAATGGAAGTCCCCCCAGACCCCTCTGCTCCAGGAATTGGCTAACAACCCAGTGGAGCCTCCTCCTCTAACTCACCAGAGAACCCACTAATCACTGGCTTTCATTGCTCCACTTTCAAGGGCAAAGAGAAAACATCATTCTCCGCTGCTCCCAAATAGTCCTGGCTCCACTGTAATTGGGTCAAACTGAGTCACGTGTCCATCTTTGAACTACTCACTGGCATAGGAAGTCACAAGGTAGGAGAGGGTGTGGGTCTGATAACTAGCCTTGGAACCCAAAAGAAATTTTTTCCCAGAGAAGAAAATGAGTGACAGGCAGAAAAGACCACCAAGGGCCCACTGAAGGTGCCTAGCAACACAAGAGCCTTGATTAAGACATCATCCTGTCTTGAATTAAGTGGAGTGCTTCTTAAAAAAATAATAAAACCCGTGGTTTTCATCAATTTCCAGACTACCAATAGGAAATGTACCCTGACAGGCTTATTCAGACACTTCCTTCAAGCATGTCTTTCCAAGGTTTCTAAAAATTCAAAACATCTTCTTTATTTCTCTCCTCATCCCATGGTCCCAGAACTGGGGTGTGTATGTGGGAACTATTCAATGGGAACACTCACATTGTGATGGAAGGGGCAGCCCCTCCCCCAGTCACATCATAACCTTAAGTCAGAGCCCAATGACACTGCTGCCATGGGGATGACCCAAACCCCTTTATCTACAGCTAGGTCCCAGTCACCCCTGGGAGCAGAGTGTCTCGACTTTCAAAACTTCACTGTCTTAAGTATTGATTTAATTAGCATTCGAACACCGGGGGAAATATTTTCCAAATAAATAAATGATTTATATTTGGGCATAGGATTGAGAAGCCCAGCTCCCAGGCGTAGAAGAGATCAGGAAACAACCCAGATGTGTCATTGAATAGTCTTCAAAGCTATTCATGGTAATAGAGATGCATCCCGTTGGATCCTTTGCTGAAAACTGGAGTGGGTGAAGTTTGACAGGCTTCCTTTCTTCACTTGGTATCAAGTCAGTATTTAAAAGTCAAAAGCCATTCTTAAACTCCCCTCTTTCCCAGGTGGTCTTGACCCAAAGAGTGTATGAAACTTCCTGGTGGATTTAAAGTCCTATGAGATCTCCTCCCCCCCCCCCCCCCCCCCCGCCCTCACAGCTTCATTTCCCCTGGCTACTTGAGAGATTCCTTTCTTGAAATTGCTTAAATCCTTACCCATCTCATGATCTTCACTTAGACTGTTTCCTTTCTGAAATATTCTCCTTTCCCGCCAGCTCCACTCTGCCCAGACCACATCTACTCCATCCCTATCCAACCGGGTCAAAGCCTTGTGGCTTTATGTCCCAACAGCATTCATCATGGTTATTCATGTGACAACATCGCCTATGTGATCTGGTCTCAGAGCAAAGCTATATCTGGAGCAGCTCAGGGATCAAAGGCAGCTTTGTCAACCAACTATGATTTCCCAAATACCCAGCAGAGAGGTTCATGGGTCAGCATGGAAGAGATTCTCCCACTATCTCCCTGACCTGCTTCATACGCCCTGCAGCAGCTTGTACCATCTCCCCAACACACTTTCATCCTCACGTCCAACATCCTATACCACATAGCCTCGCCACAGAGCTCCTCATCTTCAGCTGATGCCCTGACTCTACCACGGGTGGCCTGGACAGCATGGACATGAAGGTTCTCCCTGGAGAGGGGAGAGCAAGGTGTCAGTTGAGGACAGAGACTCCCTTACTAATTCACCAATAGCCCCCAGCAAGCTCACCTTGTCATTTTTGTCTTTCTCATCCTCCCAGTTTGCTGAGGGTGAAGCTGATGTGTGCTCCGTTTGCTGTTTAGACAAGAACCTGGTACTTGGTTAAGGCCCACGGGTGTCTGTTGAACAAATGAAGACACAAAGATGAGCCCACGTGGCCCTTGCCTTGAGGGACTTGGAGTCTAGTGGGAAAGGAAGCAAGCAGACAAGACCAGTGACTTGGCTGTTGATAGGCTCTTACTCAGCCAAGACGAAGGAAGGCTCCTCTGTGATAGGTGCAAAACAGACACCTGTGCTCTGATGAGGCTCTCCTTGGGGGCCTGAGCCAGTTACCTTCAATGACCATGTAGCACATGCCTCTCCCTTCATACCCGTAGTAAATGTCTTGTGTGTGTGTGTGTGTGTGTGTGTGTGTGTGTGTGTGTGTGTGTGTGTGTAGTCCTGTGGGTGAATGGTTGTGAGGGGTGAGGTGGGTATGCATACATATGTTTGTATATGCATGTGGAGGCCAGAGATGGTCATCCTCAATTGTTGTTCCTCAAGAGCCATCTACCTTGTTTGCTAAAATCGAGTCTCTCACCAAGTAGGCTGGCTGGCCATCTAATCCCAAGGATCCTCCAGTTTCCACACTCTAAACTGGAATCTCTAGTGCAAGCCACCATACCTAATGCTTTTGCCTAACTTTTGAGGATCAAGCTGAGGTCTTTATGCCTCAGAGACAAGAGCTCTACAAACTGAGCTATCTCTTCTCAGCCCAAGTTTGTAGTGTTTCCCTCTGAGAACTGAAGAAGTTTCCCCGGGGCTTCTCGTAAGATTCTCACAGGCCCCAGGGACTGTCGTCCGCAGGGCTGCCTGTTGTCAGAAGCCAAGGCACATTGAGTAGATGAAAGGGCACACACAACCCACGCTGGGCAGCTACTGGGAAGGAGCATAAAATTCTCTGTAAAGTAGATTATTTTTCTTTGTAACTGTGTGTGGAGTTTGGCACAGTACAAGTGGCAAAGATAATAATTTGAATTTCCTCATGATTTCTTTTAATTTTGGATTTTATTAGGGAGGAATTATTCATTTGGCTTGTACACATTAAATTTTATTCAACTCGTATGATTGCATATTAATAGAGTTACAGCTTGCTCGCTGCCTTAATGCTATGTTTTCAAGGGACTTGATGAAGAATTTCTCAATTTTGTTATGCAAGGTTGTTTGCACTATCCTTTGCTGTTTTGAACTTCAGTGCCAATAGTCTCCATTTATTTCAGACCTCAAAGGGCTCCTAGGCCATGGTGACTTACCTTCAAGGACATGCCTCAGGGGTGCAGTGGCTCTGGGTGGCCAGTATTGTTTCTTGTTGTCCACGTGTTGCCTAAACGCACTTGGTCAGATTTGAGAGATCAAGTAAAGTGCTTCCCGTTCAGGCTATTTCTGTCACTTACATGTTGCTTTACTCTAGGTCATCCTATACTTTAGAGGCTTAGTTGTCATGTGGCTTTTCCTTGAACAACTTGGGACTGGAGAAATGGCTCAGTGGTTAAGAGCACTGGCTGCTCTTGCAGAAGACCCAGATTCAACTCCCAGAACCCACACAGTGTTTCATAAATGTCTATAACTCTCCTTTGACCTCCATGGGCACCAAGCATGCATATGCTGCACATATATACATGCAGCTGAAACACTCACTTATAAAATAAGGTAAAATGAATAAACCTAATAAAAAAAGAATCTCCTGCCCAACTTAAAAAAAAAAGGACCAAGTTCCTGCTTAAGTGCTTGGGTGCCTTAACGAAATACCTGTCCATTCCAACATAGATTGAGCTCCACCCAAGTCCAACCCCTGGAAAACAATGAGTTCATTGGGGATGCTTACAGAAGTGTGGGTGACTTCTGATCAGCTATGAGTCTCAACCCACTGCAGTGATGAATAAAGGAAAAGCTGCATCACTGAGGAGTCCCTCTTGGGCCAGTTGCTTACTTCTCTTATAAGCTCAGGGAAAGGCAAGGCCTTATGAAGGTCTTTTGATGATTGACATGCCTGTGAGCCTCTCCCCTCCTATTAATAGGGCCACATCTGGTGAGGTCACCTCTCACTGATCACTGATCGCAGATATTCTGATTCAAGGTGTTGATGATCATAGGCAACCTGGAAGACGCAGCGACACATCATTTACAAAAGTAACGTTCCTCTCCCCCAAGACTATAGGTGCTGGGGTTGTTCTGCTCAGCTGAGCCACGCTCAGGTGATCTCTGCTGGACTTGCTACGTGTCTGTAGTCAGTTGGTGGCTTGACTGGATGATCCAGTGTGGCCTTGGCTGGGGTGACTTGGCTCTGCCTTCTGGAGTCACTCATCTTCCAGTAGGCTTCCCTGGGCTTGTCCTTATGGTTGAGACAGGAGGCAAGGGAGAGAAGAAGAGCAAATGGGCTTCAGATGTGCTATACTTCCACTTTGAATTATTCAAAGTAAATGCCAGGGCATCCCTAATTGAGAAGCATGGGAAGAAACTACCTTCCAGTAGCAGGAGCCACACAATCACATTATAAAAGGCATAGACATGGAAAAAGAAGGGAATTGGTAATTAAACATACTTGTATTTGTCACAGCCCAGTAGCAAATGTAGCATTGTGTGTCCTATTTTAAGGGGATGTTGGGTTCCACTGGGAACTCTGACTCCATTACACTCAAATTCTGTTAGGTCCTTACAACATAGGCAATGCCACCTTGCCTTAGGGCAAGGATGTATGGAATATGTGCATTGGCTGGAATGGCCTCTCCCAGCTTCCAGCTGTGTGGGACCAGTGTGCAAACACTGCCCCTGGTGTTCTAGAAGTCCTGGCTCCTGGGGCACATGGGCTGTGCTGCCACAGTTTAGTATTTCTTTATCCAGCTGTTGTTTGAGCATGGGAACCAACCTCTCTGGCTCCAGTTTCTTTGGGAACACACTCAGGAAATGGCAACCATTCTTCCAGCGTTTGTTGGTGCCCAGGGCCCAGAACCAAGTTTGCCATCAGGGGCAACATGTCTAATTAATTAATTAATTAACGACGCAAGCCTAGTTTAGTTGTTCTCTAAAATTGAGGCGGGGAGAGGCTATGAGGGAAAGAAGGAAAGGCAATTTGCCTGGCAGTTTGGGGTCTCCTCAGGAGTAAAGTTACCCTGTAATCCCTTCCTGGTGTCAAATGCCCAGGCTGTTACACTGCTAACAAGTGAGTAACCCAAGACAATGGAATGGCAAGGGCATAGATTTTTCTCAGAATTTAAAAACACCCCCCTTTCCCTGTTAGAGTGATTACACCATGTGGACACCCAAGGGTGCTGGAGGTGCCTGGAGGAGCTCCACGGTCATCCTAAACAATGCTTGAAAGAGGAGCTGTGCAGAGGCCCCACTTACACAGATGAGATGTGAGTGTGGGAGGAGGCAGGGCCTCGGTGGGAAAGGATTAAAATGTCTTAGGGACTAGGCAGGCTGTGAACAGATTCTAAGGACACTGGCGTATTTGAAACAGGACACTTTGGCCTAGGAAGGAGCTTCTGTACATGGGAATTTCTGGGCCCAGATGGTGGGAAAAGCCTTAGAAAAACTTGGGATTTGGGCCTTCGCAGCTGAGCAGCAGCTGTGGGGCTGGAATCGGAGCCAGCCCCAGGTGGAGGCACCTGTGCCACTTACCAAGTTTCTCCCCCTCCTCTCACGGAGACCTAGTCTTTACCCCCTTCCCAGGGGTGGGAAACGTAAGAGAAGACTAGAGAAAGACCATTTGCTGAAGGGATTAGGGAGATGGGCATTCATCCTGGAAGACTTCCAGCACTCAGGGTTGACAGCCCCAGGCCAGAAGAGCAGAATGTGTCCTGTTTCCAGTGGTGGCTGATGGAGACTCCTCTGACGTCTTTCTACACCTGCAGTGGTGTGTGGTCAACAGTGTGATGTGGGCTCCAAAGTCGGAGTTCGTAATTGTTCTGACAGGGTGTGGACTGGAGCATCTTTTTGAATTATCTATGAGAAGCAGATTAAGAGCCTCATCCTGCTCGCATGGGACATGCCCACTTACAGGAACACACTCTTGATGCCATCCAGAGCATCTGTTGCTCTGTCACTAATTAATAAGGTAATTGCCAGTGAGTCTTCTGGTGGGCGGCATTCCCCTCGTGCTTGTTTGAAAGCCGTACATAGGGGCTAGGGAGACGACTCAACAGGTAAAATGCCCACTGCGCAGTAAAGGGTACCCATTTCCGTCATCCGCCCTCAACCAGGCAGGGTGCCGGGGGTGGTAAAGGCCACCACTGGTGGGCTGGAGACAAGAGGATCCCTGAAGCTCATTGGTCAGCCAGCCTTGGTGATTCAGGTTCAGTGAGATCTGTCTCAAAAATTAAATGGAGAACAATCAAGGAAGACACCAAACATCGACCTCTGGCCTCCACAAGCATATTCATATGCACCGGACCCACATGACCATGTACACACACCACATGCAAAAGACAATAACAAATGATGATGATGATGCCATCAGTAAGGTCCCAGGCAATGACTACTCACAGGGCTTCCTGTACCACACCATCTTTCTCATTCATATACAGGGTGAGGAGGAGTTAAGGGCCTCTGCCTCCATCTTTTGACATGTAAAATGAGGGTGGCTATGGGATCAGAGGCCTCTTGCCAATAGGTAGGACCAACATGAAGGTACATAGAGACCATGAGACAATGAAGTGCCCAGGACTTAGACCTGGCTAAGTCCTCTGAGTACCTGAAGACAGATATTTAAGATCACATATGACTACTGTAAGTGCGGTTACTGCACACAGGGTCACGGGGATAAGCAATCCAAGGCAGAAGGAAGGCTGACATGGCTGTGTCAGAAAGTGAGGGCTCCTCCTGGATGGCCTGGGGAGTGCACACCTCCTCCTGTTCAAAAGGAAAAGGAGATACAGAAAAGTAGGCACACTTCACTGGGCATGACAGCACAAGCCTGTAATCCCGGGACTCGGAAGGCTGAGACAGGAGGCTGTGGACTTCAGAGATAGTCGGTCTCAGAACTAACCAACCAACCAATAACGAAGTGAGTAAATAAGTCCTAAATGTTTTCATCAGAAATAATAATTCAACCTTTGTTGAAATGGATACGTCTACCTTGATTTAGACATTGCAATATATATATATATATATTAAAATGACAAGGGAGGTGTCTGGAAAATGGCTCAGTGGTTGAGACACTGGATGCTCTTCCAGAAGGCCCAGGTTCAATTCCCAGCACCTGCATGGCAGCTCACAACTGTCTGTGACTGCAGTTCCAGGGGATCTGACACCCTCCTCTGACCTCAGTTTGCACCAGGCATACATGTGGTGCCCAGACATACATGCCAGCAAAACAGCATACACATAAAACAAGTTTTAAAAAGTCAATTAAGAAGTCACATGGTAATCCATTAATATGAACAATACTATGCCTTCTCTGTTGGTTAAAAATAATTAAATAAACAAATAAATAGAAAGCCGAGAAGAAAACCTTCACCTTAACCCATTCTTGCTGGATTTGGCTCTGAATGCTCCAGTACTGTGAGAACATAAATTACTGTTGTTATTGTTGTTTTTTTTTAAATGTAGACACATATTCACAAAGAAGTTTCAGATTTAACCAATAAAAGTAGAGCAAATCTAGTAAAATTTAAATTTTGGATGAAGAATAAGTAAAATTGAAGTATAAGTATGTTTCATGAAGTAATTGAGATATATACTGATAAATCACTCACTATCTGAAATTCAAATTTAATGGTGGTCTGTTTTTAGCTGGCAATTCTAAATCAAAAAGACTCTGTCCTCCATAGCATGAGAGACATCTGTCTCCTGCGTGCTTCATCCTTTCTTCCCCAATGAAAGACACATCTTTTTTTGTTTTGGTACTAAAATTTATTTGGCCTTTTTAACCCCAGCACAGTGCAAAACTGAAGCAGTTTGTCCAATGACTGGAGAACTCGAAAGTACTCAAACTCTGACTTCCATTGACAAAGCCGTTTACCAGGTTACTCAATAGTGTAAAATAGCTAGGAAGGTATCCCTGATGACTGTCAATGAAGGTTTACTTAGAGAGAGAGAGAGAGAGAGAGAGAGAGAGAGAGAGAGAGAGAGAGAATAAAAGCATCACTTTCTTGGATGGTGATTGGGTGGCCTTAGAAGGGCATTCCAAGAAGGGAATGTTACAGAAATATTCTAGTCCTGGCATGCTAGCCCCTCTGCAGCCCAAGGCTCCTGGGGAGGTCTGAGTGCCCCAGACTGTGGGGTTGGAGAATTGTTGATCACTCCCTGACTTAGCTTCCTCACATGTGATGTGAGACAATAGTGACCCCTTTGCCTGGGATGGTGGTGTCATCTAAACAAAATAAGGTCTATGAGTGCTTGAACAGCACTTGTGAAGCAGGAGTCATCAAGAGAAATAAGATGAACAGATGGCAAGGAAAGAAGGCCTTTCCTGTAGTCCAGTGGGGACAAGGTCTGGCTTCAAATTGCTTTCTGTGTTTTGGGAATGTCCCAGGTTAGACCAGATATCCTGAAGCAGTTGCATTTGCAGAGTGTGAGCTATGAACCTGTGTTAACAACTGCCTGGTTAGGGCACATCTGCTGTGGGGGGAAGGACATCTGTACTCAGCATGGCAGGCCGGGGTGTCTGCCAGAGAGTGGTTGGAGAGATGGATGCTGATGAAAAGAAAGTCTTCCAGCCAATCCTCCAGACAGCTCAACGGACCCTGGAGCCAAAAGGGCCTCCTGTCCACAATTATGTAAAACACACTGGGTGCCAGACCTAGGGCTTGGTCAGGGCTCTGAAGACAGCTCTCCTACTAGAATCGGGTCCTATGGGTAGAAGTGTCTAGAAAGCCCATTGCAGGGCAAAAAAGATGTTGAGGTATGATGAGTGCCCTAGAATGGCAGCTATTCTGGAGCCTACTGGCCCAGGGAAAGTAAGGCCAGAAACAAAGCCTAGCTCTACATTGAGTGCCTGAGGGTCAAGGCAGGATGTTCAACCTCCTAGTGCTCTGGTTTCTTTGTATATGATTTTTCTGAGCTAATGCAGCAACTGCCTCCTTGGTATCATTATTCAGCCTTGGTATTCAAGCATCATCAGGTGGGAAGGCTTCTTAGAAGAAGGGAATCTTGATGGAAAATTCAAAAGATTAAACTGGTGTGTCCAAATATGGAAGGAAATTCACACAGAGGGAAGGAAGGGGGAGAAAAGACATATAGGCCAGTGTTCCTAGAACTCGAGGATTGAGAGCTGTGTGTGTGTGTGTGTGTGTGTGTGTGTGTGTGTGTGTGCGCGTGTGTGTCTGTCTGCCTGTCTGTCTGTCTGTGTACAAAAGGGAGAGGCAACTGTGACCACATAGGGTCCAGGGAGAAGGGTTTTTGGCTTTTCTGACAAGTCTTAGATAGTCAAGCCTGATTTCAAAGCAAAAGGGGTACAGAGGGATGGTGACAGCTAGGTTAACACTTTAGGAAGAGACATCATCCACATTAGGGTGGGATCATACAGAGTCCCCAGAGTTGCAAGACAATAACCCAGACAGTCAGGAGGTGGCCAGGACTGTAAGCAGGAGAAGGCTGCCTCACTGGGCCTCCAGGATACTCAGCATGCTAGTAGGGAAAGCCTCCTCAGGAGAGATTTATGGCTGGTGGCTACTCTCCTGTCTCTGTAGGGGGACATTGGCTCTCACTGAGCTTGGCTGTATACAGAGTACAGTTTGTCCAAGAAGACTCCAGAGCCTCATCAAGCAGAGCCCCCATGTTCTTTTGTCATATAAAGTGCCACTGGGGCATTCTTGAAAACAATGAGCCGATCATTTGACAGAGTAGCTGTGATTTAGAGGAAGTGGCAGGCATCCCTGCAGATGGCCCTGGGTTCTGTCATGTGGCCTCCTTTCATCTGGGACAGTCCCACCCCCAGCAGATGGACGTGCTGTGGAGAAAGAAAAACGAAGACAAGGGTTTGGGGACTGTCGTCCGGGTGGCGGTGGCAGTGGCATCAGCATCTGGCCAGTCGTCATCTCTGACAAGAGCTCGCTTTGCATATGGAGAGCAGACTGTGGGGTGTGGGCTTGGAGATGGTTCTATAGAACAGCCCCTGGCTCTCAGATGCTGATGGCTTGAATAGCTCTCCTCCAGACATGCCATGGGTGAAGAGACCAGGGACAGGAAAGGAATCCTGGAGCAATCTCAGGTTGCCTTTGACCTTGAGACCTTTGACCTCATTCTCCTCAAGTTTCAGAGTCAGAGCCCCTAGCAGCCATCCAAGTCGGTCTCAGTCACCTGTCTGTCAAGGTGAAAAGCAGAGGAAAAGAGACACATTGCAAGGATGAACCAATGAAGAGGTCACATGATCCCCCCACCACCACCACCACCAAGTTTGACTTCAGGACCTTGACAAGAGGCATCTAGTTGTTGGAGGCCAAAGATGCTACAGTCCTGGTCAAGGTGTGGTCCCGCCCATCACTGACACGTCTTTGTCTGGGCTCTAGTTTCTCCTGCAAGGGGGTCTGACTGAAATCTCTTCCTGGGAGACAAGTTCCTCTGGTCTGTCCCAGTCTTCAGTCTTTTTCTTCGCTCAACATGAGATCCTTGGAGAAATTCCAGTTTGGTGTGTGTGGAGAGGTCCATTTTCTCAATAGTTTGATAATGGAAGGGAGCGATACACGTGTCTCTTTAGAACATCTTCCTTCCTACCAGGAGAAAGTTAGGAGCCCACAAGCTTGGCCCTTCATGCTTCTGTCGTCTAGAGTTCTCCAGCCCATCACTACTGACCAGTTGTTTATCAGCATCCTTGGCCAATTGCTATATCAAAAACTTTCTCCAGACATTGGAAAATGTCCCCTTTGAGGCAGCATTCATGGGAGTTGAAAAACTTTACCTTAGTGAGAAACTCAGATGACTGAATGTTTCTGGCTTCCCCTTTTTGCCCAAGCCCATCATCAGACATGAATGTCCTGAAAATCAGCTCTGAGAACTCCATTACCTGCTAGAGCCAAGCTGGAAGCAAAGGTCACCTGGAAACCGACTCTTCTACCTTCCAGAGTTCATCTGACCTGGATTTGTTCCATTTCTATCTAGGTAAACTGTGGGGAGGTGTTTAAACAAGCTTCCGGCACCTTCAAATGCCATTGTCTGAAGCTTTGGGTCACATTCAGGTCCCACTGTCACAAAGGTGGGGAGCATAACAGAAGTCCAGAATCATTGAGTGTTTGTGGTTGGGAATGTCTTTCTGAAACTGTTTCCCCCAGCCATGGGGCGAAATCAAGAGCTGGGTAGATTGCAACTCTATCATGGCATCACTGTTAAAGACAAAGGTGTCCAATTCCGTTGAAGGATGCTGTGTTCTCAGCAGAAAAGGCAGGCTCATGTTGCAGACACAAAGTTGGAGGCAGATTGGAGTAGTGATGTCTTGAGGGGGCAGGGTATAGATTGTGGGGTGCTGCAGCCCCTAGAGTGGAGAGAGACGTGGCTGATAAGAGGATCTATTCCTAAGAATCCATAGGAGGAAGCAGTTCAAGTAGCCCCTTGACTCTGGGTTTCTGCTTCCTCAGTGACAGGAATCTGAAGCCTGAGTTAAAACACTCAGTTGTGGAATAAACACACAACTTATTTGTGTATTATTCTTTCATTATGCAGGGTCTCACATAACCCAGTGTCTTAGTCAGGGTTTCTATTGTGAAGAGACAATAGTCATGGTAACCCTTATAAAGGAAAATATTTAGCTGGGTGGCTTACAGTTCAGAGGTTTAGTCCATTATCATCATGGCGGGACATGGCAGTGTGTAGGCAGCTTCCAGAAGAAGCTGAGAGTTCTACATCTTGGTCCACAAGCAACAGGAAGTAAATTGTGGACCACACTGAATGTAGCTTGAGCATAGGAAACCTCAAAGCCCACCCCCACAGTGAGACACTTCTTCCAACACAGTCATACCTACTCTAGCAAAGCCATACCTCCTAATAGTGCCACTCCCTTTGGGGGCCATTTTTTTTTTCAAACCACAGCACCCAGGCTGGTCTTGAACTACCTGTGTAGCAAAAGAGGATCTTGAACTTCTGATCTTTCTGCCTCTACTTTCAAAGTGCTGTAGTTACAGGCACATGCCATTGCATTCTGTTTGAACAGTGCTAGGAATTGAGCCTAGGGCATTGTACATGCTAGGACAATATTCTAGCAACAGAGCCACACCTCTAGCTTCTAACAGTGCCTTTTGTCATAACATCAACACATACCAATGCTGGGAAGTATGAGTTATTGAATATTCTCAAAGAATTTGTGAAAACACTGTATGTCCTAATTACTTTGCTATTGCCATGAGGAGACACCAAGACTCATAAAGAAAGCATTTAATGGGGGCCTTGCTCACCCTTTCACAGGGTGAGTCCATGACCATTGTGGCAAGGAACATGGCAACAGTCAGGCAGGCATGGTGCTGGAGAAGTAGCTGAGAGCTTCTACAAGTTGGAGACAGAGGGAGAGAGACTGGGCCTGGTGTGGGCTTTTGAAACCTCAAGGTTCACTCCCAGTAACACACCCCCTCCAACAAGGCCACACCTCCTAATTTTTCCCAAAATAGTTCTGCCAACTCCAAACTAAAGCATTCACATATATAAGCCTATGGGTCCGTTCTCATCAGTACCACCACAGACATCATCAAAACATTGGCCAAGAGTCATCCCCACTGCTATTCATGGGGATAAGGCTACCTTCTCCCTGGCTTTAAGGTATACAAGTTTTTTTGGGGGGGAGGGGGGAGAAATCAATGTAACCACAGATAAGCGTTTCTATTTTATTTCTTCTCGCTTTTCAGTGACAAGGATCAAACCTAGGGCCTTGTGCATGCTAGACAAGCATTCTATCATTGACCCAGAGCCACAGCCATGAACACATTTCTTAAAAATATTTTAGGATCTGGAAAATGTTTTGAAGGAAAAAGCAGAGCTTGTCCAACACAGGTACCAGGAGTGGGGTTTGGGGGAAGGTACTTCTTTCTCTCGTCTGTTTTGTCTTGAGATAGAGTCTCATGCATCCCAGACTGGCCTCAAACTTCCCATCTAGCTGTGCATCCCTTGAACTTTCAACCTCCTGCTACCTCCTCCTAAGTGCTAGGATTACAGGTTTGCATCAGCATTCTGGATTTTATGATGTGTAGTGTCTTGGATTCTCCAGCCCATTTCTGACCTGGAGGACTGCTGTGTGGACTTCTGAGAATACATACTCACCTCAGACAGGGCACTAACAACAGACAAAAGAAATTACCTCCACCGCTCCTCCCCTTTCCCCTTCGAGTCTAGCTGTGTGAATCAATGAGTAAGGACAATGTCATGAGAGCTGTTGCTGAAATGAAAGAATCAATAGATCCAGCTACTGCCGGGGTCTCTTACATTACCCTCAGCTTGCTGTATGTGATTGTCATAGTTAGGGTTTCTATTGCTGTGAAGAAACACCCCGACCATGGCAAGTCTTATAAAAGACAAAACATTTAATTGGGGTGGCTTACATTTTCAGAGGTTTAGTCCATTATCACCATGGTAAAACATGGTGGTATGTAGGCAGACACAGTGCTGGAGAAGTAGCTGAGAGTCCCACATCTTGACCCACAGGAAGTGGTTATGTCTCATTGGGCATGGCTTGAGCATATATGAGACCTCAATGCCTGACTCCACAGTGACACACTTCCTCCAACAAGGCCACACCTCCTAACAGTGTCACTTCCTTTGGGGGCCTTTTTCTTTCAAACCACCACAGTGGTCATGGGCCAGTTTCTAGGCCAGGGGCTACCAAGACTCTCAATAGAACTCTTTAAGGGTGCTATGAAAGGATAAAGGGAATTCTCCAACAGGACAATAGGGAAAAGCAAGGACTTCTACAGAAGTAATGATATCCCAGTACCATATTTGTGGTGATATTTTATCTGTGTCCCCCAAAAAAGTTTATTTGAGGATCAGAGGAAAAAGCCAGCCACTGTAGTAAACATAGAAGTCAGGCAATGGTAGCACATACCTTTAATCTAATCACTCAGAAGGCAGAAATCCATCTGGATCTCTGTGAGTTCAAGGCCACACTGGGAACAAAGCCAGGCATGGTGGAACATACCTTTAATCCCAGCACTAACCATAAAGGTCAGACAGACAGGAAGTGACAGAGCTAGGCAGGAAGAGGAAGTGATGTAGGTGGGTGGAGAGAGGAAATGAGATGCAGAACAGAAAGGCATATAGGCATGGGTATACAGGAAGTATGTCTCTTTGGTGGAGGATCTCCAAGTGGTAAGAGCATGACTGGCTTCTTTCTGCTTTTCTGATTCTCAGTTTTAACCCCAATATCTAGCTCTGGGTTTTTACTAATAAGACCATTTAGCAGTTTGTCTACACATATTTTCTTGAGATATCAATGAACATCTATTCATTTCAGCTAAAAGCCATCATTCTGCTAAGATTCAGCTTGGTGAGTCATGAGTTTCTTGAGTTTGCTTAGAGCGCATGGAGAAGGGGTTATTTACAGGAGTGTAGGTGTCCCCAAACAGCTGCACAACTGCAAGGTCCCACCCCATCATAGATGACACCTCCTGGAAGCTGCGTCATGGATCCCTGCTTGTTAGTCTTCAGTGTTACTATATACTCCAGCATCTCTTAAGATCACTTGCAGAGGGTGGGAGGTGGAGTAGGGGTTGGGACAGGAAGGTCTAATAACCTCCTTCCTTCTTTCTGTCAGGGGGTATAGATATCTCTGTTACTATTATCATTACCATAGACCATTGGATTATTTTTCTAATTAGTACTGTGTTTACCCGGTCAAAGAATTTTCTACCCCAAGATGTCAAGGAGGTGAACATATTGAGCCCGAGGATAAACACCATTCTGTAACACATGGTTGCTGTTGGTTGCATGCCTTCTCCTTCTGTAACAATAGCAATGTGACTGTGTGGCTTCTCCCAACTGTTCTTCACCCTTGAGTGTGAGCTAGCCTGTGACTCTCGTCAATAGAATAAGGCAGAATGCACTATGGGTCATTTTGGCATCCTAGGAATCAAGAGGCCTTCCCCATTGCCATGAGAACCAGTCTGGCCTTACCTACAGAGGACAAGGATCCTCATGGAGAGCACAGCAGTCCCAACAAGGCTACCACAGCCAGCTGACAGCCATCCAACAGCCAGCCAAATCCCACACATATAAGATGGTGAAGTCCATCAGAGCTGTCTTCCAAACTGCAGCTGGCCACTGATTAATTTTCAGATCCAGAGTTCTGAATGCCTGCTAGCCTTGTGGACAATAGGTGCTTGCTTCATAAGCCATTTGGACATGTTTGTTACACAGCAAGTGCTGACTGATATACAACAAGTGGGCCCAGAGTGAGGTGAGATAGACAAGAAAAGTTATGGGGACACATGAGAGAAACCATGATAAAAGGGAGTCTGACTCATCTGTCCTACCGACAGGATCAAAAATCTTCAGACACCACTGTTGAGTCCACAGTCACCCATGGAGGCAAGAGCCATCTTGTCAATGACAGTAACTAAACTGAACTTACTTGGGGCCAAAACGATGTGACTGAGTTTCTGTCATATCCCTCTCATCCCTAAAACTCAACAATTCCCTCCATAAATCCATGAACTCTGCTCAGAAACAAACTCCTTAGCTTCTAAAAACCTTGCTGCTGTCCAACTTTGAGAAATGTTAAAGGAGTCTGGGGTGGGTCTTAGCGGCTCTAAAAAGATGGAAGTTGAGGGGCTGGAGAGATGGCTCAGAGGTTAAGAGCACTGGCTGCTCTTCCAGAGGTCCTGAGTTCAATTCCCAGCAACCACATGGTGGCTCACAACCATCTATGAGATCTGGTGCCCTCTTCAGGCCTGCAGGCAACATGCAGGCAGAATATTCTAGACATAATAAAATAAATCTCAAAAAGAAAAAAAAAAAGAGAAAAAAACTATGAACTAAAAAAATTTAAAAAAAAAGATGGAAGTTGAGAGCCCCTGAGGTCACATAAATACCCATTGTAAAAATACCTGGTTGTGGCTCTCCCTTGAGAAGCCCACCCCACAATGGGCACTTCTTCTTTTCCTGAGTGTCTTTCTTTATATTATTCTCTGTGTTTCAAAAACATCTTTAATAAACTCCAATATGCTTGTCCTGTCTCATCCCAAAATTGTTTTTGGTGGTGAGGCCACGATTCCCTACTTGGCCTGAATGGGAGGTCCAGAAAGAAGGAAGAACCTTGCTCCAGGTTCCTCTGAAGGAATGGTGTGGATCTGTGCCTCTGTGCCCATTCACTGGTGACAAGAAGATCCTTGATTTTAGACTGTGTGAAAGCCTGAATGTAGACCCTGATCCTCTTGGACTCAATCCCCATGATACTGCAGCCAGAGTAGAAACCTTAAAATATGAGACGAAGAAGCTTCTGGTCCTGACTGTGGTTGGAGCCTCCTCTGAGTTCCCAAGCCAAGCAGCAAGAGAACGTTTAGACATGCCTGCCACACAGACTGTGTCTTAGCACCTCACAGGAGCTCCTGGCTCATGATGACAAACAGATTGGGCATCAGCAATGTGAGAGAACATGAGAGAGACAGTGAGTCCAAAAGCAGATCTGACTGGAGTGTCAGCAAAGCCCATTTGGTGGGACACATGTCTGTGAGGACCTCAAGACCCTAGGAAGCCTCAGCTCCAGGCTAAACACAGGGGATGTCACTCAGGGATTAGGCTTCTCACATAATGTAGTAGTTTGAATAAGAATGGCCCCCATAGGCTCATATATTTGATTGGCTAGTCACCAGGGTGTGGCACTCTTTGAAAGAATTAAAAGGATTAGGAGGTGTGGCCTTATTGGAGGAAGTGTGTCACTGGGGATGAACTTTGAGGTTTCAAAAGTCCATACTAGGCCCAGTCTCTCTTCCTCTGCCTCCAACTTGTAGAAACTCTCAGCTACTTCTCCAGCATTATGACTGCCTGAGTGTTGCCATACTCCTTGCCGAATGGTCATGGATTCATCATCTGAAACTGTAAGCAAGGCCCCCATTAAATGTTTTCTTTTATAAGTTGCCTTGGTCATGGTATCTTCTCACAGCAGTAGGACAGTGACTAAGACACACAGCAACATGAGATTTAATAGGTTGGCTTACAGGATGCCGTCCTGATAGTCCAAGAATGGCTGTCTCACACTGGAGAGGCCAAGACATTTGTTCAGGCCATCATGCTGGATGTCTCCACAGTTTCAGTCTGGTGCTGGAGGCCTGGAAGAGTCCTAGAGAACTTCTGGTCCTCAGTCTACACTAGAATCCCTAAGAAGTTAATTCTAACACCAGCTAAGGTAACACCAGCTAAGGGTACCTTAGCAGCAGAGTAGATGAACTTGCCAGTGAGAGGGAAAGCACGCAGGCAAAAAGCCAAGTTCCCTTCTTCTGCGTCCTTTTATCCGAGCTGCCACCAGAGGTGCCGCCGCTGCCACCTCTGGGATGGGTCTTCCCACTTCAAATACTATGATCAAGAAAATCCCTCACAGGAGTGCCCAGAGGTCATGTTTTAGTTGATTCCAGATACAGTCAAGTAGATAACCAAGATTAGCCATCACAGGGGGATGCTGAGCACTGTCTGTGGTCTGGTCTCACCCTGAGCTATTCATGTCTATCAGAGGTCAGAGGCAAGGACACAAGAGGTCTGAAATGTGAGGAGGAACTGACACTAAATAAAGGCCACCTGAGTATGAATTATGGACAGCCTACAGGAACCGAGCTTGGCCCATGGGAGTGCCAGCAAAGACCCCAGCCTCAGTCTTGTGACCAAAAGAAATAGGATGTTCTCAGATTCCCAATCCTCCCAGCAGCCTCCAGGAGGGTCACAGCAGGGCTGGTACCTTGGTGTGTCTGGAGAGACTCTGAGTAAGGACGCAGTATCCGTGTGGATCGTGACCCTCACAGTGTGAGCAGCCCCCTGAGTGTTGTTTCAATTCACCAAAGGCTGAACACTGTGTTAGGCTGTATAGGTAGAGGTCACAAGGCCTAAATTCACAGGTAAGGATTAGGACCCTGGGGATGGGGGGGCAGGTGTTCCATCAGGGATGGATGGCTCATGCTTTCATACAGTGACCTAGTCCTGGAAGGTCCCCACACTAAGTTAGTGCTCTGCCACACTGTGTAGTGCTCCACAATATTGGGCAAAGGACCCCCACACTTTTATTTTGTACCAGGACCCACAAATGCAGTGGCTTGTCCTGCTTGGAAGAGTGGTCATGTGCATTCCTATGTGCTCCAGATCTGTGCTGAGCAGAAAGAGAGGGGATTTCCCACTAGATAACCATTGTGATAAGGCTTGCACTTGGAGATATGCGAGATCATGAGGTCTAGAGTGGGGGAGACAGTCCTGGTCTTTGTGGTTGGAAAGGAAACCAAGAGAGTAGGAAGTGGTCAACAGCAGCAAGAGCTGGTGCAAAGGCCCTGTGGCCATGAGGTGCTGGGTATTAGAGAAGAATTTCCAGAGTTGTGGCCAGCCAGTCAGTAGCAGCTGTGCTACCGGGGTCCCAGAGGCAAAAGTGTGGGAGTTGTTGGAGGCTTCTGCCTACGGCCTGATGGTTGTGGATGATAGTGAGTGAGCCAGGCAATGGAAGGTAGTCAGGATGCAACCGTGGAGTGCAAGGACAGCTATGCAGGAGACATTTCAAAAGAATTTACCAACGTGGAAGAGCAAAGAGGTAGATATGTGGCCAGGATGAGAGCTGTGTCCTAAGATCTAGGGCTCTTGCTGCGGGGTGATGGCTGAGTCTAAGATGTAGGTTCAAAGGAAGGACATGTTGACATTGCTGTCACACACCTGCCTACTCTGTAGACAGACATGGGTATCCTAGAATGCTATCTCTCCAAAGGAGCTTTAGTAACTGTGTTCTGTGACTGACAATGCTTGGGGTGGGCTCCCTGGACCAAGGAAGATGTGAGTCTTTCTTGCCTTAGCCCTTGCCTGACTTTTCTTATGATACATTCTTCAGTGGTCAGAAAAGCTGCCTTTGATAATTAACTTCCAGTGTAAACCTTCCTGAGGCAGATGGTCTCCCTGCCCTTGTTGTTTCAGGATTAATAAGATCAGATCAGGGGTGGGGCAGCTGTAGGGTGACAGCTTCCAGATGTGGGGTCAGAGCCCATTGGATTCCTAAGCAGGCCAAATGGTGACCCATCTAGAGTCTTTTGTACTGGAATTGAGTCAAGTGGCAAACTAACAGGCCAGCAGCAGCCCAGGATCCCTGCTGGATGGTACATTCCAAAGCAGAGACCCCTGACAAAGTCTGAGCCTCTTTTGCTGCTATTCCATGGATCGTAGAACGTGGTCCTCCAAACAAAACAACCTTCTTCCTCGTAAGATCAGTTGTGCCTGTTTGCAAGGGTCCATCATGATTGATTGGGCTTGTTGAATGTTGATAGTCCCTCAGAGGAGGGTGTGTGTGTGTGTGTGTGTGTGTGTGTGTGTGTGTGTGTGTGTGTGTGTGGTGTGTTGGGGGTGAAGGGTCATTGTATCCTCACCCAAGACTGAAGCTGCTCCTCTTAGGCTTCTGAATGAAACTCTGCCCTAGTTTCCTGTGGCCTGAGGGTCTCTGGAGATGCTATAGTCTGGAGAAGGTCAACTGAAGAGGGTTGCCTTCCATGCATGATGAAGACTTGGCAGCAAGGCTGCTTTAGGACCCCCATGCTCCTGTAGGCAACCCCTCGCTCACACAAGCCCTATGAACTCGATGGCTCCCAGGATGAGCTTTATGGAAAAAAATGTTGGCTTTGTCATTGGGAACTTACTAAGAGAGAAAGACATTATTTTCATCCTCAGAGTTCTGGAAAATCCAAAGAGAAGATCTTGGGTAAAGGATTTCCTGTCCCGGCAGCATTAGGGCCAGAGAGGCACGTGACTGAGGCCTGATGGGCTTGGTGACCCCAAATCCTACTTCAGGCTCCTGGTGGCCTTCAGGATAAAGACCAGCTCTTTGATAAGCCACCGAGGTTGGAACACAAATCAAAAGCAGGCTATTTGATGACATAAATCATGTAAACACCTCATTGTCAGAAAGAAAAGCCTTATGGGAGCCCTGTGTGTGGTCCTGCACTGATGAGATGATGACATCCCTGGGAAGGGATGCTGGGTGCTGAATGGGTGTCAGCATCTTCAGTTCCTCTGTGGGAGATTTAGGACCTCTTCAGAGTTATCCACAGAGCCTGGCTGTCTGGGGAGGGGGTTCTAGAGCCATACCTCAACCTAGACACGGCTGTGTCCCAACTGATGGCTTGCCCCCTTGTCCCACCCATGCTCCGTGATTTGTGTCATGTGCCTGGTCCTCTGGCTGCTGCTTCTACAAGTCACTTATTCCTTTGCCTCCATCTTAGCCCACTGAGTTCCCTGAACCCATGACACTCTTCCCTCTGTCTTGGCCACACTACCAGATAGGGCCTTCACCTCAGATCTGGGCTGAATTAGGTCAGTCCTCTGAGAAGGAGGTCATCATAGGCCCCACGAGGGAAGCCAGCCACTACTCTCCACCTCCTTGGGGGCACAGTGCCTGCACACACTGTTCAGAACATGGGGGCTGTGTTTTTTCCCCAGTATATTTATTTATTCAGTCATTACATGCCACAGTCTCCAGATGTTTGCTTTCATTTGGGAGAACGATCCAATAGTACTTTACACTTTCTTGCTGTCTAGTGGCTTTCTCATCACTGTGCCCAAATGCCTGGCAAGAAGTAACTTAAGGGGTAGAGGTTTTCTTTGGCTCACAGTATTCGAGGGTACAGTCCATCAAGGTGGGGGAGGCATGGCAGAGTTAATGGTGACCCAGCATGTGACTGAGACCCTCACATCTTGAAGACTAGGGAATAGTGTAAGGGAACACCTGTGTTCAGCTGGTATTTTATTTATACTCATTTGACTCAATTTAGGACCCCAGCCCATTGGATGAAGTTTCCCACCTTCAACGCAGGTCTTCTTCCCTAATTAACCTACTCATTAAAAGCTCCAATGCCAGCCCAAACACACTCAGCAGTGAGCTTCAGGAATCAAAATTGATCAACACAATGTTTCAAGGTCATCTTTCATTTTTCCTGTCTATTTGGTCTCAGAGAGAGAGAGAGAGAGAGAGATATAGAGAGAGAGAGAGAGAGAGAGAGAGAGAGAGAGAGAGAGAGAGAACTGAGTAGCTGGGTCCTTGCTGCTGTGTTCCCTCCAGAGATGACGCTTATTTTATGAGTTAACAAGTGTCAGAATCCGGCTTCCTGGAGAGGTCAGGGCAACTCTGCACAGGACACTTATTAGGCTGTGCTCCAGACAGCAACTCCTTCTTGCTTGCCTTGATGGTCCCCCGATCTAGTGCTCCAGCTAGGATGGTGTGAGGGAGTGAAAGGCACAGATGGGAGAGGATGGTGATAACAGTGATCCTATGAACCTCCATGCTCACGCAGCTCTGCTTCCGGGTCTAGGTGACACAGAGCTTCCAGGGTAAGGATGATGGGGAAAATCCAGCTTCTCTCCTCTCTTTAAAGAGGTATGGGGCTTGGGTATCATCGAGATCAGGAATGAGAATGCCTTAGGCAGTCCTGGAGAAGGGGTTTTGGCCACACAAGATGGGGCTGAGGTAGGAGGCCAGAATGGGGAACATGCTTTGAGGAGAGTTGATGGCAGGCTCTAAGATTGTCCCGAAATGCTTGGGGACTCAGTTAGGGCTGGTTGGGCGCCATGCGAGAACTCAGGTCCATAGTTACACACGATGATGGTCTGGCCCTGGATCCATGGCTATCTCCAGGCCAGCAAGGGCAGTGCAGTGAGGGGTCAGGGCAGAGCAGTAATCTTCCAGGGCAGAGATGTGGGACCTGGAGCCTAGAATCAGTGCAGCTTTCCACATCTTTGTGAAGTGTGGGGTATTAAGCACAGCACCTGCCACAAAGGAGTCCTGTGAGGACTGGTTTGATTAGGACAGTACTTGTCACACAGCAAAGACTGTATGAGACATCAGCAATGATGATGGAAATAATGATGGTGATGATAATGGCAGGGATGGTGATGAAGGTAGTGATAATGATGATGATGATGATGATGATGATGATGATGATGATGATGATGGTTATGAACAGGGATGGTGATAATGGTGATGGTGGTGAATGATGGTGATGATAGTTGTGAATGGTGGTAGTGATGGTGGTGGTGATAGTTGTGAATGGTGGTAGTGATGGTGGTGATGGTAGTTGTGAATGGTGGTGATCATGGTGGCTATGGTGGTGATGATAGCAATGAATGGTGGTGATGGGGATAGTAGGGATGATGGCAATGATGGTGGTGATGATGGTGGTTATGATGGTGGTTATGGTGGTGATGATGGTGGTGATGATGGTGGTTACAATGGTGGTGATGATGGTGGTTATGATGGTGGTTATGATGGTGGTGATGATGGTGGTTATGATGGTGGTGATGGGGATAGTAGGGATGATGGCAATGTTGGTGGTGATGATGGTGGTGATGATGGTGGTGATGATGGTGGTGATGATGGTGGTTATGATGGTGGTTATGATGGTGGTTATGATGGTGGTTATGATGGCGGTGATGATGGCGGTGATGATGGCGGTGATGATGGTGGTGATGATGGTGGTTATGATGATGGTTATGATGGCGGTGGTGATAGCAGTGATAGTGGAGATGATGATGGAATGCTGAGGATAATGGTAACGATGGTGGATAACATCAGTGGTAGTGAAGTCTCCACCTATCCATCCGTGCCTTCATCTATTTACCTACCCAAACACCACTAAATACCTACATAATGTGTGTATGTGTGTGTGTTGGGGGGGGGGGTGTCTGTGGAGCTCAGTACATGGCCTGTGGGGATGCGATACTGAATCCTTCACGAACGAAGTCCTTAGCTAATAATTCTGAGGAACGATAATTAAAAAAAAAAACCTACATTTCTACTCTATCTGAACAGTGGTAGCAGCAGAAGATAGAGTCAAGAGGAGGGGACCCCATGGTCCTGAGGGCAGGTGGGTGATAGAGCAACCGGGTAGCAGCTTAAAAAAAGTTACACTACGGTGGCTGGTGAGCCACTTTGTGGAGTTTGGATCCATCCTGCTAGCAAGAAACTTCAATGCAGGTCATAGCAGGTGAACGAAGTTTGAAGAGAGAAAGAAACAAACAAGAAGAAAGGCTTTATCTCTGTCTGCCACTGCGGCAGGATCACAGTCCCGAGGGCTCTGAGCAGTTTAGACTCTCTTTACCTAATGGAGCGTGGCAATAACTACGTGGGCGCCTATCTGGAAATCTTCCGTCTGAAGGATGCAGACACTGTCTTCCTCTCCAGGCGGGAGCTGTTTATCCACTGTGCCTTGGCATCAGCGTGGGAGCGGCAGAGGGACTCGGGGCTGGCATCACCGGAATGAATCTGAGTCATTAATAATTCTCTCCCAGGAGGAGATGGTGGAGCTGATAAACTCCCTTGATGGTGAGATGCTTCCTCTGGCCCTCTGCAGGAGCTAAAGCCTTCCTCCAGTCTGCGTGACTCTAGGGTTTGTCCAAGGACAGATGGAGGCCCTGGGACATCCTGTTCCAGCACTGATGCATCCCCTCTTCTCCTCTGAACTATGACAATGTGGCAGGTCATTTATTTAAGTGGTCACTTGAGGGGCTGGGGAGCTGGCTCAGTGGGTAAATGTTTGCTGTGCAGGCCTGAAGACCTGAGTTCAGATGACCGGGGTTCACATAAAAAGTTGTGCACGGCAATCCTGGCAGTGAGGATATGACAGGAGGACCCTGGGCCTCCTTAACCAGCGGCATCAGAGACTACAGGTTGAAAGATCCTGACTCAGAGAAAGAGATGCTGAAGAGCAACTTAGGAAAACACACCCAGCACTGACCTGTGGCCTCTCCACCACATGCATGCTTATTTGTGCACACTGACATACACATGTACATGTACACACACATGCCACAAAGTCACAAGCTACTTTCTCTTATTTTTTTTTTCTTGTATGTCTGGATCCTGTTTTCCAGAAGTGTATGTCACAGATGCTGAGGGACATCACCCTCTTCCTTTCCATCCAAACAAGCCTGCTGTGACCTGGACAGGGCCAATGCTGCCCTCTGTCTCCCAGTGACAGCAGTGGACATCTGAACGGTCAGGTGCATCTTCAGATAGCATCTCCTTGTCCAGCCAACCGCATTCCCCACTGACAGTGGACATGTATAGAACTAAGGCTGGACATCCTAGGTGGACTGGGAAGAGGGACAAGGGGTAATTTATCAGAGAGGGAGGGTGGCAGGAATGTGGAAAGCCATGCCACCCTCATCAAGGACAGATGGATCAGAGAGGATCAGGTAGGAGACTATAGGAGCTGAAGTCTGAGCTTGTGGTCAGAGACAGTAGCACTTCCATAGTGACCAGTACAGACAGGTGGACCCAACTAGAAAGGTCACTCCTACAGATGGGCTCCTGCTCACATCTTGACAGCCATGGGGGCAGCCTCAGGATGCATCTACTGGCAGATGGATATGTGAAGGTAAAGTTCATCGTGGCAAGGGTGTGAATCACAGTGTTCTGTACCTCTGAATGTGACCAGACAGCCTCTGAGGAACTCTTGACCACAGAATCAGATGGAGAGGCTCTCACGTTCTGCATTGATTGTGGCCCAGGTCCAGTACTCCCTCCTGAATTACAGTTGCTGTGTGGCTTTTCCTGGGAACATGGTGATGAAATTCTATTCAGCCTAAATAAGGCACCAATGTTAGAGAAAGGGGCAACTAATCCCACCCAAGCTTGCTTAATGCACCAGTAACTGCATTACTTACAAGAACATGGGTGACTCAGAAACAGTTGAAAAGCCCACTGGAGCATGGTCAATAACTCAGGAAAGCTGTGTTTCCAGAGATCCCCGAATCACTAGCAGACAGCTCTGCTGTCTGGTTAGAGTCTCCTTGCCTTAGCAATTTCTACTGCTTGTATAACCCTGGGGAGGGGCCTTGTGGGTCTTGTAAGTTTTAGGAGCTTCCTGGAGCTTTTAAGTATTATTTACTTCTTGCATCTTAAGGAGCTTCCTTCCTTCCTCCAGGAGGGAATGTTTAAATTTGGAGGAAAGAGCTATACAATGCCAATCAGGGAAGCAGCCGTCTTCTCTCCTCACAACCTCATGCTGTGCACAGGCCTGGCTCACACAAGTGCTCTGCCGCTTGTTAACGGTATGCACGGTTGGAGTCAGATAGGTCGGAGTGGATGCAGTCCAAAGCTTCTCTTTCTCCACCCCAGCTTCCCTGTGCCCTTCTGAGCACCTTGAGGTACCTTGGATTTCCCTGCCTGATGCATGAGACGCCAAGTCAAAGGTTGGAATTCAATCCACAGGCCTGCTGGACCTGGCTCTCACCTATGTGGGGACACTTGGACCTATGTGGATACTTGGATGAGACACAGTGGTACATGTCTCTCTGCCTGCCCGGGGAGGATATGGTCACGTCTCTGACCACATCCCAGTACTTAGGATGAAGTTCCTCCATGTTCTTCTCTGCTACAGGACCCACACAACCGCAGCATGTTTCTTCCAGTCTCTACCCGAATATCTCACCTCTCAGGCATTTTTTATTTTTGCTGTTTAAACAAAAAAAATTGTTTAAATTAACAAGTAACATCAGATCAACACCTTCAACAGCAAACACCCAGCATCACTGTGCCCAGGTAAACATTAACTGGTAGAGCTGAGAACAGGCACAGTCCCCTTTCCCAAGCAGGCCAGTAGTCAATCATGGCCTGGGAGTCCTGAGAAGACAGGCCTTCCTTGGGCTTTTTCTTCCAAAGAGGCCTCCAGCCTCTGTGAGTCCCATAAGCATGTGTTCTACAAATACCACTGGGTCCTGGTAGTAGGTGGCCACTCTGAAAGCATAGGCCTCTAGTCTCTCTGATGTGGGTACCCCTGGGGAAAAGTGCATGGAGAATGGTGGGCATCCAGCCTACAAGGCTTCAACACTGTCGCCTCCCAGTGAGAGACTTGGGCAGTATTTTTCCTCTCTTAACATTGGTCTGACCATGCAACTCCCCATAGAAGGCTGATATGAGCTGGAATTTAATAGCTTAGTATTGTTGTTGCTAGAGCACACTGGTAGAAAGGAAGACACCACCCCCAGGGTCCTCCATTGTCACAGGTGTTATCTACAGACTGCAGAGCAGTTGGGCGGATGAGAGGCTCAGGAACATTTACCAGGTAACTATTGGAATCCAGGAAGGCAGAGAGGAAATGCTGTGGCAGCCCCCTGACCCTCCATCCCCCCACTCCCCTGGCTGGCTCAGCTACTGTGGAAGTAGGGGGTTGGGGGCCAGGGCCCAGGCTTCCTGGCCATTGTCTGTGTAGCGGATGCAGCCCTCTCCCCACCTCTCAGCCTCATGGGGGTCCTCTATTCCTGTGTATCTTGCTCTGTTCCTCCATTTTGTCTCTGCTCAGGTACCAGGACTAGCCTCTGAGGTGCTGCATTGCAGACTTGTGAGCAGATACCCTGGTGTTTCCAGTGGTGTGTCCTGGAGTTGCCAGGTGGGTTCTGAGGTAGGTTGATTGAAACTGCTCTCTGAAGAACTTGGGGGTCACAATAGCTCAGTGTTGAAACTCAAGACAGGACATCTTTGGATACTCCCCCAAGGCCATATCCCGGATACGGCTAGAGTGATGGGTGAGATCATCAGCTTCATGCTGACTAGACACAAGCAGGCAAATGGCCTGGCCAGCCCTCCATCTGAAGAAAAGAAGCCACTACAGAGCCTTCCCAGGTGAAGCTCTGGCCTTGCCACACAGTGTTCAGGAAAGCCTTGTCCCACCTGGAGAGCAAGGTTCTAGAGGGCCCTCTGCCTCCATGCATAGATAAAATCAAACCCCAGATCTCCCAGCTGGCAGCTGTGTGGCTGGGCTGTGGCTCTCCCTCACCCTGTACGAGTCTTGATTATTTGTTAGTGTTATACAGGCGAGCAGAGACTACTGTAAAGGTGTCAATGTGGACATCAGAACCCGAGCACAGAGAGAGCTCACTGACATGTGGGCACATGGCCATGCTCAAAAACAGTAGCTATTTCCATTCTATCAGACAAATTAGGCAGTGGAAGCCCAAGGAAGTTATAGGAGGTGAACTTGGTTTAATTCCAGAGGAATGGTGCCAGGGAACGTACCCTTGAAGGAGCACCATGCAGTGTATACTGAAGAAGGCAAACACTACTGTTGCAATGTAGGTGCTTCCAAATCCTGCTCTGTGGCCCAGGAGGTCAGACACCCTAAGAAGTACTCTCTGTTGTCAGAGTCTGGGCTCATGTGTGCCCTGGTCACCATCTTATTTCCAATCCCCAAAACCAAGGTCCCATCCAGTTTCACTTGGTCCAGGCACTTCCTTTTGTTGCCCCATTGGTGAGCTTAATTAGCTCTTCAGGGGTTCTGTGTGATAGGTTTATCACAGCACCTAATACTCAGCAGTTGAATGACATATGTCAGTTAGTACATAGATGGATAGATGCATGCTTGCATGGGCAGATATATAGATAGATGCATGGGTGGATGTATGGATGATGCATGCATGCATGGGTGAATGGATAGATAGATGCATGTATGCATAGGTGGATGGATGATAGATGCATGCATGGGTGGAGGGATGGATGGATAGATGCATGGGTAAATGGATAGATGGATAGATGCATGCATGCATGGGTGGATGGATGGAGAGATTCACAGATGGATTCATACATGGATGAATTGGCAGATGGATACATGAATACATAGATGGATGAATGAATGAATGAATTTGGTAGCTGGGATGTCAGGGGACCACTGCGTCATTCCTTAGAGGACACAAGCTTATAGAACACAAAGCCATGGCAAAACATCATGGAAATAGAATCAACTGAGTTTCTTGATGGACATTCACTGTGGGCTACAAGTGAAAGGCCTTGGTAGCCTGCACAGGTGAGCAAGGAGAGCAAGCATCTGGTCACCTGGACAATCTTTGGGTATTTCTAAAGATAGAGGGAATTTTGGGGCTAGAGTCATATGATAGGCATAAGCAAGGTTATCCTTGGCAGTCAGCAAGTTACCAGCACGTGTCTGCTCATCACTTAAGCTTCAGGGGAACATGGCCTTTTAACAGCAAAGTCCTCTGAGAATGAGTTGCTGCCCTGTATCCAACAGGGTCCCCAGAGAGGGAGGAAGCAGGAAGGCTCCAAGCCTGGGAAAGCAACGGCCCCCTCATTCTTTTGCTGAAGCCTCATTTTTTTAAAGGTGTTAAAAATTAATGAGCAAAATATTGAACTCTCAGCCTTGGCAACAGAAGGATAAACACAGGTGCACTTTGTCATGGTGACAGATTCAATGGCGTTCGTCTCTAACAAGGCGGACATCATTGGAATGAGGACAGCAGCCATCAGTTAAATAAATAGCTGAGCTGTGGTGGGTTCAATAGCCAGCCAGTCTCAGAGCTGCTTGGGGTAGGTGTTCAGTGGCTTCTGAACTCTGGGGCACGTGGGGTTCACTCTGAGCCCTAAAGGAGGAGGAGAAATTCTGCTGCAGGAGCAAACAGGAATTGCATCTCTTCCAGAAAAGAACGGAGCTAGCTGTAGAACTTAGAAATGTAGACTTTCCCCAGCTAAGTATAAAGAAATCCCATGTGCTTTTGATAGTACATCTACAAATTAATCATAGAGAAAGGAAATACAATAAAAAGAAAAATGTACCCATCATGTTCACCCTAAAGTTACATTTTCCAGAAACTTCCATATATGTCTCCACTCACTGGTTTGTGTATCTTATGTTTAATGACTGCACTAGGATCTTCTCATACATTCTGAGATATGTGAGCTCTCACCATGGCCTGGGTAAATCCACAGGATATCTTTCCACCCTGCCTCTCCAAGTGTGGAGATTGTGTGGGGTCAACACCTCATCATCGTGGTTTCTCCTTAGATGGGATAATACAGCACACAGGTCACAGAGGGATGTGGTCCCTCTTCTGACAGGACAATAGGTATGTCCTTAGCTTCCAGGTGAGGGATGCTCCCACCCTAGCTCAAGCAATTTTACCATCATCCATCCTCTATATCTGACTCTTAGATTGAAGCAATAATGAATGGGCTTCTTTGAATGGTGTTTGTCATGTCGGGTTTTTAACGAACACACCAGACCGAATGTATTCAGCTGGACATTCCGCCCAGTCCATCCAATTACCTGGCCTCATTATGCAATTCAGTTGCATTTTCTCTCACTTGGGGACTTTGCTGAGTGGGCATCCGTCCATGCTACAGTCCAGCAGCCCACACCAATATTGATGAGAGAGCACCATTTGATAGCCAACAGAGGTCCTGCCTGGGGCTGCATATCTCTATGCTGTTCACCTCTGCTTCTCCCCAGTGTCCAGGCAGAAGGCAGAGTTGTCTTTGGATGAGGCATTCCAGCATCGACCTTCCTTCTCCTGCCTTTGATTTCATTGAATTGCCTTCTCTCTGCCAACTCACCCCCAAATCATGGTCAAGGACCTATCCTGCCTTAATGGCTGAAACCAAGTTGCCATGTCCACCATCTTACCCCAGCTTCATAGTGGCACAATGTGGTGACCTGCAAGGGAGCAGCAGGGGACCAGACACAGGAAAAGGAGACAAGCCCCTCTGTTCTTGCTGGCCTAGGGATGTGACTCCTGGCCAAAGCCATCTCCTCTCCCTTTGTTGTAGCCTCCAGCCCTCGGTGGGATGGAGAAGCAGCAGGAGGCTTAGCCAGCTGTCTTCCCGACTTGTTTAAGGATGTGATTACAGTTCCGGAGGCATAGGTTCCCCTCTCCCAGTGTCAACACGTTCTTTCGTGTGCGTGGTCTTCAGTCCTAATAGCCCACTGGCACTGGGTCAATCTGTTTCCCGACTCTAGACACCCAGGAAAGAGAAAGGATGATAAAGAACAAGGAACAGAGTAATGGCCCTGCTGCGGCCTCCGCTGCACGAAAGCCAGTGGACACACTGGGCATTGCGCCCATGTCGCCTGCAGTTTCAGACACACTAGAAAGTACGTGTTTGTGTTCACTCGTTTTAAACCTTCCTTAGACCCCTCGCCCAGCTTCCTCTAATGAAGTAAGTGTTTTCGTTAGCCATCTGTGGACGGGAAGGCTGAGGTTCAAGCCACACAGCAGTGGTGGGATCTGAGCCTGGATGGGGTTGAGTTCTGCTTTTGACACTCAGCCAGCATGAAGCCTTGTCTTCCAGAGGCTTTGAAGGAGGAAGCAGGTGCTCGCTATGCACCATGAGCTCGGGAGCCAGAGAGCCTGATCTTCATTGGAGTCCAGTCGGCCTTGACGGTACAAAGGCACCGAGATTTGAAGTCCTGAGGGGTTGGAGGGAAAGCAGGGTTCTGAGCACTGCACCCTGCTGCAGTGTCCGACCTCTCTCCTTTGGACTTCATTAGTCTTGTTTTGTGAGCCACATTCTGCCCACAGGGTCTGCCTCCAGCCCACCTCTCTCAGCCAGTCAACAGCCAGCACCTCTAATTTGGGTTTATGTTGATACTTCTGTTGGCAATCTAGCAGTGAAATTAGCAACAATTAACCTTGAGAATAAACCAACCAACCCAAAGCACAAGTTTCATGTTTGCCAAGTGCAACAGACAGTCTTTCAACAAACCCCATTTGGGAGTTCTGGATGCTCCTAATGAGAAAAGAAATCACCGGTGACTTAAATAAATAGACTTACGGGTCAAAAATAAATCCCATTTATTAAGTACACACGGATATTGGGCTGGGCACTCAGTATTCAACATTGACTTAGCTCTCTGAAAAATCCCTTTTAAAAATTGTGAAATGGGTTTTGTCATCATGCCCTTTAAACCTCCTCAACCACCCCTGACATTAGAGCTGTAGAGATGGTTCAGTAGGTAAAGTGCTTGTTGCAAAAGCATCCACATAAAAGCAGGGTGTGGCAGTACACACCTGTAACCCTAGTTACAAACCGGGGAAGCGAAGACAAGAGGGTCCCTGGAGCTCACTGGCCAGCTAGCCTAGCCTGATCAATGAGTTCTAGGTTCTGAGACCCTGTCTCAAAAAACATGGTGGCAAAGCAATTGAGGAAGACAGTGGATGTCAGCCTCTCATGTATGCACACACCTGAACACACACGACCAACACTGAAACTTAGGAGTAAAGATAGATTTGCAGGAAATTGTAGAAATAGTAGAGGGCAGCATGTGTCCTTCCTGCTACGCCCCCTAATGGTAACATCTAACATGACCACAGGGCAGCATCAAATGCACCACACTGACAGAGCCCAAAGACCCTTGGCTCTTTGGATCTCACCATTTTATACAAACCATTTGTGTTTATGAGTGTGTGTGTATGTGTGTTTATATGCAGCTTGGTCACCACTGGCCCCCTTTCACAGGTGAGGAACTCAGATTGTGGAAAGGGTTGGGATTTGCCATATTAATGCAGCCCAAAGGCCACCAATCCAAGTGTATTTATTATTTTTGTGTCACTGACCAAAGCGTCCAACAGGACAACTGCAGGTAGGTGGTTTTATTCCGGCTTATGATTTCAGAGGGTCTCAGATCATCATGGCTGACATGATGGTTAGCCTTTATTGCCAACTTGATGAGGATTAGAATCACCTAGAAGGCAAATCTCTCAGGACATCTGTGGAGACCTTCCCAAAGAGATTTGGCTGAGGGGAGAAGACTCACCTCAGAATAGGTGCCTTCCAACAGACAGCCCATGTATGAAGTAGTGTGAAGAAAGTCAGTCCTGCCTGCTTGCACTGGATTCTTCTTCCTAAGCACATCTGTTACTGTATCCATGCCTACTAGACTCTAGCTTCTTTGGCCTTCTAATGTAGACTGAATACTAGTGACTCTCCAGAGAAGCTAAGACCTTCTGTGCCCAAATGGGACTGCTAAGGCATTTAACCTCGTGGTCAGAGGACCATTACTGGGCTACTTAGATCCTACTGTGCAAGGCAATCTAATAAAATGTCCTCTGATAATGTATACACGGTCTGTTGGCTCTAGGGATCGGGGAGAAATGACGGAACTTGGCAGCACACTGCAGAGGTCAGTCACATCAAGGTCAACTAGGAAGCAGAGAGCAAGGCCGCAAGCAGGTGAGGTATACTCTTCAAAGCCCAGTTGCCAATTCTGCCAGTTCAACCCCAGCTTCTAAAGGCATCTCAAAATAATGCTACCATCTAGAGAACAGTGTTTGAAACACGAACCTATGGGCTGATGGGGAGGGGGTACATTTCAGATTCAAATCATGATTTGAAGGGAGCAGGCAAAAGCACACTGAGTGCTGCCATTTTGGCTCCAGACTCCATTTTACCTGTAGGGTGAAATAAAGTTCAGGTTCCCAAGCCCTAGGGGAGCTGAGAACTTTCCAATGGCTGACCAACCTCCTCCCTAAACCATAGAACTAGTCATTATGCACCTTTAGTTCTCTAGAAACTGTTGTAGAATATTATTTTAAGATCCATTACATTCGTTTATGCTGTGGAACATTTGTTTAATGACGCAAAGATGTGGTGCATTCTTTTATGTTGCATTTGTTTAATTCTGTGAAGCTGTATTACTTTGCCTGTCTAAAACACCTGATTGGTCTAATAAAGAGCTGAACAGCCAATAGCGAGGCAGGAGAAAGGATAGGCAGGGCTGACAGGCAGAGAGAATAAATAGGAGAAATCTGGGAAGCGAGAGAAGGAGAAAAGGAGAGAAGGAGAGAAGGAGAGAAGAACTCCAGGGCCAGTCACCCAGCTACACTGCAAGCCACAGAGTAAGAAGTAAAGAAAAGATATATAGAACTAGAGAAAGATAACAGCCCAGAGGCAAAAGATAGATAGCATAATTTAAGTGGTGGGCCCCCTAAAAGAGCTAAAGAATAAAAGCAACCAACTACACAAAGCATTATGGCTGTTCCTAAAAACAGAAGAAACAAATGAATCTGGCTGGTTGGACTGAAAGGCTTGCATTATGTATCAGTTGACAATGATGGAACATTCAAGGAAGCCCCTAATCTCTAAATCCTGACTGGTGAAAATTGTGACTATAACTTGGCAACAGATGTTTGTGATTTTGTGCTTATAAACCCCACTTCTGCCCCCCGCTCGGGGCCGTGAGGAAGAAAAGGCTCCCGAGTCCTTGTCATGCACTCCTGTTTGATCTGTGACCTGCTTATGTGGCTATTTAATAAAATCTTTGTCTCTTCTCTCCTTCTGCATGGCTCATAACAGGCTAGGTGTAACAGATCAAACTACACTTGAGGTCAGACCCTCCTCTCTAGGCTCTCTATAGCCCTTTCTTCCCAGAACAGACTTAATATGGAAAGACAACTTACAGATGAACGAAGCCCTTGGAAAAACCCCACCTACAGCTGGCAGTAAAAATGTCTTCTTGTGATTTATTTCTCTGAACATGACACTCCCAAAATGCCTCCCAGCTTTTGCTCGACCTTGATGGAGTCAGGGGAGTGGGGAGCCTTGTGCTCCAGCCTGAGGAAGTCACTTTGAGTGTGTGTGGCTGCCTGGTGGGGGTAGCCTGAGATCCAGGAAGACTCACTGGTAAACCCACCTCACCGTGAGGTCCAGGCACTGTGGCTAGATCATCATACCGCAAGAAACACTGTTGACATCTGATGGTTCAAGTAATAGATAACCAAACGAATGCACCATGGCCACTTGGGTCCGCTCACCAAGCTGTGAGTTTGAAAGGTGATGGAGCCGCCATGAGAATAAAGGAAGGAGCCTCTTCAGAGGCTCAGGAGATAGGGGTGTTCTGATGGAAGAAGCGAGGTTTCAGGGGTTCTGGGAGGGGTGTACGCAATCAAAAGCCTTCATTCTGAGTGGGACTGGAAACTTCCAGCAAGTTAAATTAAAAAAAAAATCAATAGCATTTCAGGTGATTGTAAGTGAGGGGCAATTTGCTGAAGCTTAGAGAAATTAAGGGTGAACTCTGAAGAGGATCAATGAGTAATTACTCAGGCAGTGGAGGGGCCATTGCAGTAGGGTGGGCAGAAGAGGTGGGCAGCCTGGCCTCATTTAACATCAAAAGTACACAGTACATCAAACTCAGAGAAGCAAGGCTCTGATGCATTAAGGTCCCATCTGCCAAGTTACCAGCTCTCTCTGCTCTCTCTCCCATTCTACTGTGTCCCTTCTCCCGGAAGGGACACATTCACTCTCCACTCAGAGTCCCAGCAGACAGAGGCAGAGATGTGGACCTACAGCTGCCTCCATGCCAATCAATTCTGGGGATGTAATATCTACAATTTTCTGATTTGAAAGCAAAACCAAATAACCCAGAGGCATAATTCAGGCTGCACACAGTCCTCTTCCTCGGAAAGAGTACAAATTGATTCTGCCTTTTATAAGCCCAATTTTAAGCTGCTCATCGACCCTCCTCCATCATTTCTGAGTTCTTTTCTCCCCAATTGCCAAGGCATAATTAAGTCGGGCCCAGAAAGTCTTTGGCTTTGAGTGTTCACCTTTGTTGGCCGAGCTCAGCTTTTTGTGCCTGGCAAATGCTAAGACTTCAGAAGCTCCGGGATGACCTTGGAAGTTTGCAGGGCTGCTGCCCCCCACCCCTGGCCCTAACATCTCTGTTTCCAAAGTTAAAGTGGAGGGCTTGGAGTTGCAAGCGTACCCACCCTTGCCTAGGTCTCGGATCTTCAGGTTCATCTCCAGTGCGGCTCTGCCAGGGCCTCCGTCTCAGGCTCTCTCGGCCACCATTCCTTCAAGCCTGCATTAATTGTCCATCCAGCTTGGAGTTCCCCAGTGTTACCGCCTTGCGCGGACCGAACCCCACAGATGGGGTTTAGACCACAGGGTCTCCATCTTCATCTCAGCCTACAGACTCAAGCAGCTCCTCCTCTTGTACCTCTGACAAGGCACACCCCAACTCCCCAGCCGAACACTCATCCAAGGGCCTCCCTCTGCCTCTGTTACCACCTCGGCCTGTGGTCTCCTGCACACAAGGCCCAGTCATGTTGTTAAAGAGCCTCTGCCCTTTAATGTTAGTCTCACGGTGCGCATCCTGGCCCTAGCCTTCCTGCTTTCTGTCTGTTAACCTTAGGATTCTCACATGCCCCTTGTTGACACCTGGGGCTGGGGAAGTGAAAATGTGAGTGGCTTCTGACCAAGCAATTGTTGGGAACACTGGAGAAGAGATGCATCCTCCCTGAAGATCTTTCTCAGCCATGACATTTCACTCCTCTGGATTCAGCCTCTTTCTACACATGAGGAGGCCCAGGGCCCAGTGGGTCTAGGTCTAACGTAGATGTCCCCTCCAGAGCTGTTAGAACATCCACTCTGGGCAGCTCCAGGCTGCTGCTATGAAGCCTCTGAGTCCAGCCAGAGGATGCTTGGAGCCTGTGGAGACACTTGGTCCTGTCCATGATAAAATCTCTCCACCACAAACAAGAGCTAGGCTGGTGCCAGGGACTCAGCTGGGACTGAAGTTGTGCATGTCCTGCCAGTGGGCAGGGGAGGTTGGAGACAGAGTGACTCTTCTGCAGCCAGGGAAGTGGGTCTGGCCTTTTCTGAGCTCCTGAGCCTTTCCCCTCAGAGATGTCCACCAGCTCATTTCTGCATTGAGAATATTTTGCAGTTGGTGCTCCTTTCTGAGTGGCCTCACTTGGGAGGGCTCTGTAAGGAAACGGAACCCAGCCTTCCCTTCCCCAGTGAACTGTTCTAGGCACCATAGGATCAGCCATGGCTTCCCAGAGCTGCTGGCCATGTGTTTCAGAGCGAAGCTACCCTGTCCTGACACCCTGTCCCCACCTAGGTGACCTGTTATGATGCTTGTAAATCTCTTCTCTTCTCTTCTTTTCTCCCCCCCCTCACCCCCGCCTCTCATCAAGGACCAAAATCCCATCTGTGCTTGTCCCCTTGTGCTCTGAAAAGGTCCCTTTCTCCATGGTTAGGGTGACAGCTGGACAGATGCTTCTCTTTTGCCCAGAAACATCTTCTGGAAGTGTCCAGTCAGCTGTAGGCAGATCCCCTCAACCTACATAAGGGCAGGTTCCTGTTAGAGGTGGCTGGAGCCAGGCCAAAGAGCACTGTCACCTGTGGGCTAGCACGTGGCAGGGGCAGCTGATGCCCTGGGGGGCCCACACCTGCCCCATCATCCGCCCCTGTGCACAGAGATGGCAAACAGGAACCACTTGAATCCCATCCGCCACTGCTGATGCGAATCAAAGAGCGTGAGGGACCCAGCCCAGGATGGAAGCATACTGGTCATCCATTAGTTGTTATGGAAACTCATTACCCCAAGAGGTCATTCATCTGAAAATATAAACAATTCCCGAAAAGGTTTTTAGAGAAATTCATGGGTGGCTGCCGTAATGGTATGATAAAACGGGGGCTGAACTCTTGAAGCCTGGGCCCACTGCTGCCAGGTGGGGCTCCCTGCCCACCCCTGCAGACTTCTGAACAACAGCATGAGACAAGGACATGGCCTCCAGAGCCTCGTGAGTCCTGCAGGCTTCTACCAAACACTGGCTTACTGGAAAAGAGGCATCAAAAGGCAGCATGCCTTTCTGGGTCCCTGAACAAACTTCTTTCAAAGTTGTACGCAGACAAATACCACATGCAATGCCCTCGACTTACAGTATGATGAAGTTATATGCTAATTTGTCATTGACGGTTATTACCACCATACTGTGTTGTATATGTTATTAGTGATTAGCTGATAATATTTATTAATAGTAGTGTTATATGTCATGTGACCAGCCTCCAGTATCTCAAGAGTTGTGATTCTGATTGCAACCCTGTAAGGTAGGTAACCCACTTCCCCACTTGAGCTTGTGTTCTGTCTTCTGACATCTCCAGTTCTACTGAAAACATGGCTGGCACTCTGTGCTAAGCCCATCTCTTTCTCCTCCTTTGTCTCTCTGTAGGTACTCACTGCACCCCTGTGCTTGTGTGGGCGGGTCGTCCACACACTCACCTGTGCTTGTACTATGTCTTCATCTGGGTTCAGAACCTAGACATAATTTCTCCCAAGAGGCTTTCCTGAACTAGGTAGAAAGGGTCAGGGTCTCCTTCAATGTGTGTGTGTGTGTGTGTGTGTGTGTGTGTGTGCACGCGCATGTGTATATACACCTGTTCATATATGCATGTGTGTATACACACATACATATTATTTTATGTGTATGTGTGTGTCTCTGAGTATATGTATGTGTACCATGTGTGTGCAGGAGCAGCCCATAGAGGTCAGAGAGGCAACCGATCCCCTGGAACTGGAGTTATAACCAGTTGTGAGCTGCCATGTAAGTGCTGGAACTAAACCTGGTTCTCTGAAAAAGCAGCAAGTGCTCTTAACTGTTGAGCTATCTATCCACCCATAATTTTTTTTGAGACACAATCTTTCAATGAAGGAACTAGCTGATTAGACAAGGCTGGCCAGCCGGTATGCTCTAGGATCCTCCTGTTTCTGCCTCTCCAGCACTGGAGTGGCATATGCCTGCCCCTGTGCCTTGATTTTATGGGCCGGGGGTCTAAACTCAGGTCCTCATTCTTGAACAAGTTATTGACTGTGACATCTCTCTGGGCACTCGAATTCTATAGATGTTGGACCTTGGGATTTTAAAGTCTTGTTTTCTATGTGTCTCACCTTCTAGGCTAGGAACCCTTTGCAGGCTCAGACCCTTTTTGTTTCTGTGTTTCCAGAGCTAGGCACAAAATAGGCACCAAATAATTGTTCAATTTATTACTAGGAAAAATGCTTCCAAAGGACTAGATCTCTCCTGTCCACCACACATAAAACAATGTCTGATACACAGTTGGTGTAAAATTCACATTTGTATGATGGCTGGGTGGATGATTGCATGGCTAGTGTCTGCATAGTTGGCCAGATGTTTGTGGGTGGTTGGATGGATGGGTGGGAGAATGTGTGGGTGGGTGGATAGGATGAGTACATGGATGGATGGGAAAAAGGCGAAACAAAAAAGTGGGTGGTCCATTGGTTAAATTGATGAATTATGTATGCATAGTCAAGCACAGATGAAACGCTTGTTGTTGGAATAGATTAGATGATTGAACAGATGTTTGGATGCTGGGTAGTTAGATGGGCTGACCAATGGACATGGTTAGGTGGATAAATGGAAGAGTGTCAGTAAAAAGGGTTGGATGGGCTGGATCAGTGGGTGATTAGACATTGAATTGACAGATGAATTATGGATAGCTCATGCCCACATCAGTTTCCCTGGGCAGTGAACTCTGTACAGACAAAAGACCGGAAGAGCTTTAAGAACCGACACCTGCGGGAAGATGAAGACAAGCCAATCGCGAGGGATGGAAGCAAACAAGGATGGGATCCTAACACAGGCAACCCTGGAGCACAGAGTGTTCCTCCCTAGAGGAAACACTCACTCATTTTGTAACTACCGTGAGTCAGCCATGGGTGCACGCTGTTCATGGGAGGGGAGCAACTTCCTTAGCCACAGGCCAGCCCTGGAGAGAAACTCAACCATAAGCCCTGGGATGTTAACACTGGCAGCCTCGGGGAAGGGGTGTGCTTTTGTTCCCAAGGCTGGTCTTTGCACCACTCTGATGCAAGTCCATAGCCCCTCCAGGACTGTAGGGCGATCATTGATTCTTGCCACTGCCTTGACTCAAAGCTGTCACTGTTCTCTGTTACCCTTTCCAAATCCTGCCTCCCTGAGTAACACCTCTGCTTTCCAAGTGACTGAAGCCATGCATGGTTACAAGCTTGTTGCCCTCTAGTCCCCAAACAAGTGACGTTTACAGTCTAATGGGGTCATTAGTATAACCTCTGACCCACAGAGCCCCAACATAGGATGCACAGTCCCATCCAAGTGGATCACTAGGAACAATGATGACTAGAGTGAGCCACTGGTAGCCCCACCCCTGGATTCTGTACCCAGGCATGTCACAGGTGAGGCCACAGCATCACATGACAGAGGTTTCACTATCTGAGAAAAGGTGATGCTCTAGCCTAGCAGGGCACGATCTGTAAGCTGGTCCCTTGGGAATGCCATTCCTTCCCTCTATTGCATTGGCAGCATCTTGGGACACACGGGGTGACAGACAGAACTGGTAAAATCCATATTCATATGGCCACTGCCTACCTCCTTTGCTGAAGGACTTCCTAGTTCTAAATGTCCATGTCCATGTTTACCTGTCAGAGGTAACACTGTTCACCTCTGCCTGTAAGTCCACACATAATCTTACTTGGAGACATTTTTCTCCCACATAGAAATGAACGACCAGGCACACCATCCAGGGCTGTCTGGAGATGCTTTTTGTTCACCACTCTTTGTCAAAGTCTCTCTGCCTGGTGCTCAGGTGCACTGGTGTCCACTTTATGTCCAAGCAATATGTTCATGAGACAGCTTTGGTCCCTTCCCCATCCCCTAGCTGACTGTAAAGAACACTCCTGTAGGCAGTTGCTGTGAGTTAAGGAAGAGGTGTTGTATAGCCAAGGTAGAAATAATAAATAAACGGCATTTTAAAAAATATGCTGCTAGAGAAGCAGTGACTGAAAGTCCCTGAGACGAGTATGTCCCAGGCGTCCAAAGGAAGGTGTGAGCAGGAGGATGCCTTGGGTGTGACCACAAGTGCCGAGGACCCAGTCGCTAGCTCTCAGTTCAGGATAATAGTTGATACGTAAAAGGTGGAGTGTCTGTGAACCAGAGCCCCAGATTCTGAAGTAGACAGCGAGTAAGTCATGTTCCTGAGGAATCCCACCTCTCCCAACTCCCTGTTGGCTGCAGAAGGAGGAGCTGGCACTGCCTCTGCTCTGGGAAGTCTTGGGCATCCAAGGGTGGCACCAGGAAGGGAATGGCCCAGGCCTTTCTCCAGGGTCCTCAGCTGCAGAAAGCCAGAGGCCAGGAGGCTGCATCCACACAGCCCTCCACCCACCTCTACCCACAAGATCACTGTGCATTCCTGAACAGAATGCTTTCCACTGGGTGGTGTGTGTGTGTGTGTGTGTGTGTGTGTGTGTGTGTGTGTGTGTGTGTGTTTATTGTGTATGTGTGTGTGCATGTGTACATGTATGTATTGTGTATGTGTATGTGTGTGTATGTATATGTGTGTGTATGCATGTGCATGTGTGTATGTGTGTCACTGAGGCTCCATGAATCTGTAATTCATCAATTGGGTTAGAGTGGACAGCCAATGAGCCCAAGGGATGTGTCTATTTCTGCCTCCTCAACTCTTGGATTACAAGCACATTCCATCATGCCCAAATTCACTGGCTGTTTCTTAAAAGCAAGAGAAAAAGAGAGGTGGGAGTGTTGGGAGAACCCACCTCCCGACCCACAGCTCCTCTAACACTCTACCTGTCTCCCACCTCCCCACCCAGGCCATGTCTTCCCCTCCTGTCCATAGTTATTTCTGCTTTTCCTTCACTTTCTGCTCCCTGATTCTTCTCATCCTGGCTTCCAGTCTCTGGGCTGAGAATCCAAACCACAAATCACATCCTAGGGTGGAGCAGGGGCCCTCCTGAGTGTTCAGACAGCTGAACAACCAAATGCTGACCTGGATCTCCTCAACTGGCGGGAAACAATCTTGCATCCAGAGCTATGAAACCCGACATCCTTTATCATGAGACCTTCGGCTCCCAAGATGGCTTGGCCATAACATCCCATCTTTGTTTAGTCTTTGAGGTTGTTTCCCATGAGAGGGGCAGCTGCATGTGACCATTCCTGGGGGCCTGGAGCCCACAGGGCTGGAGTCCAACACCATAACCACCTCTGCTGGCCCTGATGACAGTGATGACAGAATGGACCACCAAGAATTGGGGACTTTGGGCGGTCACTCCAAGGCTTATGACCCCCTCAGCTGCAGCAGCCAGCATTGGTCACACAGCTGCCTGTACAACAGGTTCTGGGAACCCACTACTTTTATATATCCTTGGACAGAGTTGGCCAATGTGTCTTCTTGGTAAATATCAGCAAAAGGGTTTGGGTCACTCAACATCACTGGTAATGGTGTTAACAGGAGAGCATAGTAGCCATGGATGCTACAGTCCACCAAGATAAACTTGGAGACTGCTTCAGTGCAGATATGTTCAATGGACTCTAAACTCGAGCTTCATGTGTTCTCTCTGTGTGTATGTGTTAGCGTGTGCACTTGTAGGTGTGTCTGTGTGTGTGTGTGTGTGTGTGCATGTAGATACCAGAAGTCAACCTCAGTGGCTTCCTCTGCTAGTCTTCACCTTGTTTTTAAGACAGCTTCTCAGTGAACCCAGAGCTCACTGATAGCTAGGCAGGCTGGCCAGCAAGCCCCGGAGGTCTTCCTGTCTCTGCCTCCCCAGTGCTGGGGTTAAGCACAGGCCATGCCTGACATTTTTATGTGGGTACTAGGGATCTAGGTGCAAATCCTTATTCTTGATGCCAAGCACTGTATCAATTGAGTATCTCTCATCTCTCAGAACCTGAGCAAGGATGGGCCTCAGAGTCCAGGGTTTTATTGCAAGTGTGAGTAGTGAGGAGGATGCTGCTCATTCACTCCACAAATACCCATGGAGCACTGAGCAGGCTCCTGGCTCTTCTTACCACAGCCGAGTCGGGCCCCTAGCCAGGTCTGCCGGGCTCTCCGGTCCTTCCTCCACTCTAGTCCCACTCATCCTACTGGATCTCTCCCCCTCCAACTGCAGCCACTCTGAACTTCTTGCTCTTTCTTAAAAGGCCAGGCCTGGCATGGTTAGCACATGTCTACAATCCCAGCACTTGGGAGGCAAAGACAGGTGTAACTCAGGTAGTTCAAGGGCAACCTGATCTACAGAGTGAGCTCAAGTGAGCCAGGACTAAAGAGTAAAAACTCTTTTTACTCCTCCTCCGAGGCCCTTTGCATCCCTGAACCCCCAGCCTGGACTTCTCTTCCTCAGAGCTTCCTGTGCTCTAGCTCTCAGTGGCGTCATCCCCACTCCGTCTCCTTGTCCCTTTACTCCAAGCATATTCAACCATGTTTCTTATGTGTTTACTTGGCTTGGGGTTGTTAGCTACATGGAGACAGGACTTGGTTGTGAATAGCTTAACCCTCAGTACTGCACAGTACCTGGCATACAACTGGTGCTTAATGAATGCTGGTGGAGTATCCAAGTGCATCAAGCCCCACAGAGGATGTTGTCGGCAGAGGGGTGGCGTCCAACGTGGTGGCAAGAGTTTCCACCTAAAAACTGAGAAAAAAAAGATTCTAAAACGGAGCTAAAAACAGCTTCCTAATTGTCTCTCTCAAATGAGCGGCAGCTGCCTGTTTGAGCTACTGGTGGGTTCCTAGAGTGCGTGCTCGACCTGCAGTATGGCGGGAATGAGGCCTCTGCAAGTGGCACATTAAGCTACATGGTGGATTTACCCTTTGCTAGTGCAAAACAAAAAAGGGTTTCTGGGCTACTTGCTGCTTGGATAAAAGCATAGACCCACGATAGCTCCCAGAGCTGGCGGTAAACCACTGCCATGTTGGGAAGCTGAGGTGGGCGGAGCCAGCAGCCACAGCTGCTGCAGTTTAAAGCAAGAGATTCACAATAAGACAGATTCAGATGTAATAGTTTGCAATGTATGTAAAAGATACGTAGGCTTGAAAGAGACAAAAAAGATGATATATAGAGTTATAGAAACAAATACATAGTTTTAAAAAATAAAGTCTTTAAAGAGACAGTAAAGGTAGTATAAAAAATAAGCCACATAAAAATGGATATTACACAGAGAATCTGGATTGTGTTGTCTTTGGGATTTTTAACTGCAGAAAAACATTTGATTGTAAAAGCTGTTGAGTTAAACCAATATATATATTTTAGAGATACCTTGATTTCAAAATTTGGATATAAGGATATATTGCTTTGGAAAAGAGTCTCTTTTGTTTCCACAGAAAGCCAGAGGCTATGGATTTGTTCCAGATTAAGATACATCAGGTTTGACCAGCCAAGACCCCCTGAAAGGTCTCCGATGACACCATGGCCCAGATGATCCAACATCCAGAACGGTTTGAAGGCATCTGGCTCAGACGATACAGCCTCATGGACTATTCCATAATCCTAAAATTTTCTTTGTTTCCCCATAAGATACAGCGCCCCCCTCCAGCAGGAAGTAGTAAGAGAAGCTACGCCCAAATTCCCAAATTATATGTAATTTTACTTTGTTAAGGTTAAAACATTCCTTTTTGAAAAAAAAAAAAGGGGAAGTGCTGTGGGATGTTCTGTATGGCAAATGTGTTGCTAATTAGTCAATAAATAAAACACTGTTTGGCCGTTGGCTAGGCAGGAAGTGTAGGTGGGGCAAGGAGGAGAATAAAGCTGGGAAGTGGAAGGCTGAGTCAGAGAGACACTGCCAGCCACCACGATGAGAAACAGCATGTGAAGATGCCGGTAAGCCACGAGCCACGTGGCAAGGTATAGATTAATGGAAATGGATTAATTTAAGCTGTAAGAACAGTTAGCAAGAAGCCTGCCATGGCCATACAGTTTGTAACCAATATAAGTCTCTGTTTACTTGGTCGGGTTTGAGCAGCTGTGGGACTGGCAGGTGATAGAGATTTGTCCTGACTGTGGGCCAGGCAGGAAAACTCTACCTACAGAGGGGCCTTAAACATATACACAAAAATAACTAACTACAGCAGGATGAGTGCTCTGAGTCTGGGACCTTAGACCATTCAGCCATCGACACCCAGACATGAGACCTGGAGGAAGAGACATAGTCTTACTGAGGAGTCAGTAGGGTATGTAGGCTCCTCTAGGATTGAAATGGCTACCCAGGTGCTTTAAATGCTCTAGTCTTCTGGAAGCTGGGCAATGACCTCCCCAACAGACCAACGGCTTCTCAGTCAGGTACCGGTTACCCAACACAAATGTATGCATGGGTCCGCAGAAGCCGTGTGTTAAATGCTCATAGCCCCATCTGCCAATAAGCTAGACCTGGGGTGTGCAATGACTCTCAGTGCAACAACTGCTGCAGCAGAGGATAGAATCTGCCTCCCACAGGAGACATATCACTGCCTCGTGCCTCACAGGATAAACCAGTCAGCCAGCTCTCTCACCGGGCCCAGGATCCCTGCTCCTGAAGTCAGAGTCACCTTAAGCAGGCTAAAGAAATAGGAGGGTCAGTTAAACCTTTAATGAGTGGACATACTTCCTTTCCCAGAGTTCCCATCCCCTCGAGCAGATGCTCCAATGCCACCCCGAGGCTCTGTTGAGTCGGCCCACCTTTGGTATAACTTTCTCTCTTTTCTGTCTTTCTTTTGGATGCTGGCTTGAGCCTCGGACAGGCTTTTTATGAAACTTTGGGCTTCTGTACCCTTTCTCTAAAGCTCCTCTCCCCTCCAGGTGACTGGCCTCTAAGCCAGCTTAGCTCAAACCCCACAGTTCTTCCTCCCCCTCCTCTCCCACCTCCAGACGGCTGCTGTAGAGTAGTGCTTTCTCATCAGGACTGCTAGCCCACAAATAACGACATGGAGACTTAATATTATTTTTTTGAAAGCTCAGCCTTAGCTTAGGCTTTTTCTCCCAACTAGCTCTTATAACTTAACTTGTCTCTATTAATCTACATTCTGCCATGTGTCTTAGTTACCTCTGCTCTGTACCGTATGCCTGACCTCTTCAGAGTCTCTGGTAAAAAACCTCGCACCTAGATTCCTCCTCCTCTTCCTCTCTCTCCCCAGAAGTCCCACCTATTCTCTCCTGCCTAGCTATTGGCCATTCAGCTCTTTATTAAACCAATCAGAAGGTGCCTTAGGCAGAGTCACATCTTTACAGTTTACACAAATATTGTGTAATTTACACCTCTGCTGAGAGGTGTGTTTTAGGCTTGCTTGCTGTAGGGTTTTTCTTTAAACTCTAATAAAATTGTCCTCGAGCTTCCTTTTGAGTCAGAGAGAGGACCCTGTTTCCTCCACTCATCCACAGTGACCCAACAGCCAGCAACTGTCTGTCACTCTCTTGTCACATGAGCAAATACACAGACATGAACATATGTGGAACTGGGGAGACAGCTCAGTCAGTAAAGCATTGGCCTTTGTAGAGCACATGTGCTCACACATGTGCGTATACTCATGGTATGTTCCGAATGGCATTTGGCAGACTTACAGAGCTCATCAACCTGATGACTATTACTGTGAGCAGGAGGATCGTGGCTGTTGCCCTGGAAGATGGGAGACCTCTGGCCCTGACCCTGCTATGTTCTCGGGCCAGGGAGGTTCAAACACAGGTTTGTTTGGAGTGAGTGACTCACTAGGGCTATGCTCTTCTCTGCATGCCTGTCACACATCTGTGCATCTGTAAAGGGTGGAAGGATGGAATACTTTGCGACTGAGGAGAACAGGGGGGTTCCCAATGAAGACAGGGGCACTGTCCAGTCAGAACAAGAGCTTAATGCTTCTCCTCCCCTCTGCCCTCGAAGCCTACATGGGCATACCTTCTCTTCTTAATATTTTCTCCATAGACCACCCCCCACCTGAATCACTTCACGGCAAAGGGACCTCCTCAAAGCCAGGTCTGGGGAAGGACCCCTGAGCAGTGCAGACCCCCAAAGTCCCAGAAGTTACCTAGCTGGAAAGCATTGTATTCTGGGGACGGGTTCTGAGTACAGAATGAAGATACCCATGCATGGGGCGGGGCAGCATTCTAGCCAAAATGATTTGAGGAAATTGTCTTGGCTCTCAGGGGGCCACTTGAGCCCCGTCCCTACCCTACTCTCTCTGGCAGTCTTCTGTGGCTGGCCCGCCCCTTCCTTCCTGTCTGTCTGTCTGTCTTTCCTAAGGACTGAACCTAAGACAAGTGTTCTGTCACTTACCTACCTTCTTAGTCTTCACTCTGAAAGAGGATTTCACTAAGTTAGCGGAGCTGCCCTTAAACTTGGCAATCCCCCTGCCTCAGCCTGGAGATTACTTGGGATGATATGCTTTCCCTGACAGGCCATGATACAATCAAGTCAGTTCCTGAGGACAGACAGCCATGGCTGGTAGCTGAGAGAAGCAAACAACTTGGGCCAGTGGTTCTGTTGGGTGAACTGGGGGGTGAACAGAGAGCGAGCCGCAGCCCCCGTGGGGAGTACTGCTTAGCCCAGGACCAGAGACTCATTAAATTCCCAATTAGATCTCCCCACCTCACAGTGGCTTCTGCTTAAACCCAGAGGAACTAAGAAGCCTCGGATGTTCTCAGGCACGGCTGCTAGGCTCTCCCTCCTTGTTTACGCCAGCTCCTCCGTTGGGGTCAGACATTTGCATCTTGAGGACTTTCTGGAGTGGTCAGGCTCCTGGGCTGAACAGAACTGCTGTGTCACGCCCCCTGTTTCACTGGGCCCACTTTCAGGACGGCCTCCTCTCATACTGTCCCTGCAAGCATCTTAATTTAAGTTTGTGTTTAGGGCTGGCGCTTTGAAGGAAGAGTTAGCATAATTTTAATTTATACTATCATGAATCCAATTTGCTAGTTCAGGCGGTTAATAAGGTTGGTTGCTGGAACTGCACGCTCCTGTTGTCTCCCTGTGGGTCTGGCTGCTCCTCACTAGGACAGGGAGGGAGTGAGCAAAAAAGTGGAGGCTACCAATGCGGACCAGCAAGGCTGAGCAGAGCAATGGCTCAGCCGGAAGTCCGAGTGTGTTGAAGGTCTGAGGCACAGCAGGCTTCATCGCAGCCCGGCAGATCTGTCTGCCAACACATCAGTCTGTCCCAGCCTGCTCCCTCAGCATATGAAGTTTTGAAAGTATTAAGCAAGAAATGGAAAGGTGAGTAAGATGGCTCAGTTGGCAATGTGCTCGTCTTGCAAGCGTAAGGACCTGAGTTTGGATCTCTGGCACCCATTCAGAGGCTGGGTGTGGTGGTGTGATCTGTAACCCCAGTGCTGCATAGGGTAGCCAGAGTCAGCAAGTGTCAGGGTCTTGCTGGCCAGCCAGTCTGAAAAAAAAAAAAAAACAACAAACAAACAAACAAAACCGTGGTGGAAAGCAATAAAGGAAGATACCCATCACTGACCTCTGACCTCCACATGCACACACAAGGGGCTAGTATACCCATGTTCACATGCATATACCACACGGTTGCCAGAAAGAGAGGGGGCTAAAGGAGAGACAAAGAGTCATACCAACACAACACAAACCCCAGCACTTGCGGGTAGGTTCCTCCAGGTAGGATGAGGACTGCCCGGACAGAGCTACCTGTCCCCACCCTGCCCTGTCTTCTGAGTTGACAGCTGGGGAGCCACACATACTTTACCATGTTGTTTTCACTTGGGCAGCATGTTTCACAGTTTCATTCTGGGGTAGAAAACAGTCGATGGAGTGATGAAGAGCAAATGCCCTTGCCCGTTGAGCAAAAGCCTGATGGAGCTGTCTTCAACATAACATTGTGGGCCATTGATTCATGTGGGTTCACTCCAGAACGTCTGCACGGCTTGAGGTGTTTGCTATTTCCCAGCCTTGTCTCTAGACCTGGGATCTAGGCTCAGTAGGTAAACCTTCCTCCCAGCAAGCACTAAACATTACTTAAAGCTCTGTCTGTCTCTGACTGATGTGACATGCTCACACCCAGCAACCTCAACTGATAAGAGCAGAAGCCTGACCAGGAGGGTTGTGGGCAATGAGGACCCACAAAAGATTGGCAAGAGCCAATCTGCTAGCCAGTCGGTCAATCGGTGCATATTACTGAACATCCCATCAACATACTACCCCTCCCCCAAGTCAGTTCAGCCCTAAACCTTGTGCTGTGAAAAATCTCTATTACAGGAGATTTCTCTAGTCTGAGACTCTCCTGCATCAGGACGACTCAGCCATATCAAATGGGGAAGGGATTTAAGGCATGGTCAGAGAGATGCAAGGAGGAAGAGAGTTTGGTAGACAAGTCAGCAGAGGCTTCCAGGGAAAGGGGATGAGAAGATAAACCGTCAGAGGACAAGGACGGGGAGGGGCCATTTGAGGTGGTAACCTGGCTCTGTCCCACATGGGTAGACCTCACAGGTTCTTCCATGACCACTTCTGACTCTGTCTCCCAGGGCTGCTGTTGGGTTCTGGTAAGCAGAAAAGAGGCTGCCAATTCTCAGGGAGACCATGAAGCAGTGAAGAACTGGGGAGATAGCTGCCAGAAAAGCACAAGGAGCTAGGTTTGATCCCCAGAACCCAAGTAAAAAAGCTGGTCATGGTGGCTCGTAATCCCAGCTCCAGGGAGGCAGGAACAGGCAGATCCTTGGGGCTCAGTGGCATGTGGATTCCAGGCATGAGAGACCTTGTCTTAAAAAACAATGTAGATGGCATCTGAGGAACAACACTCAAGGTTGTAGACATACACACACAAGAGGAGGAGGAGGAAGAGAAGAAGAAGAAAAAGGAGAAGGAGAAGGAGAGGAGAAGGAGGAGGAGGAGAAGGAGGAGGAGAAGGAGGAGGAGAAGGAGGAGGAGGAGGAGGAGGAGGAGGAGGAGGAGGAGGAGGAGGAGGAGGAGAAGAAGAAGAAGAAGAAGAAGAAGAAGAAGAAGAAGAAGAAGAAGAAGAAGAAGAAGAAGAAGAAATAGTAGGCTGTAGCTTGGGTGATAGAATGCTGACCCAGCATGTACAGGCCCTGAGTTCTATTCCTCAGAAAAAATCCCCCATTAAAATAGAGTTGGTGGTAGACAAGATAAAGTTTGGGTAGGAGAGGAAAGTATCCAGAAGTAGGAATGTGTAGCCAAGGCCAGCCCAATCATCTCTCGCTGAGATGTAGGGGTATCTATGGAGGCCCAGGCCCCAGCTGCAGCCCTGCAGGTTTCTTAGCAATTAAACTGGTCCATCAATCACCTGAGTGGCTGCCCACACACCCCTAGCTCCCAGGCGGGCTCCAGGGTACCTGTCTCTCCATAAACAAAATTCCACCACTGATAATGCAAACCCTCCTCTGCCTCCGTATATTGCTCTGACAGCAATCCCCGGGCTGAGAAATGGCATGTATAACTTTCTCCTTATTAGGCAATAAAATACCCAGAAGTGTTCCTGTACGCAGAGCAATTCCATACGTGTCAACTGAGGCTTCACAATAATCTGAAATTATTCTTGCCTTTGCCACAAACTGCATAAAGCTTGTACACTTTAAATACAGACTTTGGGAATACAGAACTCACCAACAGTGCCACCTTTGCATGTACAATTTAAAGTGAAAGAAGTTGACAGTGGATCTAGCAGAATGAGGTGGGTTTTCTTCCAGATTTCTGTGTGCTTGTGGTCTATTTACAATCAGTAACATGCTCAAAGTGTAAGTTCACAGCTCTATAAATTCTACTATGTGTATATCCACTTAGCCACCAACCTGACCATGGGTCACCACTGTGCCCACCTTACAACGAACGCTGCAAGGCAATGTTCTCGTCAACAATCATGAATGAGCCAGCAGAAAGCCTTCTCTCCTCCCTAAGTTCATCACCCCTCCTCTGCCTATCCCAGGCAAACAATATTCTGATGCCAATGTGATAATTAATTCTGTCTGCTCTTCACCTTCCTCAAAAGATACAGCTGTGCTTGCCTGCATCTGGATTCTTCTACTCAGCATAATGCTTATAGAGTCAGGAATTTGTGTGTTCTTGCTAATATTTCATCGTGTATCTGCCCCTTAATCTACTTAGCATCCTGCAGTTGTGGCCATCTGAGCTTTTATGGATGAACCCATTGCTAAGAACACTCTTCTGTGGGCCTTTATTTTCCCCCACGTAGATCTCCAGGGTGGAATGGCTGGACATGTTGTTAAGATCAGTTGCAAAGTTCCTAAGTATGGGTGCCGTTTCCCCCTCTTTGGTTTCTGAGAGTTTCTACTGCTCCCTGTCCTTGCCAACACTTGGATGCAGCTTTTTAATTCTTGTCACTCTTGTGGGGACAGAAGGACGGCTCTCTGAGGAGAAGTTAATTAATGGGGAGAAGTGGGTTTGTCACCATGTTTCTGGAAATTGGGTTAAAAGCCTGGGCTCTAGCCCCGACACCCCTATTAAAGGGACAAATCATGGTCAAAAGCAGAGAAAGGGGACTTAATCCGTGTGACCATATTGGGACAAGGGGCGAGCAGACTCACTGATGATCCACCTCTACCCCAAGTCCATCTTTGTGTTTCTGCCATGGGGTTCAGGCTTAAATGCCATACTGGGACAAGGGGCGAGCAGACTCACTGATGATCCACCTCTACCCCAAGTCCATCTTTGTGTTTCTGCCATGGGGTTCAGGCTTAAATGCAGGAAGAGAGGTCAGCATGTGGTCCCACCCAACTCATGGTCTCAGCCCCACTGCAAGGCTGTCTTCCAAGTTGTCAGAACTATGTGAACTCTCTTTCTGGGAAACAGATCCTTCCTCGGGCTGGCCCTAAGCTTCAGCCTTTCTCTTCCCCAGAAGAGGATTCCTGGAGAATTTTTAATTATTTGGGGTCTGCTGTTTCCATAGATAGCCTGAGAGCTGAAGGGACAGACTCAAGAATCTCTTTAGGATGTCTGCACTTTGGCCAGGATGGGCGCAGTTAGGTTTGGATAGTCCCCCAGGGAACTGGGGGAACCAGTTGGGAAGATCTGATGGGCCACTGAGACAGAAGTTCCTTTAGGAAACTCAGCAGAAGTTCTGAAGTGCTTTGCAGTACACACAGGAATGGCAGGGCCATCTTCGACTCTGAACAGCCTAGGAGAATTCCTGTACTTTCAAAGTCCTCCACACTGAGGGATCAAGCTGGGATATTGGAAGGGGTGGGTTCACTCTTCTCTAATTTCATTCCTTTTTCATTGACTCATGTGTCAGAGTCACTAAGCCCCATCCCTGTCCCCCATCCCAAGACTTGGATCCCACAGCCCCATAGCCAACTCCTAGAGACCTGGATGCCTCATCCTTTATGTCCTTATTGCATGGATGCATTTGTGGAAAGTAGGTCTCTACTGACTAAGATGGCGGCCTCCTGGCAAGAAGAGCATCACATTCACAGTACAGGAGGCTGTCGTGAATGACAAGATCAATACACTAGCTCGCCAAGCACAAGCTCTATCATGGCAGATACCTTTGAGATGCCAGGAGTCTGTCCCTGGCTCCAGCCACATGGAAGGATGTCAAGCTTTGAGTGTCCCTAGGAACAGGGGAAAGGTCTTGCCCTAGGTCTATCTCCAGACCACTGCAGAGGGCTGTGGCTTCCTTCTGCTCTCAAATGAGACATCCCGTGGCCTCCTTCAAGGAGGTATCCAAAGGCCTTCCCATTTTGATATCAATGGATACCACCATGACTCTTAGGAGCTCTTCTCTCCTCTCCTCAACAGAAGTTGGAGGCCACTCAGTTCTCCCTGCAGAGCAGAGAAAGCACAGGATGTGGTCGACCAGCTGGATGCCTCAGTTGCACTGGTAGTGACTTGTGTGCATTGCTCTTATTATGAGGAAATCGGAGTATCTTTTCTTATCCTCTCACAGCCAGCTGAATTTCCTTCCCTGTGACATGGCTGTTCACATCTTTGACATTGCACGTTCATGCTCCTTGAAGGAGGCCATGGGGAGTGGGCTTGAAGTGGGGAAGGGGTCCTTAAAGAGTTTGCAGGAATCTTGGCCCCTAATCCTAGCCTGCATACAATTCTTTTTGCAGTCTTTATGAAACATTTGACTACCTTCAAGTGTGCCTTCCTTCTGGAAGAGAGGTTGGGTCAGGTCATCCTAAGAATTGATGTATCTCTGGTTATCACACAGACAGTGTGGCTGGCAGTTTGCTATCTCCTGAGAAGGAAATGGACCTGTGCTTCAGAAAAAAGAATTTAATTTAGATACTGTGGACAACTTCCTGATGTCTCAGGATATTAAATTCGAGAATGAATGAGGGAGTCCAAGGCAGAATGTCTTTCTAATGCAAAGACCTTTGAAAGCAAGATGACTCATTTGTTCTCCTGGGGAATGTTTGGTTCTGGCAATGAGCTGGAGTTGGAACCATTTTGGACTTGGGGTCTTTGCAGGGCTCCATATGTGATGGGGCCAGCTGTGTCCATGGCAGAGTGCTATCTCATCCTGGGCCTGTCCCATGCTCGAATCCCAGGACTTGGCTCATTATGGATGTTAGGAGCAGAGGCACTGTCGGGTCTAACTTAATGAATTACTGAAATTAGCATTATTGAAAAGAGGAAGCACAAGGGGAAATGCTGATTTTAATCAATAGTTCAAATGAGCACAAGAAAGACCATCAGAACTCGGCAAAGTCATCTACAAAGTTGACAGCTACGCTGTACACCTGGCCTTTTCAGGGCTCCAAGTGTTCCGGGCATGAAGCGGCATCCGTTCTGAGCCCCCGCGTTGCTCCTAGTGGCTCCTCTTGACAGACGTCACTGACGGCTTCACCTTCATTACCAGCACACAAGTGGCATTTTTCAGGGCTCTTAACAACTCAGGGTCCAATTAGTAACGTTCATTCCTAGTGCACAGAGCCGACCTCTTGTTTTGCAGAATTCTAGAACATTAGCAATTGGAAGGAACTTGAATTATCTAATATGTCCTTCATGATTTGGGGAGAACCTTCCAGAACTCCCCAAAGGCTAGACAACCTCAACCCATGTGTCTCCTAATCACCTCTGTCCCTGAGGAGCTCCTGCAATCGCTACCAAGCATTCTCTAGACCCCAGACATTCTTCCAGGGGAGCAGTCTGTGATTTGGTGGTCGGCAGATGTGACGCCTGCCCCCAGCAAGCTTAGAGTCTCCTGTGGGGACCATTATCAACCAGTTCCCAGTCCAGCTGACCATGAAAGCACAGATACCAGCTACCAACAGGCCCCAGGATGGAGACAGGAAACTGACTTAGCAGCTGCTTCAAAGTTATTTCACCAATACATTTTCCTGGTAGTTGGACTAAGTCGCCATATTTTCCATAAATGACTCTAAGAATTTCCTGGAGCCTTTGTGCTTGGAGGAGCAAAGTGGACCATTGGGTGAATCACTTAGAGTCCAAGGCACTTGAGTACCCTCATGGGGATGTTGAGATACATTCCCAGGACAGTTGCAGCCTCAACTCTTATGGAGAAAGCACAAAAAATAGGGAGCAGAGAGACCCCTAAGCCCACTTCATCTTCAAAATGCTCTGCGGAGATACAGGAAGACTCAGGAAACATGCTTGGCCAGGGCATTTTCCCTGTGTGTGTGTGTGTGTGTGTGTGTGTGTGTATGTGTGTGTGTGTGTGTGTGTGTGTGTGTGTGTGTGTGTGTGTGTGTGTGGTGTTCTTGTGTGGGGGCTGTCCCCACCTGTGTGTAGGCCAAAGAGGATAATCTTAGGTATTGTTCCGTGTGTGTGTGTGTGTGTGTGTGTGTGTGTGTGTGTGTGTGTGTGTGTGTGCGGTGTTCTTGTGTGGGGGCTGTCCCCACCTGTGTATAGGCCAAAGAGGATAATCTTAGGTATTGTTCCTCAGAAACCATCACTTTTTTTTTTTTAAAGATAGGATCTGACATTGGCCTGGGATTCCACATTCCATTAGGCTGGTCAGACAGTGAACCGCAGAGATCTTCCTGCATCTGGCTCTTCAACACAAGGAAGAAAACATACCATCATGCATAGTATTCTTGCATGGGTTCTGGAGGTTACACTCAGTGTCTCATGCTTGTATAGCAAGAACTTCATCACCAGAGCTGTCTCCCCAGCCTCCAGGGTTTTGGGGTTTTGCTACAGTCACTGGAGGTAGAAGATCCAAACCCTAAAAACACAAGATGGGGTTCGGGTCCAGGGAGCCAGAGCAGAGCAAGGGTCGTCTAGTTTCTTTGTACTTTGGGGTGCTTGTGTAAGGGGGGGGGGTGACTTTCAGGGGTACTGTGCTCTGAAAGAGTTTGTCAACTCCTACTAGGCACAAAAGGGACACAGCACAGCTCTGTCCCACCAGGGTGCCCAGGATCTCATCTCCACCCCTCTGATACCTGGCACCCATTCCCTCTGCTGGAAAGATGAGCCTGCTAAGAGCCATCTTGCCTCTGCTCAGCAGGTACCTGCTGAGACTGGTGATGCCCATGAAAACACTATCTGGTATGCGGCTTTTTCTGCGGTCAAGAGTTTACTTTTGTGAGGAAACATTGTGTACTTATATAAATCTGTAAGAGTGGTTACGATGAGGCACAGCGGTGGACTGGGCGATGGTACCACACAGACACCTGTGACCCAAACTTGCTTCCTCTGGTAAAGCCAACGTCATCCTGCAGCTCCTTAGGAGAGAGAAACAAATTGTTCCCGGAAGACTTCTCTGTGATTTATTGATCAGTGTTGTGGAAACCAAATTAATTGCAAAATGTTCTATTGAGTAGCTCGCCTCCAGCATTGGAGATTCTGGCACGGGGAGGTTGGGAGAATGTGACAGGGGCATCTCTCAGAAGTGGTCTCTTCCGGAAAGAAGTGAAGCCCACGCACTGGGGCCTGGTTGATGGGCTGAAGGGTCACACGCTTGTCTGCACAAACCAGCTGTCTGAGTTTCCAAGGGATCAGAGTAGGAACCAGACTGTAGCCATGCTGCTTCCCCAGTGTCCCCACATCTTGTGACTCTGGGTGGATGTGTTGGTGTGGCCTGGTGTGTGCGTGCGTGTGTGTGTGTGTGTGTGTGTGTGTGTGTGTGTGTGTGAGAGAGAGAGAGAGAGAGAGAGAGAGAGAGAGAGAGAGAGAGAGAGAGAGAGAGCGTGTGTGCATGCACCTTCATACATCTGTCTGTCTGACCAGATCGTCTGGGCTTTGGGAAAGAGGGCCTTTCTGCTCTTTAGCCTCTGACAAGGGTGGTGTGGGGCATGACTCAACCACTGCTCCTCAGAGGATAGGATCTCCCTAGGCCAGAAACATGCGACCCTTTTTAACAAATTTGAGTCCCCATGACCAGATCTGTGTTGAATGCTCCCTCCAGCTCCCAGGGCCACCCTGCCCTCTCCCCTCACCCCCTGTTCAACTCCAAACCTCTTCCTCCAGAAGTCCCCACAATATAGGAGGCCCTTCGCAGTGACTTCAAAGGTCTGTTCCTTGGGATTGGTTTCAGCTCTTCATCGGGAAACCCTCCATGGGTGGGTTCTCAGCTGAGGCTAAGACGTCAAACCTGCTCATCATTCTTGCTCCTGGCACTTCCTACATCCCCATGAGATGTTGACCAAACCCCTACCCATGCACACACATTTTCTATTACACTGACCCCAGGAAACAAGCTAAACCAAGTTCCCAGGTACCCCAAAAAGAGTAGAGATTAGATTATGCAGGGAGGGCAGCAACCTAAGGCCCCACCACACTCATCCCTTTGGGGCGGATGTGTAAAAGGCATCAACTTCAGACCATGGCAGTGTTCCTAGAAGTAGCCAGTTCTGGGCTCCTCACCCCCACAGGCTCTCTGGAGATTTAGTTACTGCAGTTACTTAGTTATATGCAGTTACATATCCTTGCAGAGAGCCGGGACCTTGTGAGGGCCTCTGAAGACCTCCTGAGAGTCTGTGAGCCTTCCTCTCCCTCCACAAGGATCTTGTGAGGGCCTCCTGTAGTTTGTCATAGGCACTCTGCTTCAAGACAGCCGTGGTCACATCTAATCTGAAGGCAACAGCCACACTGCTGAGGGACAGGAGAGAGGGAAGCACAGGGAGAGGGACGGATGGCATGGAGTTGCTGATTCGGTAGACATGTGGTCATCAGCCCTTTTCTTCCCATCATAAGAGGCACTGGATTGACAGGGAACGTCCATGCAACATCCACAACATCCTTTCAAAGGACAGAGCACAGGGAAAGGCTGCTTGGCTGAGTTATTAAAGGAGGACCAGATTCGGGATGAATATGTACCTCGGTGGCCACTGGAAGGCCACACATTACACACAAAGGACATTGGTAGAGTCAGAACAACTGAACTGTCCTCTCTGAGCAGGACAGAGGCAAGTGTCATTGGAGGGAGACTCAAAAAGCTGGGGTTTGGCACATCAGGTCAGAAAGAGGGGGACACCCTGAGGACTTTTTTTCTGTTGTGGATCACCAGGGAGCACCATGACCGTGGGAGAAGAGAAGTAAACTGCATTCCAGTGAACTTTCTGCAAAGTTGTATGCTAAGTCCTTCAGCACAGTGGATACTGGCAGGTCATCAGCATGGTTGCAATCATCCAGTTAGCAGGCTGGCTATGGGTTCTTGTGAACTATGACTTGCAAAAAGTTAAGGAAAAAGGCAGTGTGGTGCATTCAGTGTCGCCAACACTCGCTGGCCACAGCACACTTCCTTTCCACTTAGCCTATCGAAGGTCTCCTTCCTTATGCAGATCTCAGAACTTGCCCAACTCTTGAGATTTGGCTCCATATTTGATATTACTACACCATGAGGTGTCGTCAAACCCACAGGCATCTCATCACTCCAAATTGTGGGACCACTTCTTGTCCTACATGGAATAATCACAGTAGGCAGTCGTAGCAGGTAGGTTTTTTGTCCGTTTGTTTTTTTACTATTTTTAAATTATATGTATATGAGGGTATACATGTGAGTGCAGGTGTCCCCGAGTCCAAAAAGGGATATCAAATTCCTTTGAGCTGGACTTATAGGCAGTACTGAGCTGTAAGTTCTAGGAACCTGACTTGGGTCCTTTGCAAAAACAGTAAGTACTTTTACCACTGAGCCATGTCCAGACCCCTACAGTTTCTTCTTGCTTTTTAAATGTTAATTAGCTATCAAGTCCCCCAAATCTGACATGGTTCCAAGAGTTGATAATGAAGTCTTGCTGAGTGAGGCCCACAGAAAGAAAAATTCAAGCTGGCTTACATCCACCTGGATGCTACTAGATCATGGATCTAAAATTCCAAGGAGTAGACTTCCTTTAGGGCTGACTGGACCTAGCTGCCCCAGTGTCAGCACAAGACTCTGGGGTGGGGGGACAGACTACAAACTAGCTCTGATCAAACAATCTAGTCACATGCCCACCCCTCGACCGTGTGGTCAAGACTGCAAACTGATCCAGGCATGGGCTGCAAACCCTACCTCTGTCCTAGTCAAAGCTTAGGGACCAAATAAGAGAATTAATTCTCCAATGAGCATCGGCATGCAGCTACTGGAGAAAAGGAAATGCATGCTGAGCCACCTCCACAATGAGTTCTGTGCAAATCATGACACCCTCTGGTACATTCTGCAGATGAGGAAGCGAGGCACAGAGCCACTGAAGTCACTTGCCCAAAGGCACAGTAAAAACGGATGAGATGACTCCAGCCCTGCCAGAGAGCTCTTTGTGCAGTTTTTGCTCTTACTGCCTTCTTGCTTTCTTTTGTCAATGGCTCCCCAAGCCAGCACACAACCACACACAGTAGGTCTGAAAAGACTTAACAGTCAAGTGCAAGGGTCCTCTTGCCACTGTTTGGGTGACTGTTTACTTATCAGGGTTTGCAAGACTGGCTGAGAAAGCCCGATGGAAAAACACATCAATTTCTCCTGTGAATTATTTTTGTTAATAAATGATATATAAGTTTATGCATCCTAATTAACCAAAAATTATTTATTACAGCAATTAAGGTGAAGTCATGCAAATGACTGCAATTTTAAGTTCTTGACAACGTGCTAAAGTCTGTTCATGTGTGTCTGCCTTGCCAAAGCTCCTTGAAACCCAGAGACTCAGCTGCCCAGTCTCTGCAGAGACTGTAAAGGGCAGTCAGGGGATCTGGAGAACCAGGGCTCCCGGGGACACACTCAGGCTGAGGGCCACTCCAAACCCTCCTAAAGAGTAAATGATGCAGGAACACAGGGGAGGGAATGGTAACCACTAGACCCATAGCTTGCCCAGAAAGAGAGAGTGGGAAGCCATGGCTCTACCCTCTGGACACCGCAGAAGGGCTGGGGCATCCATGCTTTATCCTTTGACTTGTGAAGTCAACTTTTTATGTCCCTTCTTTGCATGCCAATGTTTATTCATCCATACATGTAATCATTTATCCACCCAGTCATCCATCTTCCACATAGCTGCTTGTCCATTTGTTATCCACTCATCCATCCATTCACCCACACATTCATCCATCCATTGCCCATACATCTATCTACCCAGCCATTCATCCATTATCTATCTATCTATCTATCTATCTATCTATCTATCTATCATCTATCTATCACCTATCTATCTATAATCTATCTATCTATCATCTATCTATATCTATACATATATACATACACCACCCATCTGCCCATCCATCACCCATCCATCTACTCCATACATTCATATAGTCATCCAAACATCCATCCATTCATCCACCCATCCATCTATCCATCCTTTCTTCCATCCATCACTTACACACCCATCCATTATAGATCAATCCATATCTCCACTTCTCCATCCAACCACTCAACCATCCACTCATCCATCCATCCCTTCATCCATACTTCCACACATACATACATCTCACCAACACATCACCGCCCACCCACCTATCTGTGCTCCTATGTCAACATTCTTGGAAGCATAATGACTATTTATAAATTGCTAAGAAACTAACAAGTGGCATAGTCAGCCAAGAACTAGGGAAAAATCAGGACAGCAACCTCTGGAGAACAGCTGCCTTGCCTGTGCCTAGGCCCACAAGGATTCCCCCGGCAGGTGAGAAGAGGGTTGATCCCCTTCCCTATGTGGAGAATGAAGGAAGGAGAATGGAACAGAAGAAAGATACAGGCAGAGAGAAATGAAAGGCCTTTTAAAGAAATGGGGCCATGAATCAACGGAATGAACCTGGCCGAGGTCTATATTTTATCACGTGTCCCTGTGGGTGGAGGCTGGAGTACATAGTGGCAGTGGATAAATGTTAAATTATAATTTCTAGAAGACAGCAATAATTTTTCAGTAAAGCATTGTATAGGGTATACTTTTAAAAATTCATTGTTCATGTAAAATTCAAACTTAATTAAAGTTCCTCTTTCCTCTCTCTCTCTCTCTCTCTCTGTCTTTCTCTCTCTCTTCCCTCCCCCTCTTTCTCCCTACCTTCCTTATCCAACTCTTCAGTCACAGACAAACCTGGATTCCAACTTTTATGAATAGGGTGGCCTCAAGTGGGTGACTTGAACTCTCTGGGACTTAGCTTTGTCTTTTGTACAATGGGATGATGACAAAGCCTTAGATTGTGACTCACTTGGTGACGGGTTCTACTGGACAGGACAGGGCACAGAAACAGTCAATACTTACCTTCAATACACCTGTAGGCAGTTGGGGCCACAGGGTGAATCACAGTCTCCCATCTTCCCAGGACTGTAAACAGGGTGAAATGAGAAGTGTGTGCGTGTGTTCATGTGGTGTGTGTGTGTGTGTGTGTGTGTGTGTGTGTGTGTGTGTGTGTGTGGTCCCATGTGAGACCAGCACTGTGTAGAGAGCCAACATGATGACTCTGAGATAATTCCTTTGTTTCCAGGCCATTCTGGCTGCAGGTCCCTCTTCTCGAGTTCCACTCACCTCCCTGCACCCACTACAGTGACTCTGGCATCTGCCAATGGCTGCTGACCCCTTCCCAGTCCCAGTAAGCATTTGCTGATGGAAGAAAGAGACATGCAGTTTTTTAAAGGGCACCCCAAGCAGCCCTGTTGACACTGGGCTATGAATAAGACAGTTTTAGACTTGAACTTGACCGGCAAGCTTTGTAGTAGCATGTGTATGCCTGTGGGTATCTCACTGATCTCCTTGGAGTCCTTGTCTACTGCTATGAAATAGCCTAAAGTTCAACAGAACCATTTGCTGTGAAGAAAGTCACCTTAGCCACCAAAGGATCCATCAGAGTCATGAGCACCATTGCATAGAGGGACAGCCTAGCCCTGTGACTCCATGCCCGATGGGGATGGACTTCATCTGCAGCTTTTTCTAGTGCTTAGATTTTGAAGAAAAAAGAGGTAAGATGACAACATGTATCAGAAACTGTACCCGGAAGGTAATTCCATCACCAGCTTGTTGCTTGGTTCAAAACACCCACCCACCTGCAGAATCCAAGGGAGGTCACGACAGTATGTGACTGATACATCCACTAAGAGTCTATGAACTAACCAGCTCTAAGTGACTCCCGCAGCAGGGCTGGTGAGTCACATACAGGCAGAGTTGGGAAGTGACTCAGACTCACACTCTCCCCATCCTTTTGCATCGCTGTCCTCATAGTCACAAGAGGGCTGCCACAGCTCCAAAGGTCGCATCCTTAAACAAGCTTTCTCCTCATGAAGTTGCTTTTGTAAGGAGAGATGACCTCTTCCTGAAGCAGCTGCAAGTTTTCTTCTTCATTTTCATGTTAGGGAGAAGGTGACATGCCCACCCCTACACCTGACACAGAGGGACGAGGATTACCATGATTTGGGACAGTTGCTAATCGTCACGTTAACAGAGTCTGGAACCACCTGGAATGTGGGGCTTTGGACTTATCTGTAGAGGATTATCTTGACTGAGTTAATTGATTAGGGAAGACCTGCCTACTGTGGGTGGCACCATTCCATAGTTGGGATCCTGGACTGTGTAAATGAAGAAAGAGCTGAATGTGCTCACCAAGACCCAGTCACCAGTTGGCTGATCCTCAGCACTACAGTCAACCTTTGCTGCAACCATGCCCCACCATCAGATCCAGAAAAGCAACTGTCCTTAAGAACACTTAAAAATTATTTATTATTATTGTTTGTATGTTGGGGTGGGGAGTGTACCATGGTGTATGTGTGGAGGTCAGAGGTCAACTCTGTGCAGTTGATTCTCTCCTTCCACCTTTCTGTGGGCTACAGGAATTGAACTCAGGTTTGTGTAGCAATCGACTCTACCCACTGAACCATCTCACTGGTCACAGCAGCTACTTGTATTTCTGCCTCACCAGGAGACACTTGACTCCTTGTGTGTTTGGTACGAGCTTCCTACAGGAGCCTCCCTGACTCTGTAGACCATGCCCCACCTGTGAATCAAGGCTGGAATGAGAACTGTGGAGCCCACTAACAAGCCCCTACTCCCACTCTACTTCCCAAATGCCACAAATCATCAGATCTGGTGGGAAAAGCAGAGAACCACCATGATGGGTGGAAGAGGATGCCCTCTGCCCTCAGCCCTCTGTCCTCTGCCCTCTGCCCCGTCCCTTGCATATTTTGTTGATGTTGTAATATGGTAGGCCAAAGGCAACAATTTCCAATCACCACCAGGCTCTCTAAGAATTTCCCTCACTTTGTCTCCATCCCTGTCTTCCTCTTGTTCCTGTCCCTCTGCTCTGACACTGTTTCTATCTCTGTCTCTCTCTACTTCTCTCTCTGTCTCTGTCTCTGTCTCTCTCTCTCTCTCTCACACACACACACACACACACACACACACACACACACACACACACACGTGTGTGTGTGTGCTTGGAATTTTTCATCCATTTCTATCTCTAGGCAAGAATATGCTGGTATAGTGGCATAGCCTATCATCTCAACTCATGAGAATTGCCAAAAGTTCAAGTTCAAGACTAATCTGACCTATATAGTGAGACCCCATCACAAAATCAGACACCAGTCAATAAGACTGACCCACACTCTCTATATCTTCACATTTCTTCATTTATCAGAGAGAGAGCTCTACAGATGAAAACCCTCTGCCCCCATGATCACTGGTCTGAGGCCCCAACCGAGTCTGCAGCCACCATCTCCCAAGAGAGGCCACTGCTGTGGGATGGTCTGTATGTCAAATGTGTTGCTGATTGGTCAATAAATAAATCACTGATTGGCCATTGGCTAGGCAGGAAGTATAGGCGGGACAAGGAGGAGAAAAAACTGGGAAGTGGAAGGCTGAGTGAGGGAGACACTGCAAGCCGCCATCAGGACAAGGAAGATGTAAAGTACCGGTAAGCCACAAGCCATGTGGCAAGGTATAGATTAATAGAAATGGATTAATTTAAGCTGTAAGAACAGTTAGCAAGAAGCCTGCCACGGCCATACAGTTTGAAACCAATATAAGTCTCTGTGTTTACTTGGTCGGGTCTGAGCGGCTGTGGGACTGGCGGGTGGCAGAGATTTATCCTGACTGTGGGCCAGGCAGGAAAACTCTAGCTACAAATGGTGCCCAACGTGGGGCAAGAGTTTCCACCTAAAACCTGAGAAAAAAGATTCTAAAACGGAGCTAAAAACAGCTTCCTAATTGTCTCTCTCAAATGAGCGGCAGCTGCTGGTTTGAGCTACTGGCGGGTTCCTAGCGTGCGTGCATGCTTGACCTGCACTATGGCGGAAATGAGGCCTCTGCAAGTGGCACATTAAGCTACATGGTGGATTTAGCCTTTGCTAGTACAAAACAAAAGAGGTTTCTGGGCTACACGCTGCTTGGATAAAAGCATAGACCCACGATAGCTCCCAGAGCTGGCGGAAAACGTACTACCGCCATGTTGGGAAGCTGAGGTGGGCGGAGCCAGCAGCCACAGCTGCTGCAGTTTAAGGCAATAGATGCACAATAAGACAGATTCAGACGTAATAGTTTACAATGTGTGTAAAATATATGTAGGCTTGAAAGAGACAAAAAAGGTGATATATACAGTTATAGAAACAAATACGTAGTTTTAAAAAATAAAGTCTTTAAAGAGACAGTAAAATTAATATAAAAAATGAGCCACGTGAAGATAAATATTACACAGAGAATCTGGATTGTGTTGTCTTTGGGATTTTTAACTGCAGAAAGACATTTGATTGTAAAAGCTGTTGAGTTATGCCAAAATGTATAATTTAAAGGTACCTTGACTTCAAAATTTGGATGTAAGGATATGTTGCTTTGGAAAGGAGGCTTTGCTTTTGTTTCCACAGAAAGCCAGAGGCTATGGATTTGTTCCAAATTAAGATACATCAGGTTTGACCAGCCAAGACTCCCTGAAAGGTGACACCAAGGCCCAGATGATCCAACATCCAGAACCGTTTCAAGGCAACTGGCTCAGACGATACACCCTCATGGACTATTCCATGATCCTAAAATATTCTTTGGGTCCCCATAAGATACAGCGCCCCCCTCCAGCAGGAAATAGTAAGAGAAGCTATGCCCAAATTCCCAAATATACTAAGCTGACTTTGGAGATGTGTAAAGGTTAAAACCTTCCTTTTTAAGAAAAGAAAAGGGGAAGTGCTGTGGGATGGTCTGTATGTCAAATGTGTTGCTGATTGGTCAATAAATAAAACACTGATTGGCCATTGGCTAGGCAGGAAGTGTAGGCGGGACAAGGAGGAGAAAAAACTGGGAAGTGGAAGGCTGAGTGGGAGACACTGCCAGCCGCCATCAGGACAAGGAAGATGTAAAGTACCGGTAAGCCACAAGCCATGTGGCAAGGTATAGATTAATAGAAATGGATTAATTTAAGCTGTAAGAACAGTTAGCAAGAAGCCTGCCACAGCCATACAGTTTGTAACCAATATAAGTCTCTGTGTTTACTTGGTTGGGTCTGAGCGGCTGTGGGACTGGCAGGTGAGAGAGATTTGTCCTGACTGTGGGCCAGGCAGGAAAACTCTAGCTACAGGCCACTGTCCATCTGAGGCATCTCAGGGTGGAATGGCCCCACTGCCTTAAAGAAGCACCTACTATGTGAAACACACAACATCCTGAGATTTCTAGTTCTCTGTCTGTGCGACAAGGAAAATGGCTGGACTGTAGGCACACAGTTGGGAAAGACAGGCTGACTCTACAGTGTCCCAGCAGGTGACCCCACCCCACCCCCCAGCAAAAAAAAAACCCCTGTTTTCTCACAGACACCACCCCTCATTCTTACCCATGTGTTGTGCTCTCTCTCTCTCTTTCTCTCTCTTTCTCACATCTCTCTGCATTGGTCTGTCTGTCTGTCTGTCTGTCCCTGTCTCTTCCCATCCCTCTGTCTCTATCTTTGTCTTTTTCTCTGTCTCCTTGCATTTCTCTGTCTCTCTGAGTCTATATGTCTCTTTCCTTCTCTGTCAGAAAACCCTTTTCTTTTGTGTGTGTGTGTGTGTGTGTGTGTGTGTGTGTGTGTGTGTGTGTGTGTGAAAAATCATTCACTGAGACTCTCTCTAATACCTCATCACTGGGCAAAAATACTAGCTCCCTTGAGAAAATCTGTACCAGAGAGAAAAACACACATAAATCTGTCTGTGTAAGAAGAGGGGAGGGGGCACACACATGTGCAGACACATCTCTTCCTGCTCTGTGCCTCACCATGTGATAAGGGAAACCACTCAGTCTCCACATCCACAGGAAAACACTCCTGTCCGTGCTGGCAATCCTATCTGCCCTCTCCCCTTGTCCACACAGCCTGAAAGACCAGCTCTGCTCAGCACCCTGCAGCAGGTGTTACTGCAGGCAGAACTCTCAGCCTCTCTCCTCTGAGGAAAGTCTCTAGAGCTCTCTGTGGCTCTGTGCAAAGGCTCTCACTCCAGTGTGCACTGCTCACACAATGATACCCTCACAACAGGTTTAAGACTCAGAACTCTCGAGTAGGAAGAAGTGTGTGTGCACCCGCATGTCTGGGTCTAACTGTAGAGGCAGAAAACCTCTCTGTCCTTCTGTCTGTCACTTTTTCTGTCTCTCTGTCTCCATCTCTGTGTCTCTCTGTCTCTGTTTCTCTGTCTCTTTCTGTCTTTGTCTCCATTTCTGTTTCTGTTGCTTTCTCTGTCACTTCCTGTGTCTCTCTGCCTCTCTGTCTTTGTTTATCTCTATCTCTGTGTCTCTCTATCTCTATGTCTCTCTGTACCTCTGTCTCTTCTCTTCTCGTCTCTCTCTCTCTCTCTCTCTCTCTCTCTCTCTCTCTCTCTCTCTCTCTCTCTCATTTTTACACACACTACCACAGGCTTTGTTGCCAGGGTGTAAGCCTGGACCCTGTCTCTACAAGATAGACCTCTGAAGTCAGTGCTTGTCCTGGGTCCTCTCAGAGGTGGCACTGGTTTTAATCTCCATCTTCTCTCTTTGAAGTGTGATCCAGCACCGTCTCACACAGCTGTGCTGGGCTGTTTGTGTCTCCCGAGCACAGGAAGATTATGTGTACTTCAGTCCTCAGAGGAGTTGGTCTCAAAAAACACAGGTCAGCAGGAACACTCAGGGCAAGGCTTCCTCTCCACACAGGTACAGACTGGAGCCTTAGCTCTTTCCTGTGTCTGGGGTCAGGAGATAGATTACTCTCTTTCACACTTGGGAGCTGTATGTTGTGAGTGTGCAGGGAAAAACATGTGTGCTCGCGTCTGTGTCCCTGACATCCCATCATTTTGCAGTCAAGATGAAAAAAAATAGCATCCTTTCATCACACATGCACACGTGCACATACACACGTGCACATACACACACATGTGCACATACACACACATGTGCATGGCATTGGGGCAGGAATCCCCCCATTGCCCCAGCCCTGTGGACCCCTCATCAAGCCCTGGAAGTGCCTTTCCTCTGTCACAAAAAATTGTTGTGTGTGTGTGTGTGTGTTCAGGATGACTGTTCTCCCTCTCTGTGACAGGACACTTGAGAAAACACAGGTTAGGTGTCAGATGAACAGGCACACACATGAGGTGCACACGTCTCTCAGAGTGGCCTCACCACCTGAAATGCCGCATCTTAGCTCATGGAAAATTTTGTGTTTGCAACTGAAAAACAACCTGTCTCTCAGGGATGTCTGTCCGATCCTCTCAACGCCTCCCCACGCCAGAAAAAAAGGCCACTTATCTCTCCCTCCCTCCCCATAGGAGTGTGTGTGTGTGTGTGTGTGTGTGTGTGTGTGTGTGTGTGTGTGTGCAGCTGTATGAGCTACTCATGAACACAAGCCGAAAAAACAATCCATTTGCCTATCTCCCCTCACAAGTACAAAATGTACACTTCTCCAGGCTGAAGCCCGTCCCCACCCAAGCTCCTCTCTCCTTTCTGTAATGTTGCACACCTAAAACCCCACATCTGTCTCTGTCGTTCCCAGGTCTATTCAGGCAGAAAATGGCCCCACAGGCTAAAGATGTCTGAAGCCTCCGTCACCAGGCAGAATAAAGCACCCTCAAACACACAGAGGCCTCCAGCGTACCGGGCTCACAGCAAGGACAGTGTGCATGTGTGGATCAGTCTTTTCTCCCTTCTGTGCTCACATGTATGCATGTCACGTCCATCCACACACACGCTGGGAGAAATGTCCCCCTGCCCACCAACTGTGGCCATTTAAGAATCAACTGTCTTTCTAATTCTCGGTACCTAAGAATGTCTGGGCATGTTTGCAAAAAAAAGACCTCTCCCTCCTGAATGGCTTCAGCTGAAGCCCTTCATCACTGAGAGAAGCAAGCTGCCCTCTTGAGAAGCAGCCCCCACCTCACTCCCTTCCCTCGCCTGGCTAGTGTGTGTGTGTGTGTGTGTGTGTGTGTGTGTGTGTGTGTGTGTAGAATTATTCCTTGGTGGTCTGTCTTTTTTGCAAACCAAACATTGCCTTTCTCTAGGCAGAAAAACTTCACTGTCTCTCTGTCTCTCCATGTCTCCATCTCTGTCTCTCTCACACATTCAGGGACGTGAAGCTTCTCTCTAGACAGGCCACTGGCGGGGGGGAACAAAAAAACAACATGGTACCGGGTTCTTGGATCACAGGAAAATGTGTGTCTCCGGGCAGAAAGTATTCCCTTTGTCTTTCATAAAAGCCTCTTTCCGGAGCTTGGCCGACAGGCAGAAATATCTCCCCCTCCATCACACACACACACACACACACACACACACACACACAGAGAGAGAGAGAGAGAGAGAGAGAGAGAGAGAGAGAGAGAGAGAGAGAGAGAGAGAGAGTTGTGTGTGTGTGCTTGTGGTTGTGATTAAAAAAAAAGTCTGTGTTACGATGACTCCCTGAATATAGAAAATACGTTATTTTTCAAGGAAGGAAAAATATCCAACACATATGTGTGCAAGCACACCCATGTGGGTGCACATGCACAAGCACAGCGGAAGTGTGACTCTTCTCTGATTGTGCCCCCTGGAGAACAAACAGATGCTGCGTCACAGCCAACAGGGATTTAAAAGATGTTTATCTCAGGCCCCAAAACAAAAATTTCCATTTTCACTCAGAAAATCACTTTTTAAAAATCACATGCAGAACACATCGTTCCCCCATGAGGGGAAAAAGCCTGCCTTCCCCCACCTTCTACACTCGAGGAGTGTGTGCGGTGTGTGCGCCAGGGAGGGGGCACCTCCGTGTGTCAGACCCCCCTCTTCCTGCTTGTCCACAGAGCCTGTGCCGATGCACTAATATGGTCTCACTTGGGTTGCACACATGTGTGCACCTGGGCAGTGAGTCTGTGTTCTCACCGAGTAGACCCCACCGGAAGAGCCGGCACTTTGTGATTTCCAGCTCACGGAGACACATTTGTCTTCCCAGGCAGAACATGGGCTTTTTGTTTGTTTGTTTTGTTTTTACCTGCCTCGGAAAAATCTCCCTCTAAAGCTTTTCATCACTGGGATAAAATAATTCTCCTTCCCCCCCAAAACACATGTGAACTGTGACACACACATGTGAAATGTGTGCTCATGTGTGCTCATGTGTGTATGTTTCTAACCAAACATGCCACTCTGTGTATGTCTCCCCCTGAGCTGAAAAAAGCAAAACAAGAAACCAAAGAAGTACTGTTTTCTAAAGGGGGGGGAACCTTTCACTGTCTCTGTCTCTTGGCACACACACACACACACACACACACACACACACACACACACACTCAAACATGGCACTCGGGTCTCTGCCGACCCCCCATGGCTGCCCCCCTGCTCTCTCATTAATTGCATACTTCCGGAGAAACCGACGTGTGTGTGTGTGTGATGTGTGTGTGTGTGTGTGTGTGTGTGTGTGTGTATCAAGGCAGAAAATGTCCTCTTGGGAACATTTCCTCTACCACAGCCAAGAAACACAGACTGAGTTGGAAAAAACACACGTCCACACTCAATCCCTAGCTACAGCATTTTTACATATGCAGAAGAATACATGAAATGTGTTGGTTTGTCTCCCTGCACACAAGAAAACGTGCAAATGTGTGTGCGTGTCCTTGAAGAAAATTAATCCCTCTCCCTGTCTGTCACTCTGTCCCTCTGGTGGGAAAAATCATGGTTTATTGCCCTCTGCCACTGGCAGACTCAGGGGCCCCCCTTCTTTAACCCTTAGCTGGGACTAGAAGCCTACAAGTCCGAGTTATGAGCTTTCAGAAGGAGGAAAAGGGGGCTGGGGTCTCTGGTGGTTTCCTTACAGGTACATAGGTTTTTCTAGCGCCCCCCATACCCCTAACACACACACACACTTGTGGTTTGTGTGTATTTGCATCTGTTTTTCACATACAGCTCTTTTTTTTTTTTTTTTTTTTTTTTTTTTTTTTTTTTTTCCCCCTCAGCTGAAAAATAACTGCGTCATTGTCTGTGGCAGGCCCAAAGCCTTGTGCTATAGTACTCTGGGCACACAGTGACCTTCACAACAGGAAGAGGGGACTGAAGCATATCTCCCTGGAGCCTGACTACACCCCCCCCCCACCCAGCAGCACTGGTCTGTGCCAAGGAGACCCCTGTCTTCCTCTTCTGGGGCATGGTCCCCTAGGGGTCCCTCCCTGCTAGATGCCACTGCGCAAAGGAACCGAGGATTCTCACACAACCCACCTCTCTCCATCTCAGTGTGCCTAGTTCAGCTCAGTAGCCCCCCAAGAACACTGGGGGGGCTGTCATCAGAACTGACAGGCTGGGCAGGGGGTCTCAGCCTGGGTCAGGTAGGGTCTTCCAGACCTTCTCCTCCCTCCCAGACCCCATCAGTATCTGGTTTCTCTCGGGGGCGATGCAGTTAGTCACGACTTTGCCCCAGACCCTGACTGAGAGTCACGCACAAAGAGGGTCTGCAGTCCCAGGAGTAGCCGCCACCCCCACTCGCCTCGCTCACTCGCTGCACAACAGCGCAGCCACGTGGCTGCCGGCGTAACTGCAGCCAGGCAGTCTGCTGCAGGCGAGCTGATCCCTGAGATAACTGTCCCCTCGTCCAAAGGGCCGCCAGGGGGTCTTTCGGGAGCCAAGTTCCCCGCAGTTCTCCCTTGGGAAACGCTCATTCCCAAGACTGTAATAGACCTTTCCAGAAACTTCGACCAGCCTTTCCTTTTGCAGTCAACCAGGCCCTGCTTCTCAGGGCTCAGGCAGCTTTCTTGAGACCCCAAGAAAACAGGCTTGTTCCATATCTCAAGTCCTAACGTTTAGGAGAGAAGGTGCAGCTCCCAGCTGAAGGTCTAACACGTTTGTCTAACACGTTTCTCTTTCCCCACCCCATACCAAGACGCCTGAATCTGATGATTGACAGGCAAAGCACACAGAAGAACAAGAGACGAGGCTCCAACTCTCTTGCTTTGCCCTTACCTGACCAAAGGAACAAGCCAAGTTCTCAGCTTCCCTATGGGTACAGGAACACACTCCTGGCAAACATGCTGGAGGTGGGGCGATGTGAACCTTTGCAGACTGAGAGCTCTGCCTGGCACTTAGAGACTCTCTGGAGGTGGGAGTTCTCCCTGTGATAGCTCCTGCTACTATTATTACATTATCAAAAATTACAAATAAAAAGAGGAGGGCTTTTGGCGTCCAACGTGGTGGCAAGAATTTCCACCTAAAAACTGAGAAAAAAAGATTCTAAAACGGAGCTAAAAACAGTTCCTAATTGTCTCTCTCAAATGAGCTGGCAGCTGCCGGTTTGAGCTACTGGCTGGTTCCTAACGTGCGCTTGACCTGCCGTATGGCAGGAATGAGGCCTCTGCAAGTGGCACATTAAGCTGCATGGTGGATTTAGACTTTGCTAATACAAAACAAAAAAGGAGGTTTTTTGGGCTACATGCTGCTTGGATAAAAGCATAGACCCATGATAGCTCCCAGAGCTGGTGGTAATACCGCCGCCATGTTGGGAAGCTGAGGTGGGCGGAGCCAGCAGCCACAGCTGCTGCAGCTTTAAAGCAATAATAGACTCACAATAAGACAAATTCAGATGTAATAGTTTAGAATGTGTGTAAAATATACGTAGGCTTGAAAAAGACAAAAAAAGGTGATATATACAGTTATAGAAACAAATACATAGTTTTAAAAAATAAAGTCTTTAAAGAGACAGTAAAATTAATATAAAAAATAAGCCACGTGAAGATGAATATTACACAGAGAATCTTGGATTGTGTTGTCTTTGGGATTTTTTAACTAAAGAAAAACATTTGATTACAAAAGCTGTTGAGTTATGCCAAAATGTGTATTTTAAAGGTACCTTGACTTCAAAATTTGGATATAAGGATATGTTGCTTTGGAAAGGAGATTCTGCTTTTGTTCCCACAGAAAGCCAGAGGCTATGGATTTGTTCCAGATTAAGATACATCAGGTTTGACCAGCCAAGACCCCCTGAAAGGTGACACCAAGGCCCAGATGATCCAACATCCAGAATGGTTTCAAGGCAACTGGCTCAGATGATACAGCCTCACGGACTACTCCATGATCCTAAAACTTTCTTTGTTTCCCCATAAGATACAGCGCCCCCCTCCAGCAGGAAATAGTAAGAGAAGCTACGCCCAAATTCCCAAATATACCAAGCTGACTTTGGAGATGTGTAAAGGTTAAAACCTTCCTTTTTAAGAAAAGAAAAGGGGAAGTGCTGTGGGATGGTCTGTATGTCAAATGTGTTGCTGATTGGTCAATGAATAAATCACTGATTGGTCAGTGGCCAGGCAGGAAGTATAGGCGGGACTAAGAGAGAGGAGAATTGAGAGAACAGGAAGTTGGGTGAGGGAGACACTGCCAGCCGCCAAGATGACAAGCCCGCGTGTGAAGATGCCGGTAAACCACGAGCCATGTGGCAAGGTATAGATTAATGGAAATGGATTAATTTAAGCTGTAAGAACAGTTAGCAAGAAGTCTGCCACAGCCATACAGTTTGTAACCAATATAAGTCTCTGTGTTTATTTGGTTGGGTCTGAATGGCTGTGGGACTGGCGGGTGTCAGAGATTTGTCCTGACCGTGATCCAGGCAGGAAAACATTTAGCTACAGGCTTTATTTGGCTCACAGATTTGTAGGGTTTAATCCATGTTTCTGTTTCTGGACTCACTGAGACAGAGAATCCTGGCCCTGGGAGCACTGCCCTGAAAGGCTCCCTGGTGCAGGCAGGAGGAACAAAGGACACACACGCAGGAAGAAGCCAGAGCAAGAAACAGCTCCCAAAGAGGACTTTGCTGACCTCCTTCCCCCAGCCAGGTCTTACCTCCTGTATTTCAGCATCTCCCAGTAACGCTGTCATGTTGTGGGCTCATCAAGACATCAATTTTCTTAGTCCCAAACCCTTCTATCCTGATTGTCTCTGAGAGCACCATCACAGACACCCCCAGAGAGGTGAGCTATACAAACTCTTAGCTGATTCTCAACCCAATCACATGGACAAGATCAAGGGTCACAGCGGAGTTCATTTAGCTACAAAATGAAACAGAACTTTGTCAGCAATGATCGGGTGCCTACTGTATTCTGCAGCAACAACTGAGTGTCTACTGTGTACCCGGGTACCATGCTCCATCCTGAGACCACAACCACAGTTCTGACTTGGGTCCTCAGTGAACCTTCTGTGTCTGTGTTACCTGCACTAGCTACATCAGGAACGTGGCCGCTTTTCTTTGGCTTGTTTCTGTCCTTCTTTCTCTCTACTTCTCCTTTGGCTGGTTTTTATTCTCTCTCTCTCTCTCTCACTCTCTCTCTCTCTCTCTCCCCCTTTGGCTGGCTTTTTATCTCTCTTTCTCCTTTGACTGGCTTTTTATCCTTCTTTTTTCTCTCTCTACTTCTCCTTTACCATGTCAGTGACCCACTCTGTCCCCCTTTGCTCTCTGACTTTTGACAGGTGCACACATATGCATTTATTTATTGAATATACTGAATGGAGTTTTTATTTCTCATGTTCTTTAATTTAGAAGTTCATGGATGTGCATTGAACTTCTTCATACACAACATTTATTTGTTTCTGACAGATGGTGCCTGGGTGGAAAAAAAATTCTGTTTTTCAAATCTAGGGTTGGGGGGGGTCTAATAATGCCTCCCAGAACAAGACTGAAAGTTTTGTTGGCTATAATTATGTAGGACTTGTTAATCATGAACACATAGGCTCAGGATGCCACCTAGGAAGCTAGGATCAGGTTGTGGGCGGCACTCAGGTGGCAAGAAGGAAAGTTGTTTTGATTTGAGGGGTATGGTGGTGCTCAGAGCTGGTGAACAGAGGGTCTGTGGTGACGGAAGCTAGCTGAAGGCTCTCGAGGTGGGAAGGATGCCTCCAACCTCACTTCCTCAGGCAGTGTGAATTTTTCCAAGCCTTCCCTTCTGTTTAGCTAGATTCATCAGCTTGCTGTCGATAAGAGCAAAAGCAAAAGGTCATGATTTCTCACTGTCAGCCAATTAGTGGGTGACTCAGTACAACAAGATTGGGCACAAAGGGCTCTGGTCCTTCGAATGTGGCTTCCATCTTCCAGGCTGGAAGACGACCCGCACTTCCAGAAGCAGGTCCTCTGGCTCTTAATGTCCTTGAGTTCTACAGTCATTAGGTCATCAAAGGGGAGGGCACAAGGTAAGACAGATGACAAAGACAGAAGAGGAAAAATAGACTGGAATCCACCCATGGATCCAACCAAGGACCTGCCATCTCTCTTCGTCTTTTGAGCACAATTCCTTGGCACAAGTTTGCAGCTTAGACCACAGTGTTCTGTGGACCAAGGTGCTTTAAGCCATCTTTAAAAGAGAGCCAGGAAGTTCATACAACAACCCAACCAAGCAAGTCTTGAGGAAGGTGTGTTAGTGTATGCAGAGGTGTGTGTACAAGCTTATGTGTATGTATAGATATTCACACACACACTTGTATGGTGTGTGTATGTGAGTGTGTGTGTGTGTGTGTGTGTGGTGTGTGTGTGTGTGTGTGTGTAGGCCCAATGATAGCTTCAGATGTTGCTCCTCAGATGCCATCGACTTTGGGGTCTCATCTGAAACCTAGAGTGTGTATAATAGGCTACACTGGCTAGCCAGCAAACTCCAGATCTGCCTGTCACTGCCTCCCTATTTCCAGGGTGGCAAGTGTACACTGACACCACCCAGCTATTACATGGGTGCAGAAAAACAAGCTTCACTGACTGTGCCATCCTCCCCAGCTCCCAGTATGTGTCTGCAACTGTCTTCTGACCTCACCAGGCAGAGCTCATGGGCGGGGGGGGGGGGGGGAGGGGGGGGGGGAGGTGTACTTATCAGTAAGAAGAGATTTTTCTAAGTGGGGAGACCTCTGAGTGCATGGTATCTAGATTCTTGTTAGCATGGAAAGCTTATAAAGCAGCTGGCAGAACCTTCACCTACAACCACGGGACATGACAAGCTTGGAGAGAAGCAAGATAACCATGTTACCTTCTGCCAGCTGTGAGAAAAAAGCAAACCCATTCATTACCCAATGGATTAGGAAAGAAAACTCTCAGGCTGGAAAGATGGTTCAGTGGGTAAAGACACTTGCCACCCAAGGATGCAAGTCATATGGCCTGAAGTTGATTCCCTGGAAGCTATATAAAAGTGGACGCAGAGAACCACCGTACCAAGTTGTCTTCTGACTCCTACATGTGTGCTGTGGCAGGCCCTCTGACCCCCACAATGACAAACACAATAAATAAATCAACAAAAATAAATGTTTAGAAGAAAATAAAATTTCTGGTGATAATAGGTTCTACAGTGCATCTGAGAAAGATGAACGCCCAAATGGTATGCTTGGAAAACAGTGAGGGGACCCTTGTGCATCCCCAGACAGGCCTCTGAGATAGTCATACGAATCAAGTTCAAACCCCCTGACATCTGGCTTCAAGTTCCATTAATGAGACAGAGGTGGGGGTCAGGGCAAGAGGAGAGAGAGATTGGCTTTTAAAGTAAATGTAGGTGCTGAGTGTTTGAGAGGCCCCGAGTCTCCATCAAGAGCAATCTAGGAAAAAAAAAATTGCCAGGATTCATGTTGGTTCAGCAAATAAAGTTGCCCCTAAAGAAGCTGACTCATGTTTATTCACAGCCCCCAGTATGGGGGCCTCGGGGACTGCAGCGGGCTAGCTGAGATAAGCATGCGGGGCCCGCTCATGGGGCATTATCCCTGCTGTCACCACCCGCTTCATTTATCCTCTTCCAAATGTTGACGGAGAATTGACGCCTCCAAGTGTCTGCCCTGCCATGGCTGACTGCCCCTCGTTGGAGAAATCAGGCTCATATCCATGGTTGCCTGGATCAAGGGCCCTCTCTAGGGCCCCCTGGCCCCCAGCGCGGAAGCTGGAGCAGCTGCTGTGGCTTAACCCTCCCCACTCCCGCCCTCCCGCTGCTGGGAACTGATTCAGCATAGGCCGGACCCTCTTGGTTTCCCAGCAAAGACACGTGCCACAAATTGTGACTCCATCTGGGCCTTCATCTCAAACAACAGTGTCACGAAAACGGGGGTGACTATAGCTATCCCTCAGAAATGGGCCAGAGGGAAGTGTTGACCCACAGTGGTGTTTATCAAGCATGAGACATGGCCTCCTAAGCAGAGTGAGGTCTGGACAGGCCTCCCTGATGTCCATCCCTCTTCCCCTGTCCTCCAGCTGCTATTTCTATACCCTGGCCATGGTGCTCCCAGGATCACCACCCCCAGCCTCACGTGTGTTAAAGGCCTGTGGGAAAAACTCAATGGTTTCAGTTTGGGGGAGGACTCTGCTCCTGGCTAATTGCTGTCCCTAAAAGGAAATTGCCTGGTGCCTAGAACTAGAATGTATGGGAGCAGCCACCATGTGCCCTGGGGTGGGATCTGGGTCTTCAGAAGATTCTAGCATGTCTGCTATGGATTCCAGCATCAAGACATGAAAAGAAGTCTTTCCAGAGGTGATGGCAGTGTGGGGGAGGAGCCCAGGGAAGCCGCAGAGCCCACACTCACAGCACTGTTAGGTCATGGGAAACCTCAAGTCTGTGAAGGAGCCTGGGCGCAGAGATCAGCCTTCTTCCATCATCGACCACCTTCAGGTATGTCGAGCCCCAAGAGCAGCCATGAAAGAGTGAGTCAGGGGCCTCACAGAGTGGAGCTGAGGACAGTTAAACTAGGCTCCAAGCCCTCTACTCAGGCTCCTTCAAACTCCCAATCCTGAGGGCATCTTTTTCTTTCTGTCCATCTGTCTTTTTTTTTTTTCTTTATGTGTCTGTGCAGGGTTTGATTATGCATGTAGAGGCCAGTCTTCCTCAACCACTCTGCCTTTCCATTTTGTTGTTTTTGTGTGTGCGTGTGTGAGGTGTGGGGAAATGGATGGACACCAAACAGTCAGAAAGACAGACTGCCTGACTATGAAGCCCTGGCTGGTCTCGAAGTTGCTACATAGACCAAGCTGGTCTCAAACTCTCAGCAACCTGCCTGCTTCTGCCTCTCAAGTGTTGGGATTAAAGGCACATGCCACCGTGCCTGTCTGTCCACCTTATCTTTTGAAACAGGGATTCTCCCTGCTCCTAAAACTCACCAAGTGAGCTAGGCTGACTCACAGAGATCCTCTTGTCCCTGCCTTGCCAGCTCTGGGATTACAAGGACATATCACTCTGTCTGGCTAGGCCATGGTGCCGGGAATCCAACTCAAGGCCTCATGCTCCCCGTATGCACTTTGCCAACTGAACCATCTCTCCAGCACCCACAGACCCTAAGGGCATTTTATTAAAGCTAGTGTGGCTCACCAGAGCACTTACCAGCACTCTGACCCCCACAGTGCTCAGATGACGCGCTCAGGCAGGGCAGCTATCTGGGGAAAGCGAGAGACATTTTTGATTGTCACTCTCCGCAGACAGAGGTTAAAGGTCTTTGAGACAAGTGAGCACGTCATCAACCCATTTCACAGACCAGAGAGAAGTAAAAGGACGTGTTCAGGGACACATCTGAAGAGAGACAGTCCAGGCTGGACTCTGGCCCAGATTGCTGCTGGGTTCTGCCTGGAGTGTGCTCATCTTAGCAACCACTGCCTCTCTACTGGGCCAGAGGTGACCCTGGAATGGCCAACTCAGACCCTCACAGGAAGGCTTCATGTGCAGCTGGCCAACTGAGGTTGGTTTTCTTGGTTTTCTGAAGCAACTGGTTGAATAAACCTTTAAAAACCAGGGCAGGGGACAGACAATACTTCCCTTTTCATTGATATCAGGGAGTTTGTAGCAAACTCAGGAAAGGCTTTTTGCCTAACAAACCTCACATTCTTGGGGCATAAAAGAGCAACATCTGAATTTTCATTTGGTTTTTTAACATTTAACAACCCCAAAAACCTAACTCCTAAACCTTCTGATAGAGGCAGCTTCTTCCTGCTCCTTTCCCTACGGAATGCTGGAGCTGTCATGTCAGGGGTCACCTTCAAGATGCATAGAAGGTACCCCAGAACTCGGGGAGGGGGGGTGTCATTCAGGCTGTGCATCAGCCTGTTGCTCAAATGCAGATTCATGGGCCAGGCTGCCAAGGTCACGGTGGGCTTCCATCGTCAGTCTGTTTCTCTTGCTCTCAACCTCACTAACATGAGTAGTTGTCTGTTAATATCCTGCAGGAAGCCTTCCCAACAGCTGGGCTGCTGTCATGGTTTAATATCAGCCTGGAAGGAGAGAGAAATGGCCTCCGTGGCGAAGACCCCCAGCTGCCAGCTGCTGTGGCCTGATCCCAGACCCCAACCTGGAACTCTCCATCCATGAAACCCATTTAACAGGGCTAGAGTGCTTGATTTCAAAACTGGGGCTCAGGGCTGCAGTGACAGAGAAAAATTCTGAGTTTTCTGTTTTCCTGGGGGGCTTTTTGCTGTCTCGGTGGGGGTAAACAGACAAACCTTACTCATATCTAAGCAAAAGGAGAGCTCTGATCATCACCCACACAGGCTAGGTAAGAGGCCCCATTTTGTGTTCTCTTTTCAACGCTGAGAAAAACAACCTCAGAAGCTTGAAAAAAAAAAAAAGGTCAGTTTGTTGCGCAGTAAAAATAAGAACCATTAAAATGTCTGCAGCAGGCAGCTTGAGAAAGCGCACTACTGCCATCTACAGATGCTGCACTGGAAGGATTCGAATGTTCCAGAAACTTCCAGTCCCGTTTCCAAGGCAATCGCTCACAGCCTGCAGTGTTCTCATCTCCTGCTTTCCAGCGCTTGGCATCTGCTCCCCTCTGCATTCCCGAGAGACCCGGCTGACCCCCATCAAGTGGGAAAGCTGTGCAGGGCCAGGAGCTGGCGCCTGAGCTGAGCCAGCCGTACTGTTCGCTCCCACCGCCCTGGGGCCTACCCTGGGGTGGGGGGCCCTGCAGCTCCTGTCTGCAAAGCCAGCAGAATTAACTCGGTCACCCCTGCCCTGGCCTCTTTGAGCTCTCCAAATGTCACTTAGCAACAATTAGGTAATTAGGGGAGGTAGGTTTCCTGAAATGAGCCCAGGATTTGGGGGGTAAGGGACTGCGGGGGACCAGGGGAGACGCACTGTTTACCCAGGCTGTCCCTCCTCACCTGTGTTCCTTCCAGCTAATCAACCACCCGGAACTCTTGCTGCAGCCGCTGCCTGGGAACTCTCAAAGGCTCCCAAGAGCCTCTCACCCCCCAGACCTGCCATGGCAGCCTCACTCAAAGGGCTCCGGTTTCAGCCGCCCCTGTGCCGGTTCTGCCTCCAGCATGTGTTTCCATTTACCGTGGGAGGAAGGGAAAGGACCCTGGCTGGGGGGAACTTCGCTCTTCATGCTTGGTCACCCTCATCCGTGGGGCACCCCAACCTGGGGCCCCCGGAGCCCACTCTGGAAATGTGTTCTCCCTCAAGGAACGGTACCCACTCTCACCTTCCACAGGGAGACAGTGTTTTCTGGGTTAGGTAACCCAGAAGGAAGGGTTTGCTGTTTCACAGTTATTCCTGTTTTGTTCTGAAGTACAACATTCCTGCGGCAGTAGGTCCCAAACACATCCTCCGGGAAACATGGAGCAAAACCTAAAGATACTTCTGATGGTCACGGCAGGCCTGGTTTCTGCTCACTGTGTGTCCAAGACTCTAAGCACACCCCTCTGTATCCAGAACAGCCTCACTGAACACCTCAACCAGCCAGCCCTTGGGGTTGGGCACTAAGTGACCGGACCCGCGGATCGTGAGTGTGTCTCACGAATAGACACACTGTGTTGGTCTCTTTAGGCCACTGTTTGGAGAACTACAAACGGAATGGCTTCAAACAACACAAATCCTTTATTTTGCCCCCAACACCATCCCCTTTTGGGAGGTCACAGTTCCCAGAAGCCTTGTGTCTGCGAGAGAGCTCCCCCTGGAGGCCGCAGGGGGAAAATCTTTGTTTTTGCCTTTTCCAGCCTCCATGTTGCTTCCCCGCCTTGGCTCAGGGTCCGACCCTCATCTTCAAAGCCAGTACCAGGCTGCGCCTGTGTAAATCAGCACCTGGTTCTTGCTTCCAATCTCATAAGAAATCTGTGACTTCGTCACACCTGCCAAGTCCTTGTCATGGAAGTCACAACTTCAAGGTTTGGGCTTGGGCTCCACCCCTGAGTCCATCCCAACTTTCCAACCCGTGGTGAATTCCTCATTCTTAGAGTTATGATTTTTAAATCCCTCTTTACTAAAGGCTACATATAAACATTGGTACAGTTATGAAAAAATCCCAACAATGGATCCCCCAAAAAGGAAGGGTGAGTGCAGGCTTGTGTGTATGAGTGTGCGTTGTTCGTGTGTGTGTGTGTGTGTGTGTGTGTGTGTGTGCGCGCGTGTATGTGTGTGTGTGTGCGCGCATGTGTGTGTGTGTGTGTGTGTGTGTGTGTGTGTGTGTGTGTACAAGTGCCTTTGAAGGTCAGAGGTCGCCACTAGATGTCTTCCTTCACTGTTCACCTTATATTTTGAGACAGTCTCTTACTGAACTTGGAGCTCAACTAGGCTGGCTGGCCATTAAGCCCCAGGGATGCTCCTGTCCCCATCTCCTCAGACCAAGGCTGTGTCACGCTGAGTGCTGGGGTGTGGGACCAGGAAGACAGGGGCTTCTCTGAGGACCACTGGGGACAAATGAGCCTGATCATGCATTCCAGGGAAGGACAAAAGGTAAACAGAGACAGGCGGCAAGCAAGGGCGTTGAGCTGTATTTGAAGAGCCCTGTGTGCCTGGGAAGGAGTCCACGTGGCTGGCCTTGCTGAGCTCTGACCTGTGTCCATCACACTGGACCAAGCATAACAGTGAACCAGGGAAGTGCTCTCACAGAGGAAGCTGGAAACCCGGAAAGAATGTGAACTGAGTTAGAAAGGTAACCAGGAAGGGAGGGCAGGGATGGATCAAGGAGAGCATTGGGCCTGGGAGGGATTTTATTCTGGGTATTGAGTAAGGTTTCATGGGATGTCATAACTGACTGCGGTAATCCAGACAAGAGCTTCCTGGAGAGGAGCAAAAGGCACAGAAGTGAGCTGCCCGTCTCTGGGCCTCTTCTCCGAGGCTTGATTGGCTCTCTGTTGCTCTTGTAGTTTGGGTCCTGGGGTTTGAACCTAGGGCTTCATGCATGCTAGGCCAGAGATGTACCACTGAAGAACACTCCCAGGCTCTTCACTCTGTTTTATTTGCTCACTAAATTGCGTAAACTGGATGTGAATTTACTCTGTGTCCCAAATAACTTGCAATGCTCCCGCCTCAGCCCTCTAACTCACTGGGTCACAGGCCAGTGCTACCAGACCTGGCAAGACCTGAGTTTTTCTAAGAGCAGTTTTACATTTAGAAAAAAGTTGAGTGGTGGGTACGGTGTCCTCCCCCACACACCCTCCCCATTTTCCCTTGAGCTGACATTTTGCGTTTGCAAGGTCTTTGTTGCAGATGATGGCCAACATCAAGGCATCACTGTAGCGAAAGTCCATTGTTAATGTTAGGGTCAACTCTTAGTGTTCCATATTTCATAGGTTTTGACATTTGTGTCATGCCATGGGTCACACAGACGAAAGTCTGAGGGGAAATCAGTGCTCCACCTGTCCCTCCCCATGGTAACTGCTGACCTTTTGACCCTCTCCCTAGCTTTAACTTGCTAGAATGGTTTGTAGACAGAATCCTGTAGCTGTCCCTTTTTTCAGACTTTCTTCTTTCACTCAGAAAAATGTCTTGAGGTCCCCCTCGCCCCACCCCGTGTCTTTCTGAAGTTTGCTGTGTCTGAAGTTTCAAGGTGATCTGTTGGCAAGAGTATGTAAAGTCAAGCATTTTTTTTCCTGCTTGTTGTGGTTTAAATATGTGCTGAGATACAAATTAAGGGAAGAAAGATTGATTTTAGCTAACCCTGTGAAGGGCCAGTCATGGCACCAGGCAGCTCTATGGCAGGGGGCCACGTGACTCTGCTTACAAACCTCTCAGGGGGTCAGGAAAGGAATGCCCATGCCTCCCTTCTTTTTATTTGGTTTAGTACCCCAGCCCAGCAGGCAGTGGTGCCAACAGTCAGGACAGGCCTCTGTCCTTCTCTAGAAAAGTCAGGCACACCCAAATATGTGTGTCACAAGTGTCCTAGGTGTTTGCTACTACAATCAGTGATCAACACTTTAAATTAACCATCACATCAAAGATGTTGGGAAGTGAGATAAAGCCAAAGGTGCTATGTAAGGCCACCAAAGGAACAATGTGTTTGCCAATTTCTTGCATGGTCCATTCATCTGTTCCTCTCCTGCCTCTAGACCCCACACCCAGTTCTGCAAGGGTCAAAGTCTGTGGTCAAAGTCAGTATGGACTTTGGTGAGTGGTGACTGAGTAGCAGCTACTTCCCTGGAGAACCACAGCTACATGCCTTCATGGAGTAGGACTCTCATTCCTAAGAAATGCCTCCTGTGTGTGACTGAAGCCCCATGCTGGACAGCTCTGAGACCATTGGTCTGAAGGCGTTCCTTGGGGCTGGGACTCTTCCTACAAAGCACTGACTCTTCACTTGAGCCCCAAGATCATTAAATATAGATGGGGACCTGGCACCTCTGCCTTCATTTAGTTATCTGTCTTCTTTACTTTGAATCAGACTCTGACCCTGCATGGGCATGTTAAGTCACTCAAGAAGTGTATATCTAACTCGTTTCATTGCCTTTGAGGCCAAATGCATACTGAGAAATAACTTACTGTACTAACCTGCCTGAAGTCACCTAGAACTAACCCCCAAGATGAGAACATTTACATACGTTGGAGAAACTTCACCCTGCAGGAGATTCATCTTGCAGGCACAAGGGAGATAATGGAAATTAACATATTAACAGTTAATTGGTTTATCAACCACCTTGACCAAGACTGATGAATGAATGGTGTACATCCCCTGTCCCCTGCTCCATCCTCCCTCTGTTTAAACTAAGTTCATGTCAGTGCCCTGAAGGCAGCTTGGAGGGGTTGGGTGTCACTGGACCCATCTGTTTGTTCCTCCTCCCAACACATTTTCTTTCTCCTTTCAACTCTTACTCTTTGACATATTGGGACTGTGGCTTAGCCTAACATGTTGGGATGCCAAAGGTGGGACTCTTACCTAACACTTCAACCGCAATGTGGACACAGTAAAGTGTCTTTGTCCCCATCTGGGACACCATCACTGTTTTGATCCGACTGTCCTGAACTTCACTTGTTTTGTCCTGGTTGACTCCTTCACCCTGCTACATAAATGGTTGTGGGTAGAACCTCTTCAGATTAATCTAGCAGTCCATTTCACTGCTGTGGTTATATTCCAGAGGTTGGCTATATAGCCCCAGACAGTCACAAAATGAAACATTTAAAGGGCAAAAGCTATCTGTGTCCGAGATGGGGCACCTTTGGCTGAAGGTTTGGGGGCCTGCCTTGCCTTTCCCCTCTGAGCGCTGTGCAGCTGATGAAGAGACCTAGAAGTAGCAGAGCCATGTCTAAGGCCCATGGTGGGATTCTTACCACCCAGCCTTCTCCACATCGTTCCTGGGGTTCAGCTGCTTCCTCTCATTGGCTTTGGTTTTCAGAGGGGACTTACTATGCCTTACAGCCCTGGGAACCCCTGGGGTTCCTGAAAGTGATTGGACTTAGACTGTTGAGCTTCCATCAGGGTCAAGATGCTTCCAGGACTGTGGAGAATTGTGAGACCAATGAGTAAACAGAGAGGAGTGTCGTGAATAGATGTAGAGGAGGAGATGAGAAGATGAAGGAGGAGAAAGGATCCTGTTTCCTGGAGCCTCCAATAAGGACCTTCAAAGAGAGAAAGAAAGAAATGGACTCTGGAGAAGGTTAGGGTCCCCCCGCTGTGTCTTGGGTTGGGAAGTCACGGAAGTCTAAGCCTTACTGGGGTAGGGTCCACATGCTCAGGCACTGAATTAGCTAGCTTCCTTGCTTGTCACTCTCTGGTAGGACAGCCTTAGACATGGAGGCCGGTTCCAGAAAACTCATTGCTGTGGTACTTGCTGCTGTTTCTCTGGTCTGTGCAGACCATAGACAAAAGGCCAGCAGAAAACGGGGAAGGGAAGGTGACCCAGGTCTGGCAGGAGAGAGGCCACGATGGGAAGGAGAGCCTCCCCATGGCCGCTGCGTGGATTCCAGAGTCTCTTTTTCCACCACTAAGCTACAGTTATTTTTGTGGTAAGTCCACTGGAGTCTGTCTGAGGGGCAACTCTCCTGTTTGAGCCACGTATTCAGGACCCTTGGAAGAAACTGCTGAGACCAGCATTGAGGAAGGGAGGTGTTCCTGGCTCCTCTGTACAGGCAGCCCCCACTACTTCGGAAGGCTACAGAGGGAAACGCCCTGCATCTGCTGGGAGGCCTGGCGCTCTCCAGGAGGATTAGGCTTTGTTTAGTTTTCTTGGACCTGAGCAGAACTATGTAAAATGATGCTCACAAAAGGCTGGGAAAATGGCTGGGCTGCACAGCTGGCTGGGCCCCCTAATAAAATTAAAAATAAAAGAGAAACGATGGGAAATTATTGCAAGAAAATCTTCTCCCCATGGAGAAGGGGAGTGGGAGAAGAGAAAAAATAATTTATTGGCGGTTGGGGGAAAGTGCAGGATTTAATGAACTTAACACTGTGCAAGAAAACTAAGAATCCCTGGCCAGCCATGTACTCTATGTGCCCCAGGGAGGAGGCCGAGGGCTTAGCAGAGGGATGGGGACGTTAGCGACATATGGAATGGTGCACATGCCCTCAGATGAAGCAGCTGGGACCATGGTGGAAGAAAGAGCTGCTTCCCAGAGTTTCTTGGGCAATGATCATAACTTCTTCCCCTGTCTTGGCAAACAGGTCAACAGCACAAGGACCCTTGCCTGATGGCAGGAACAAAACACTGGAGACCATCACAGAAATTGGTTGACTTGCTCAGTAGACCATGATGGGGGCCTGAGAGACCCCTCAGTACTGTCTGCACCATGACCTCTCGCTGCTCTTCTCTGGAGGTTGAAAATGGGGACAGTATCTGCTCAATGGGGTGTCAATGAAGGCTCTCCAATCCTCTCTCTTCTTACTATCTTCCACTGACTCGTTTACATTGAGAAAGTGGGGGAACAGAGCATTGTGCCCGTGCCTGGTGCCTGTAATTCTAGTACTCAGGAGGCCAAAGCACAAAGACCCAGAGTCTAGAGACCCTGTCTCAGAAAACACACACACACACACACACACACACACACACACACACACACACACACACACACACACAAACACACACACACACCATCCCTTGAGAAGCCAGAGAACTCAGCAGAAATGACTATCTTTATGTGGGGCAGTTGCTACTATGTGGCTAAGTAGTGTGTGTATTTTTTGGTCCATCCATCCCATGCTCACCCCTCATTTCGGCTCCTGCCTCTCTCAGGTGTGCCCACTTGCCAGGACCCTCCCTGCAGGTAGGTATATTAATGAGTAGCCCCTGAGTCTTGGCCAGAAACAATGGGAAATTATCAAAAACAAACAAAAGAACAAACCTCAGGTTGAGAACTTGTCCAAATTTTCAAAACAAAGACAAAAGTAGACTGAGAGAATGTTCTGGATACTTAGAAGGGAAGTTTTAGCTGTCAAAACTTGTTTGGCTCATGTACATTCTGTTGCCATCAGGTCCCCCCCACATTGGAATCTACATGGACCATCCCAGAGTCTTGAGTTCAGACCCAATGTGTTTGAGTTAAGAGTTAAGTCCAGTCCACCTAACCTGTCTGGTCATGCCAAAAGTCTTTAAAAATATTCATGGAAATGTGAAGGCTCACCAAGAAATGCCTTTCCCAGTATAATGAGATACAAGAGCTCTTATTAGCTGTTCAAATGAATGAAATAAACTGAAATGCACACAGAACCACAAACTCTACAGCAGGAGTTGGTAAACTCCACCCACCCACCCACCTCCAGCCTGTTTTATGTGGATAAAGTTTTCCTGTCATCTGTCCATGTCCATTTGCTCCCAGGAACTATGACAGCGACACTAAGCAGTTACAAGAGGAACTGTGGGGCCCACGGGGCCCACAATGTTGACTAGCAGGTTGCTTGAGGAGCAAAACACCCATCTCTGTGCTTGGAGGCAGGATAGAAAGATGGAGACACTGCGGGGGTGTGAGAAGGGAGAGGAATCCCTTCACCTCAGAGTCCATGTGAAGCCTCACACCAGCTGGGAAGCAAGAATTCCAGTGATATTATCATTTGCTGTGAAGGCTGCCAACAGATAGCCTTCCTCTCATACAGAGATATTTTATGTGCAAACAGCGATGGCCAAGACTCAAGGCCTGAATGTATATGACCTTGTGCCTCGTTCCTCCCCCGGACATATTCTGGGAATCTCAAACAAGACTGTTAACTTTGTTTATAGTGCAGATGGCCTGCTTCCCTGCGCCCTCTGATCTAGACTCTGACCTTATCAGTTTCAATCCTTGCTGGCCACCACCCTCAGGAACACCCTGTGATCTCATGAAGAGCTTTAGTCACCTTTGAAGATAACAGCTTCCAACTCACCAAAACCCTGTCCAAGAGTGTTGTAAAGATGCTACAAGGGACTCTCAGAGGGACCCGCACCCTGCTCCTAGATAGGTCTTCTTTCCATTGAACCTTTCCTTTAACCCTCATGACTTAAAATTTATATGGAAAACCTAGCTCTGACCTGAGTTTGATTCTCAGCACCCACACTGAGCGGCTCATAACCTGTGACTCCAGCTCCAGGGGATCCAACACCCTCATCTGGACTACTTGGACACCTTCTCTCATGTGTGGATATAAAACACACACACACACACACACACACACACACACACACACACACACACACACATACATGATTTTAAAATAATAATAATAAATCTTGAAAAAAGAAAGAGAATTAACCTTGCTTCATACTGTCTCTCTCTGAAAATTTTTTTTTGGGTAGAAACCAAGGATTCAGTTTTACTTGAGTCAAGATTAAGGGACCTCCCTCAGGTTGCTGCAGGTGACAGCAGGGGGCTGTGTTTCTGTCCATGTCACCTCTGATACTACCCACCTAGGGAAAGATGACCGTGTGAAGGCTTTCTCTGAACAAGGGTCCAGAGATGGGAAATAGAAACACACGGAGTTCTTGATTCAAAAATTCTATTTCTTTAGCCAAAAAGATAATAATGATGATTCTTGGAATCTTCTGAAGAACTATAAACAGTATCAGGTTCCAGTTGAGTCTGGTTTTCAACACCCACACTGTGTGGCTCACGACTACCTGTAACTTCAGCTTCAAGGGATCCCATACCCTTCTGGACTCCTTGGGCACCTCCACCCACGGGCACATGCTACATACAGACATACACACACATCACATAATTTTAAATTAAAAAAAATAAATCTTGAGCTGGGTATGATGACACATGCCATTAATCCCAGAACTTGGGAAGCAGAGGCAGGCTGATTTCTGTGAGTTCGAGGCCAGACTCGTCTACAAAGTGAGTTCCAGGACAGCTAGGGCTGTTAAGAGAAACCCTGTTTCGGGGGAAAAAAAATCTTGAAAAGAAAACCAACTCTGTCTCATACTGGCTCTCTCTGATTTTTTTATTTTCTGGGTAGAAACTAAGGACTCAGTTTTACATGAGGACACCCTTGGGATTTATTTTATTAATCTTTGAACTCAGTTGTGGGTTTAAAATGCTTTACATAGAAATTATTTCATACAAGAACAAAACAAGTTCTAGGAATGGGGTGAGTGATGCACACAGGAACTCTCTGATTGACACTTTTATTGCGTGTTTGAAATGATCCAGCCCAGCTCTCTCTTGAACATTTTGTATGCTGTTGTCTATTTTAGCCTAAATTATTTGAGGAAAGAACTTCAGTTTAAGGTTTTCTGACACTGTATTTTTTGAATTCCCTCCTGTATCTTTCTGAGAAGTTTCTAGGCACAGAAGAGTTCACCTAATCCAGGCACCAGCTTTCCATCAAGGCCCTGCTTTCTATATGTCAACACAGATGTGACCAGCAATGGAGTCCAGGAACTCAGTCCAACTCTGCAACTGGAACCTTCCAACATGTCAATAAGCCCTGCTCCAATTCCAGGAAAAATAACCAGCGTGGGTCTCAACATCACATGGACGATTTACGTCCCTGAACTGGAATTTCGATTCGATCTTGGAGGCCACTTTCAGGGGCCAAGACACACTATAGGAGGAGGGCGGGGCTGTTGAGGCCGAAAAGAAACTGGGATTAAAGTAACACGAAGCAGATGCAGGAGCTCAGTGACTGCCAACCCAAGCCAGGTGTGACTTTGTGGGGGCAGGTGACTTGGGGAGAGTACGCTTCGTCCTTGGGGTACCCTGAGAACTTGGAGGTAGTTGATAGATGGTGAATTTGAGGTTTGCGGTTGCTCGTCTCCAGCTTCTCCTGCCTCCAAAACTGAGTGTAGAATATGGACATGTCAGCAGGATGTGTCCCCTTCTGCACCTGAATGAGGGATTATTTTCAAGATCCTGGGTAGCCAAGTGGGTGTCCTTTGAAAACAGACTTGTGGAATTTCCCAGACTTCTTGCAAATAATCTACGGCACTTTGTCAGGGTGGAAAAACCTGAATTTCTTCTACTCCGTCTGGAAAATATACACAGTACAGTCTTTGTGACTTGGCAGGGTGTGCCTGACCACCATGACCCCTGCTCTTGGCAGGGCTATGTAGCAATGAACTTGGTGACCTTGAGAGGTCAGATGCCTCAGGGGTCTCTGCCTGTTCATCTGTGGGTGGGGGGCTGTGGCAGGCTGGGGCTTGGGGAGGAGGTAGCCTTTGTCCTCAGATTTCCCGAAAGTCAGATGACCTTGGATGTGAAGTATGATTAGGCAGATGTGTCCATGTTGGCTGCCAGCTTCTGTGAGGCCTAGAGAGAGGAGGCAGTGAGCAACTGGCTACAGAGGGGCAGGAAGGGCCTCTTTCCCTTGGCGGGCAAAAACTGCAATCAGGGGGCCCTGATGAGGGCCTCTCCCAAGAATCCGCAGCTGTGGTGCTATTGATTCATGACGATCTGGCTCTGTGCAGCTGACTCTTCTCCCAGCCCAAAGTGTCTATTCCCAGTTCTAATCCGCAAGAGGCCTCTCAGACCCCCATTTGCAAAGTTGACTCCTTAGTATGCACCTCCCCAGGGCACCCGATTTCTCCAGCAGTGTCCTCACTCAGGTGTGCAGAGTGAACAGTGCCCTCTGTGTAGGGATGTGACAAAGATTCGGGGATATTAGGGCCAAAGCGGAGGCGTTGGCCAGTCTCCCGCAAGCACTCAACCCAGGATACTGGTTTTGTTTGTGACCGGGGTCTCAAACAGCCCAGGTGTGCTTCAAACTTGCTACGTAGCAAAGGCTAACCTTGAACTTCTCATCCTTCTGCCTCCACCTCCCAAGTGGTAGGAGGACAATGTGGTGCCCCCAGTCTTCCAAGATTCCTGTTCTCCTCGACTGGGCAGCAGTCTGTAGGTGGGTTCTCTGAAGAATCTGATGCCCATCCTCACCCTGTCCCAGCCCTCCATTTGGAAGCCCCCATTTGCATCTATCCACAGCTTCTCGGCTTCCTATTGGGTTTGGCCAATGGCAGCAAGCTGGTGGGAGGAAGGTGGGGGGGGGGGGAAATGGGGACCAAGGTAGAAGATGAGGTGAGGGATGATATGGGAGTGTGGCTGCATCTGCTGACTGTGCAGCCACACTCAGTAGGAGCCAGGGGTAGAGTGAATCCCTCTTGGAGCCTTGACCTTGTCAACTGCACCTCTTCTCCTGAGCATGCCCTGAGCTCTGTCCACTAGCCCACAGGGTCCTCTGACTGATGCTGGGCTACAATGCCTGTCCCTGGAGGCAAGGCCAGTCTAGAGGGACAGGTTGGAAAAGACTGCAGAAAACATGGAGGGACACAAAATCAGGGGTGAGGGTCTTCAGCTGAAAGAGTCCAGGATGCCACAGGGCTGCTAACGGTGCTCTGGGTGGGCAGTTAGGAAAGGCTGCTCTGGGGGTGGGATAGTACTGGGCCTGCGGAGGAGGGGACAATGGATACAACCATCCAGAAGTTGGGGGACAGCCCGTCAGAGAGACAGAGCAACAGCAGACCTCAAGAATCGAGAGAGAGACAGAGACAGAGACAGAGACAGAGAGACGGAGAGAGAGACAGAGACAGAGAGGGAGAGAGACAGAGAGAGAGGGAGAGAGACAGAGAGAGAGGGAGAGAGAGACAGAGACAGAGAGAGAGGGAGAGAGAGAGACAGAGAGAGAGGGAGAGACAGAGAGAGAGAGAGAGAGAGAGAGAGGGAGAGAGAGACAGAGACAGAGAGAGAGGGAGAGAGCGACCGAAGAAGGTAGGACTTGGGTGGGGTGGAGGGCCCCGGTAAGGGCCCAGAGGCCTGTGGGGTCAAAGGCCAAGCTGAGCTGCTGGGATTGCTGGAGGGCACCCTGGAATCCATTTTAGAAAGAGCACCCCCTGCTGGTGGAGAATGGTCTGTGAGGCAGTGGGAGAGAAGGGAAAAATGGAGAGAGGTAGGAGCCAGCAAAGTGGGAACAGGAGCATTCCTGACGCAGGAGAGTTGGCCTTTTCACAGCATCTTCTGGCCTTACCATCGGGCAAGTTTTCCAATTTAAATTCAGGCTAAATTAAACTAATTTCGCTTCATGGGACCTCAGAATTAATGGACGGTCCAATGACCTCAAAAGAGCTGAAATGAGAGAATACAAGTCCTCGTGTGGTGCGATAATGGAAAATGTTTATGGGTTCTGACCTGCTTGGCCACCGCTGGGTTTTAGTGAAATTAACACTTTTGGGTACCACACTGTATTTCTTCTCCTTGAAACAAAACAGGAACCACAAACAGAAGGTGGGTGCCCCTGGCTCCCATGGAGAACATGGTGCTGTGTTCGCCAATGTCAGCACCTGCTCCTGAGTTCTCTGGGCTTCTCATTCCCCTCCCCAGCAAGGCAGCTCTGAAAGGAAAGCTTGGCCTTAATTCAATTATCAAGAATTATTTTAAGTTTCATGTTTTCCCTCATATTACTAAAAAGTATTTGCTGTCATAATGAAGACCGCATGTGCCTGGATCTAATTATTAAACCGTTAGATTGTTTTATAATTCCTATTAGCTGCTTTGGTGAGAAAAGGCAGACGTATTCTTTCTTTCTCACTTTGACATTTATTTTCTGTCAGTGTGGTTTGTGCTAACCTGGGGGAGCTGAGCACGTACAGCCTCCTTGGTGGGGGCTGAAGGCTTAACAGATGGAGGTGGGTAGGACGTACATACACATACACCCCACCCTGGCTGTTGGCCTGGGGTAGAAACTGGGCTTCATTCTGTCCCAGGGAGACTGACTGGACTTATTGCTGGGGCATACCCGCCGGCCCCTCAGGGACCTCATGCCAGGCCTGCCTACTTTCCTCAAAGCCTCAAGTGTCTAGTCTGCCAAAGACCAACATAAAACGGCCCAAGTAGAATGAGTAGATGTTTGATTACATTCTAGAAGGCTCTATTACTTCAACTAGGAAGCTGTGAGGCACTCCCTCGTCATAAAGTTTAAGTCATCACAGCTAACTGAGCAAAACAGATGTGTCTCCAAATGCAAGCTAAAACGTTATAAGAAAACAGAGGACAAATTACAGTAATTTGTGGTGCCTGTGGATGTGTGTGTAAAATCATGAATAATTGGAAGCAAAATTAGTGAAGTCTTTCCGGAATGTTCTACCATGAAACATGCCCTGGCGGGGGTGCCAGCTTTGGGAGTTTGCTGCAGCCATGATCTCAAGGCCCTGACCACCAGCCCTGGGGTGAGGCTCCTGTGCTGACTGCTTCATAAATCCCCCCGGGGAGAGACCATCTGCTGCCTCCTGCCCTCCCTAAAAGCAGGGCTTCTTGGGCTCCAGGCAGAGGGATTGTAATTTGATTTTTGTCCCCCTGAGACGGCACTGATTAGGGCCACTGTAAAGTGAATTAACTGAGTCAGTTCCAGGAAAAGCTGGAGTTGCAGGCAGCCCCGTGTGCTTCAAGATACTCAAGGGGTGTGCAGGCTTCAGCACATGGAGGGGAGACAACACTCACCATCTCAGGGTGCAGGTCTCAGGTCTCAGGTCTCAGGCTGCATGTAGAACAGCTTTCCACTTTTCTGAGACCTCATTTCTGAGATGTGTGACCCTCATTTAATCCAGTTGTTAGAGACTCAGAGAGGAAGTGCTGGGCCTCCCTGCCCAAGCTTGTCTAGACATGCATTGGGGACCCACACAATTCTACCAGCACAGTCGACATGACCCTGAACAGAGGTCTCCTGTTGAAGGCTACTGAAAGGAATTGGATGTGTACAAGATCCTTGAAAATGTGCCTAGCACTAAGTTGCCCTTTATGATAATGTACATCACCCACATGGACACTGCCAAGTCAAGCGTTGGTGTATCTACTCCTTCAATGCATGCAAGCCTGTAAGTACCACTGAGCACTAATTCTTGCACCGATAGAAGCCCACCCCTCAATCAGTAAACACAAATGTGTGGCTGTAGATACTTGAGTTGGCTAAGATATTCATCCACTCAGTTGTTCACTTACTCATTCTTGCAGCCACCCACTTGTGCATTTATCCATTTGTTAATCCATTTGAATATTTATAGAGTGAATGCATGTGTGCTAACAGTTTTATGTGTTGGAGGACTTGATGCTAGACAGGCCTCTGCTGTCACCGAACTGTCTGCCCACAGGAATAGCTACATTTGCAAAAGTAGGAAACACTACAGGTGTGCAGGCAGAGCTGTGGGTGCAGGTGTCCTGGAACTCCAGCAGGATATGTCTTTCTGGGCATTCCAGGATGGAAGGAAGCAATCAGTTGAGAGGGAAGGCACTGGCTGGGCCTGTGGTTGCAGGCTGGGCTAGCTAGAGCAGTCGCCCACTACTTATCTTTTGCTTAGGCATGTACATGTCAGCCAAATCCTCCCAGGCACGCCAGAGGGCTCCAGGTTCAGGACCTGCCATGTTACTCTGCTTCTAGATGCTGAAGGGACCAGGAGGACCCCAGTCCAGGGATCCTACACCTCAACACATGGAGCTGGTCACTCCTAGCAGCTGCTACATTCAGAGACCCCAGAACCCCATCATGGACCATTTGGGAGATACCCAGAGACTTACCCTCCTGGGAAGACAACTCTGGCCAAGAGGAATGTCAGCAGCCCTTCCCCAAAGTTGCTTAGGGGAAAGCACATGGTGGGCTACCTGCTTCTCAAAAGCTGGAGGCTGGATGAAGGTAGCCAAAGTTAGAAACTCAGTGAGCAGAGCTCAGAATCCCCGCTTCTACCCAACCCCCAGGCTTCAGGAAGACAGGCCAGCACAGGCCCTTGAAAGGCAAGAGATGGCTCAATAAGTGGATTAATTTGCATTTAATAGGAGTACAAATTACAGGAACCTCCAACCATAGCAACGAGCAATTACTTTAGACTGAAATGAAGTTGGGGAGGGGGGAAAGAACTGCAGCAAGTCCCTTCTTGGGGACAGAGGGAGAATGAAAGACCTCGTGGCTTCATGGACAAGCACAGGACCAATTACTCAGAAGAACACACTTAAGAAATATTTGTTTATTTTAGTTTATGTGTACGTTTGCCTGAGTGTATGTACACCATGTGCAAAAAGGAACCTGTGAAGGCCAGTAGAGGGCAATCAGATCCCCTGGAACCATGAGGCAGGCCACCATGTGGGTGCTGGCAGTCGAGTCTTGGGTCCTCTACAAGAGCAGCTGAGCCATCTCTCCAGCCTTGGAAGTCCCTGTGAATGCTGATGCCTCCCATTGAATGGTTAACTGTTGAGCCTCACTGCCTTTTGTAGCCCATATAACTGCGGTACCACACTTAGTCTGTGCCTCTGGGACTCCTTTCAGTGTCTTCCTGTTACTGGACCTAGAGTCAGAGTCTGGGTCCTGACAGCCCCAAGTGAACCAGGTCAGCCACCCATTCCCTATAGGCCTATTAAACACACAGTAAGGAACAGGAAAAAATAGGTTTATTCAATGCAACCACATTGGGAACATGACTAAGGAGTCCCAGTGACCCCCAGTCCATCTTTGGAGTCCTGACATGATATTTAAGTTTAAATAGAAAAAGGTAAGAGGCCTGCACAGCTAAGTCATCCCAGGCTAGGTGTGTCCTGCCCATCACTGACTCGTCACTGCTGGGGCTCCAGTCTCTCCTGTAAGGTGGTCTGTCAGACTGTGTAGACTCTTTCCAGGAGACAAGATCCCTCTCTGGCCAGGACCAGGCTTCAGCCTTTTCCTTCTCCCGGCATGAAATTCCTGGGCAGTTCCAGTTTCTTGGGATCCATTGTCTTAATGGTCTGACAGCCAAAGGGAGGGACATGGCTGTCTCTTTAGAATGCCTGCACTCCTTCCAGAGGGCTACAGGACTTCGCTCCTTTCTGGTCCCTTTCTCAGGATAGTGACATGTATTCCTTTTTTTCCTTATTTAACTGGCATTTTAATTAAGATATAACACTTGAACAGTGCAGTTCACAAATCTTGGTCGATGACTGCACATATGATGGGACCTTCCTAAGTGTCCTCCCGGAAGGCTCCCTCCAGTGTCTTCAGAATCAATACCATCCCAGGTGCAAGCCATTTCGATTGCCAAAAAAGGCACATTTTGTGACAGTCTTTTATCTTGGAACGATTTTTTTAACCTCCCAAACTTCTTTTACATGTTATTGAGTCTCAGAAAAATCTAAAAAAATCTCAAGGAGACCTGCTTCAGATATCCCTTAGCCACGACTGAGACAGAAGCAGACCTAAGCCCCAATAATGGGTGCAGGGCCATCCTGGAGGTCCTCTTCTGCAGCGAGATCCTTGAATCTCTGATTCGATGCTTTCAGAGGTCCGAATATTACACTTCCAGGAGATTTATTATCTTAAATTATCTTAATTGTCTCATGAATGTGAACTTGATATAAAGTAGCCTTCTGAAGTACTTGGCTGAGAAGGGAAGGGGATTAATGACCTAATCAAGCATTTGGAAACAAGTAACCATGCCTCATGGACAGAGCACTCTACAATCTTCATTTAAAAACGTAATTATATTGATTGGGGAGACGTATTCCTTTGTTTCAGAGAGTGGATCTTATAGTTTGAGAGCATTTAGCTGAATTGATGGGATTGTATTTAAAATGCTATCTTCCTAATTGTATCAAAATGCAATTTTCAGGCTTTTACTGCAGGGAGGTTTGGGTTTCTGGAGTCTTCTATCGCTCTGATGTTAATGTGGGGTGACCACTGGTGGTGTCAGAACAGGAAACATAAAGGAAGAGAGATTTGTACATAGATAACACAGCTCACATTCTATCTGGTCACAGGGAAGGAACTAGGACCTCGAGGTGGTATTCAGGGTGGGAAGTGGGAGACTCTGCAAGCCTCTTGAGAATGATGTCCAACTTGCTCCCCAATACCACCTTTCCTGCTCATCATTGAGAATCTCTCTCTCTCTCTCTCTCTCTCTCTCTCTCTCTCTCTCTCTCTGTGTGTGTGTGTGTGTGTTATTTATTTAACGCTTTGTCATGAGATGCTTTATTTCCCCAAGAGAGGGTTTGATTTTCAGAAACGGCTCATCTGAACCTGAGATTTGAGGTGATGAGTTGGAAGTGTGACAGTCCAGGATATTCTAAACAGAGAAGTAAACCCCAAAGTTGTAAAACTGATTCCATAGCATGGCTTTAAAAGCTCACATACTGTACTACATACTGTGCACAGTCTTCTGTTCATTAAAAACATAATTAGCGTAAGAAAGAAAATGTGCAAATTGAAAATGCCACATCGCAATGCGGGTGTGGAATAGTAGACTGTGTGAGTGGGCTCTCTCCCTCCCTCTCCCTCTCTCCTATTTTATTTTTCTTTGTGTGTGTACGGGTGTGCTTGTGTGTGTGGAGGGCAGAGGTCAACACCAGGCATCTCCCTCAGCTACCCTCCCCCGGGGATCTGTGTGCCTGCCCCTCCACACTGGGACTGTAGGCATGCGCCACTGGGCCTGGATTTTATGTGCATTTTATACTAGAGATCAGACGTGGTCCTCATGTTTACATGGCAAGTTCTTTACTGACTGGACGGGTCTATTCCACCCTCTTTGCTACTTTCTCACATTTGGTTTTCATGCTGTAGTAAACCAGACTTAATAAACAATTCCATGTTGAAGGTTTGGGAGGGCAGAAAGGACTCCTGTGTTTCCCTCTGGGTTCTCCTAGACATTTATCAGAAGGACAGGAGATCTGGGAAACAAATAAACAGTGTGTCTTGTGCAGATGTCAGGGACCTGGATTATAATGCAGAGTAAACAGCAGGCAGACTTAGAAACAGCCCGAGGGCCCGTGGAGGATCCTGTCACCTGCACCTCATCAAGTCGGTCATGGCAACTGATGTCTGGCTGAACAGATGCAGACCGTGGGACTCTAGAGAGACATGCTCATGAGATACTGTGGGGAAACTGAGGAGCAAACTCCCAGGAGCCCCCACAGATAAAACAGAAAATCCCCTGATTCCAGGAGAAGGGGCAACTGCCAGGTTTCCACTTAAGTCTGCAATCTGTGTCTTACAAAAGTAGACCCTGTGAAGAGCTCACAGGAAGTGGAGCCTCTGCAGATCCCGGTGAAGGCTGGGTGTGAGGGAGGGCCTAATCTCCCTCTGCATACACTACAGTAACAGCTAAGGCAATCAGGGGCAGTGGGTGTGGGGAACGCGTGTTTGGATGTAGATCCCTAACAATGCACACTTGAACATCTTTAGGAAGTTTCCTGTAAGATAACTCACACTGCTAAGTGCCATCAGAAAGCATTTTACCATAGAACAGGAAGGGACCTGGATCTGCAGGCCTTTGGGGCCCTTTCTGGTGTCCACAAAGAGGGCAGACTCCATGTAGGCATCCCTATCTCCAAGTCTGAGCCTCATGGAGGAAGGGACTCAGGAAGACTCTCTCTCATCCACATTCAGCCTCACACATGATAGGTTTCAGCCAGTCCATGTGGCAACCCTCAAGCACCTGCTGCCTCCTTGGTGTGGCGACCCTTGGAGGAGGCATATGGGATCTCAGCTTTAAGCTAGATGGAGAACCAGAGCTTGGGATACCAATTTTGTCCTTGTGTTAACTCTGTAGGAATAATCTAGACAACACCTTGTCTGAGCTCCCTCCTGGCTGCAGGGAACTGTTTCTCTGCTCTTCAATAAGTTCTTCTTGCTTGCCTTTAGAAGAACAAGAGGTCGCCGGGCGGTGGTGGCGCACGCCTTTAATCCCAGCACTCGGGAGGCAGAGCCAGGCGGATCTCTGTGAGTTCGAGGCCAGCCTGGGCTACCAAGTGAGTTCCAGGAAAAGGCGCAAAGCTACACAGAGAAACCCTGTCTTGAAAAAACCAAAAAAAAAAAAAAAAAAAAAAAAAAAAAAGAAGAACAAGAGGGCTGCCTTCTTCTCTGTTCGACTTCACTCTTGTGATGAGAACGCACAACCCCTCCGATCTATCTGTTGCCATCTTTTATGGAGCTTGAAAAACAGGCAAATATCTGGGTAACTTAAGAAAACCGCCAGGCAACTAAGTGGAAATTGGCAATGAAAATACCCGGGAGGACACACCAGAGAATGTAAGGATTGTGGCAAGGTCAAAGAGTTCAGACTCCCTGCAAAGGGAGCTTGGTTTTAACTGAGAGCTACCATGTGTCGAAGCAGGCCCAAGAAGTTTGCACATATGGTGTCAGCCTGGGAGACAAAAGAACGGTGGGTAAAGCTTCCCATTTTAAACTACAGCATGAGGCAAGGCCTGCTGTAGAGCACCTGTAATCCCAGAAACTGCAGAGGTCTGATCCAAAGTTCAAGGTCAGTCTTGGCTACTGAGCCAACTCAAGGCCAGCATGGACAATGTGGTGGAACTACCTCAAACTGAAAAAGAAGACCGGGGATGTGGTAGTACTCGATACCCAGGACTGAGGGGGGAAAAGGTATTGTTTTATTTATTTTTTTAAAAAAAATGCATTTAAAGGGAACTGAGGTGAGGGCTCAGTGCGCAGACCACTTGCTGTGACAACCTGAGGGCCGAATTCAGATCTCTCACTGTGACCTGCGTGCAATCCCAGCATTCAGCAGGCAGGGGTCTGCCTGTGCGTGCATGCACGAGCACAGCACAGAAACACGTCAAAAACAATGTTGTGAAGGCTTTCAGGAAGTCACACCAAGTAAGTATCCTGGTTTGGTTCCAAAAGAAGCAGACCCCAAGAAGAGAGTTCAAAGGCAAATGATCTTATTGGGAAGCAATCTCAGGAAATAGGAAGGGAGGGAGGGAGGCAGCCTCAGGTGAGCTCATGTGCAAGTATCTGGACAGCTCGTGTGGGGGATTACTGAGACAGGGTGTCATCCGATAAGCCCCATAGTGCTCTTGGGCTTTGAGTGAGAAATGTCCCCCATAGACTCAGGCCTTTGAACACTTAGTCCCCAGTGGGTGGAGCTGTTTGGGGGTTAGGTGGTGTAACCTCACAGGAGAAAGTACATGGGGGAGGGGGGAGACTTGAGTATGTGCCTCCCACAACTTCCAGTTCGCTCTCCCTGCTTCCTGTTTGTGATTAAGGATGCAAACGCTATTTCCTGCTCCAACTGGATGTGGACTCATCCCTGGAACCATAAGCCCAAATAAGCCCTTTCTTCTGTAAATGGCCTTGTTCAAGGTCTCATCACCGTAACAGAAAACTAACCAAGTCGGTGCCTGTGTGGAGAACTCATGCCTTTTGCTGAACAAACTGTAAAACACAGTAAAAACGAGAACAGAAATGTAGAAGCCGAGAGGGCCCCCGTTTTGTCTTATGTATGTGTGTCTGTATGTATGCCGTACATATGTGGGTTCTCATGGAGGCCAGAGGGTGCCAAATCCCCTGGAGCTACAGTCACAGGTGGGTACTAGGAACTGAACCTTGGTGCTCTGCAAGAGCAGTAGGTACCCTTAAGAGTGGAACGGTTTCTTCAGTTCCAGGACCTGACTTTAAGATGAACCGTCGCACCAATGGCTGTCATGGAGTGACCGAGCTGCTGTGGATGTTTTGAAAGGCTCACACTGGTCTAACTTAGGCCTAGTGATACACAGTTCACAGGTTAGCAGGCACGAGTTGCCTTGATGCTCACTCGCCGCACGCCCTGGCTAAGCAGCACCAGCTCTAGCAACCTGGGTTGACGCACATCGTCAGCCCTACAGAACTGAAACCCCCAGGCCAGAGGCTTGCTGTGAAGACCCCCTTCCAGGGCTGTGGGTACTCGGCTGCAGCTCCAGGTTTCTGCTTGCGTTTTGTAGTGAAACCAGGAGCCCCACAGCCAGCTGAGCAGGAGAGAGCCTTGTTCTCACGGATTTGACCTTTCCTGGGCTTGGCTTCTTTCTTTGAAAGGGCACAGGGTGAACTCATTTTCATAGAAATTGCATTATTTAAACAAATAGAAAGCTTGAGTTCTGTTCCCTGCTCCTAAACCATGCCAATTAGTTCAAGGCATTAAAACCACTTAAAAACCAGCCCTAAAGACGTGCTGGGGCTGTGTGGCCAGAGCCACCGCTCTGGTCCTTATCAGCAGTGGCAGATGATAAACTGGCCTCTGCAATAAGACACCTTCTTTACTAATAGACCATTAAGCTGTCTGAAGCAGAGGTTCTACCAATTAAACAGGAAATGCCATCTCCAGGGTCTGGGATCCTTCCAGGCCTGTGCAGGATGAGATCAGACAAGGAATTAAAGCCTTTTGCTGACACTATGGATTCTTTGTTGTTTTGTTTTGTTTATAACAAGATCTTACTGTGTGATCATGGTATGTATCTATGGCTGGCCTCAAACTTACCAGTGACCTTCAGCCACTTGATGGCTGAAATTGTAGGCATGTACCACCTCACCTAGCTGCATCACATTGCTTTTTATTTTCCAAGGTGCCTTCATATAAATAATCTAAAAAGAGTCTCTTCAGAACCCTCCCAGAGGGAGAGATTTGAGTATGGTAGTTATGTCACCATTTAAAGACAAGGACACAGAAATGAGACTTTGTGGGTCTGTTGATTTGCTGAGATTAGATCCCAGCCCAGGGGTTTCCTTCCCCTTTACCACAACCTGATCTTGGTTGAGTTTGCTTAAATGAAGACAACCTGATACACCTGAGAAGTGCTGGAGGCCCGAGAGCTTCCCATAAGCCCTCTGTTCTAGCCAGTGTAACATGGCTGTTAGGGGCTGTGCTGCGTGTACAGCTTCACCGTTCTAATGAGCATCATTGGTCAAACCTGTGAGCCTGTGACCTCACTCCTAGACTGGCAAGGTTTGGGCAGTACCTCCATGTTTCCAGGGACTCTGAAAGAGATGGAAGGATGTCATTAAACAGATAATGGGTCCTCAGAATGGAAAGCAAAAGGACGCCTGAAAAAAAAAATGCCTCATGTGCTCATCCAGCAAGTAAACAGCCCACATTAAAGTTTTATTTGTTGCTCTCTTCATTACCGCTGGATCTCATTTGGGGTTATTTTGTCCTACTTCTCACCTTAGGGATACTGGGCAATACAAAAGTACTGCGGACTTTTCTGGTTGCCACAACTAAGGGATGGGATGTTAATGGAATCTGGTAGGTGGGAGTCAGGAATGTGGATGGGCCCACAGTGCACAGAGTAGCCCTAATATGGACAACTGTGTGGCCCCAGGCCGAGAAGTACTGCTCCCTGATTCAGTGGTACTCCATAAATCATAACAAACAACATAGCACCTGTAGGGGACCAGCCCCCACACTTATTTACCCCAGGAACTCTTGAGGAATGAGGGACAAGAGACTTAGAAATAGAGGGGAGAGGAACAGAAAACACAAGATAGACTCGCGTGGCCCTGGATCCTTATCCACCAGCCCAGAACTTAATTCCAAAGGTCTATTTATAACAATGCCAAGGGGATGGACCAAAATGACCTCCCCCTTGCTAGTTAGACCCTTACAAACACCTGGTCCCCAGGCCCACGGCCCAATCAACCTCTTACGCAGTCCTGCTGGATACAGTCACTAGGAACCTACTGGGCTTCAACAAGCACCCAAGAAAAAATAGAAGGGGCTGAGGACTGTGGGCATTTAAAGAAAAGATGCACTTGTAAATGAAGCAAGGCTGTTGGCTTTGGCACCTCTTTACAGGCAGAAGGGTTTTCCTGCTGAGAGTGCATTAGTTGGTATCTTTCTGCCTTATTTTAGGTAACCAGATTCTCACCTTAGGCAAACCATGTTGAAATAGAGATCAGAAAGGATCAGATCCCAGCCTCCTCCTGTGCTACCCAGTCACTGGGTGTAAGAAGGGATGTGTCACTCTTGGATTAGCTCCAGTCCAAGACCTTTTATCAAATGTCTACTGTGTTGGCTGTTGTGGACCACTACTGGGGGGAGGACCAGGCAGTGAGAGGCTCAAGTGAGCTTCTAAGAGGTGCTAAGGAACCGAGAGAGCCTAGAAAGAGAGAGCCAGGGATCGAGAGAAGGAGGGAGACACGGGCTAAGCTGAGCCTTGAGGACACTAGGCTGCTCTAGTGGTACACCACCTCCCAACTTCCAGGAAACATTTTCTGAAATCATGCGTGATGGAGTTTGAAGTTCCTTTCTGAAGACAGTGTCCCTTGCCCTTCACTTCGGTTCGCACCAGCTTACCCATACACTGGCAGCAAGAAGAAAGGGAAAATGTGCCCACTCCCTAGGGCCTCGCCTCAGGTCCGGTTTCCTAACTGTCACTCCTGCTGCCTGTCTGTGTAAGTGGATCCATTTTTGGTAAACTGCTTAAGCACACTCTCGAAGGGGTGATTATTCAAGGCTGAGATGGACCATTGTGGATGCACCTCTGAAGTACATCTTGTTTCTCTCTCTCCTAATCAGATTTTCACACACTAACTTCATTAGTGTGAAAATGGAGAGCAAGTGCCCAGTGACAGCTGCATTGATAACGTTAATATCATTTACCATGTTCAGATAAGCTTCCTTTGATCTAGGGCTTGAGAAGAGGGGAGCAGTTATGAAATAATTGTTACTGTAGAAGTGTGGGTCCCACACTGAACACTTGTGGCACTCTAAGACAGAGGGTCTCCCCTGAATCTGAAGCCAGACACAGGGCAGACCCACAAACTCCAGTTCCCAGGCTCTGGGGCTGTGACTCCTCCTTTTCCCTGTTTTCCAAGAAGTTAATGTGCTGGGTGATGAGGGATTTTGTTTGGTTTATTTTTAATTTTAGATTTATTTGTTTTTATATGTATGAGTGTTTTGCCTGCATACATGTCTGTGCACCACACGCATGCATGGTGTCTGAGGAGGCCAGAAGAGAATGTCTGATCCCCTGAAACTGGAGTTAAGAACAGTTGTAAACTGCCATGTGAGTGCTGGGAATTGAACCTAGGCCCTCTGGAAGAGTAGCCAGTGCTCTTAAGCTCTGAGCCTCCTCTCCAGTCCAGGATGATAAGCTTTGAGCCTCATTCCTTTTTTTCTTTGAGACAAGGTATCACTCCAGAGTTCAGGCTAGCCCAGAACTTGCCACCCTCCTGCTTCAGCCTTCTAAGTGCTGGGGTTACAGGCATGGACCCCATACTTGGCTGCTGTGCAGTTTCATGTGAGTAATCAATCCACAGCCAGCACAATCCAGAGCAGGCTGTGGGCTCAACCAGCTTCACCTCACCGAGTCCAGCTGAGTAAGGTACCAGCTCAGTTACCACCCTGGAAAGGACTTCATCCAGTTGGAGCCAACAGGAAATTGGAATTTCTCAAATGATTCATTATCTGCGATGACATCTTAATAACACGACAAGGGGTCAGTTTTCTGAGCTCGGTAATTAAACTGAAAAAGAACAGTTTCACTCAACGGTTGCTGGCTGTAATTTGTTTTGACATCTAATGGCATATACATGGAGGGAAGGGGCAAGTGACGGGGTAGACACTAGACAGACAGCTTTGAGCTTGCTGTTGAATGGGCCCTGTTCACGTAGGATGGCTTTTGCTGCCTGGGGCCACAGAGGCCTTTGACAGGCAGTCAAGGTGATTTTTCCAAATTGTAAGACAATTAAACAAAAATGTAATGTCTGTGTATTTCCATTTGTTTCAATACGGCTAAATGCAGTTTCCTGAGGGGTTTGCCAGAGGAAGAAACTAGTCTCAGCCTTCAGAGAGGTTCAGGGGTACTTTTGAAGCTTCTGTGGGAATATGAGACTGAGAGGTAGACAGAGATGGAATCCCACAGGGAGCCAGAAAGAGAAAAAGGCTGTCATTTTTCTCTACGCTCATCCTCTGGCTAATTATAACATCCTGCAGATGTTACCCCAGGTGGTGTGGAGCTTGATTTAAGGAAGAGAACCCAAGACTGTCTGCTTTCCCTAAACTGTAGGCTTTTTTCTCGCACACCCACCAGCACCTAAACCATCATTGCTGCGGCCAATCTCAAACCGCCGATTGTAGACCAGCATCCCGCAGGAAGGGACAAAGGCACCTCGCACAGGCTGGAGCCTAGCTTTCTAGCTGTCAAGTTCTGTTCTCAATTTTCCTTTTCAGAGATAATCACAATTTCATTTGTCTTTCATGCAGAGAGGGAAATGGCAGGTTTAACAGTCCCAAACACCTCCGCCTCTAGTGTGATTATCGGTAGATCTCAGTTCTAAGTCAGGAGAGTTGCCCACCTCCACCTCCTCCTCCCTCTGCATCCCTCTGTTCCCTTTTCCTTTCCCTCCTTCCCTCTTTCTTCCTCCCTTCCTCCCCTCCTCCCCTCCATGGCACTATCTTACAGGCTTTCTGCTGGCCGCCTGCATTGTGACACTGGAAAGGCTTGGTTCTAGGCTTCTAAAATGCCTTTTTGGTTCACAAGGACAGGACTGTTAGGTTTAAGTCAGTGGCAAACTACATGGAGTTAAGGTAAAAATGTTTTTTTTTTTTTAAATCCGTAATTGATTTTTGAACAGGACTCTCCAAACGCCAGCCTGGGGTGACTTACATTGGAAAACAGAAGCCGATTTGTAAGTGGGAATGATTTGCCCACTGTTTGTGTCCATGTGCAGGTGTGTGTGTCTGGCGAGGTGACACTTTAGTCCTGGGAACTCAGGGCATCAGAGGAAAACCAGAGGCTGTGATTTTCTTTGCCTTTCAAGAGGCCCTTCTGCCATATGAATGCAAACACAGCCGATCCATCTTCCCTCCAACTTTAATCACGGTTTTACGAAAGCCCCGGGGACTCTTTCCCTTGCCTAACCTTCAAGCCAGATTTACAAGTCAAGGAATGTTAAAGTGAATTAGTTCCCTTCTTAAACACAAGCATAGGAGAACACGTAAAAGGAAGAGAGCAGCTACTTCCCTGCACTGAAAAGGTCACCAGCGAAGGGCTCTGAATTATTCTTCCCTTTGCTCATCTCCTACGTATTTGAAGCCATATGCGCCAAGCCATTTACACAGTTTCTATGGAGAGCCCCTTCCTCCACATCTCTCAGCTCTGATCCACACACAGCCTTGCCAGGGAAGCACATTCTTCTTCATCATCTTCAAGGGTAGAGGGGGGCAGGGCCTCTGCCTTCCCTTCTGGAATGGGGTTTTAATTGCCTTCTTGTTACAGATGATTTTTCTGCCGTTAGTTCCGGCGTCTGAGAAGGTAAATGTTTATGTGCCATGTGGAAGCTGCCATGCGTTTTGTCTTTTGGACCCTTTTCATCATCAGCAGAGCCATCTCTGCTAAGTTCCCAGGGAAATATATCTTTTTTCCAGTCTTTGCCTGTCAACCAGCCTGGGCTGGAATACATTGATTTCAAGGGAGGTCTGTAGAGAAGGAAGGGGACAGAGATCATCACCCTTCTCTGTTCAGACACTACACTTGAAAGCAACAGGACAGGAAAAAATTAGAGAGAGCACGAGACAGATATTAAATGTCTTCCACATCGAACTATTGCTTTTCAGGCTCTGCTACAGATGCGTGCTAGAAAAGCAAGTCCCAGGCTGAGGAATGTTAGGACAGCCTACAGCCCCTTGCCCCTTTAGAATGAAAGCTTCAGGATGTAGCCAGAGTGGAAGGGGGGGGGGGGCTGGAGCCACAGTTTATCCAACATATTGGATCCAGATTTCAGAAACCACAAAAATGTCATTCCAGAGAGCAAAGGCAGGACGCTTTCTGCAGAGCACCCAAAGTGGGAACTAAAATTTACAATGAAGACAGTCACGTGAAACTTAGATAATGCCAAGCCTGGGAGAGCAAGGGAAACTTCAGTCTGGGCCTGGCTAGGAAAGGGGACCAGTGCCTGTGTCCAAGGGGCGTAGGGGGCTCCGGACTGAAGATGTACATCTACCCAGGAGTAGTAGAAGTAAGTGATCCAGAAATTTGAATCAGCTTTTTAAGCAGAGCATGGGGGATTTTGAGTCTGGTCCTGGTCATTGTTCATCAGGGTGGTATATCAACCAACCACACCTATCCAGCCATTCGGCCAAGGCCCGCCTGGGGAATATCTGGAGTTACCCAAGTTGGTCCTAGATGCAGACACTTTTTATGTTTGCATCTTTCCAGAACTCTAGGGTTGCTGTAGGACACCAGCCAGAAGTGCATGAGGTCTGGGGGATCTGTGTCCTCTACCTTGCAATAATTAGTAATTCATTTGCTTCCCCCTATAAGGAGGAAAATGATTCTCACATGTAATGGTTGGTTTTGTCAACTTGGCACAATGTAGGGTTACCTAAGGAAGGAATCTCAATGAGGAATTCTCTACATCAAGTTGTCCTATGGGCATGTCTGTGGAATACTGCCTCGTGTCAATTGAAGTGGGAAAACCCACACACCTTGGGTGGCACCATTCCCTAGGATTCCTAAGCACATACCAATGAGAAAGTGAGTTGAGCACAAGTACACGTGCATTAATTCACTTTCTCTGCTCTTGGCTATGGGGCTGATGTAGCTAGTTGCTTCAAGTTCCTGCTATCTTAACTTCCTTGCAGCGATCAACTGTAAACTGGACTCATAAGCCAAATAATAAAGCCTTTCTCCTTGAAGCTGTCAGGATATTTTATAACAGCAACAGGAAACAAAACAAAGACACCATTGCTGTAGATCATGGTGAGGATTACAGAGTAAGCAGAGGATTGTGCTTTTGGAAAAGTGGATTTTTTTTTTAATGGTACTGTGGTCATTTGAACATCCTCTTGATCCCCATGCCTTGAGAATGGCTCATTGGCCACATGCACACTTATTGTGACTAGACTAAGCTTAGGAGCCACATGTTTGTCTGGCCCAGGAACCACTGGTGGTGTCTCTTCTGGTCTTGATGCCACAGGGTGTGCTGGAGACAGAGCAGAGGCTGGCGTCTGCGGAGACGGCTCAGGTAGAGAGTGCCTGCTACACAGGCATGAAGACTCGAACTCAGATTCCCAGAACCCAGGTAAAAAGCTTGGTGTGCGGTGTGAGGCTGTAGCCCCAGTGCCTGGGAGGCAGAGGCAGGGGCCGGGGCACGATGGGGGGCAGAGGCAGGTGATTCTGGGGACTTGCTAGCCAGTCAGTTTAGCAAATTGGTGAGCTCCAGATTCAAGGTGAGACCCTGTTTCAAAATACATGGTAGAAAACATTTAAGAAAGATAACAACATGCACATGTAAGTTCATCCAAACACATACATGTACACACAGGCACACACCCACATGCACATACACAGTGTCTGGGCCCTCTTCAGGTTCTATGTGAGAAAACAAAGCTGGTAAGCAGCAGAGAAAGGCATTCAAGTGAAGCTACGCCCAGATTCCAGAATTATATGTAATTTTACTTCGTTAAGGTTAAAACCTTCCTTTTTGAAAAAAAAAGGGGGGGGGAAGTGCTGTGGGATGGTCTGTATGGCAAATGTGCTGCTGATTAGTCAATAAATAAAACACTGATTGGCCAGTGGCCAGGCAGGAAATATAGGTGGGACAAGGAGGAGAATAAAGCTAGGAAGTGGAAGGCTGAGTCAGAGAGACACTGCCAGCCTCCACGATGACAAACAGCATGTGAAGATGCCGGTAAGCCACGAGCCACATGGCAAGGTATAGATTTATAGAAATGGATTAATTTAAGCTATAAGAACAGTTAGTAAGATTCAAGCCTGTGTGACAGATGGTCACATATCTTAGCCTCTAAAACTGGGCCACCTGACAGAAGCCACCAGCCCAAAGGGCTACTCCACACTTAAATGAACAAAAGCTTATGTAAAACTCCCTTCTTGGCCACATTTGCCACTGGATGTCACAGCAGGTGGCCAGTGTGAGGCACCACTGTCACTGGTAAGTCCCCCTTCTCCACATATGTCCTCCCATCTAAACCCACCCTGGGGACTGACAGCTCCCGGAACCAGGTAGATTTTGTAGTGACTGATCACATATGGAAAAGAGCTGTAGAGCCAGATGTAGCGGAGCCGGCCTGCAATCCCTGTGCTTGGAGGTGAAGGCAGGAGGATCAGGAGTTCAAAGCCAGCCTCAGTTACACGAGATCCTGCCTTGAAAAACAAAGGAAAGGGCTGCCACGTAAGCCAGGCATGAAGAGCCCATAGGAAGAACTGGGCATGGTGTCACCCACCTGTAACCCGAGTCGGGGAGGTGGAAGCGAGGAGAGTCTCTGGAGCCAGCCAGTCTAGTCTTATCAGTGAGCCTTGGGACCTAGAGAGAGTCTCTGCTTCAAAACACAAGGTGGAGAGCTGTTTTGGAGAACAATGCCCATAGCTGATCTCTGCCACCCTCACAACACACACACACACACACACACACACACACACACACACACACACACACACACACACACAACAAAGACAGAGGCAGAGAGAAAATTATAGACACCCCAAAGAAGCCATCCCAGTGATTTCTCCTGGGGATTGAAATTTCTCCCTGTCATTAACTGCTAAGCAGATGAGGCGGTGTAGAGAGAGGGAAAAGTTTGGGGACTTGAAGTAGGAGAGCCCTCTCCAAGACCGAGAGATGCTTCCACCAGGGAGAAGCTTAAAGTTAAGCAGAATGCTAAACTGGGCAGGTGCACCAGGTTTGAAGGGGAGCACCAAGGGGCTCCAGGCTGACTGCTCTGTGTCCCCCTCAGGTTGAATTTCAGTTGCTAGATCCTGAAAGATCTGGTATACAGTTCAGAGAGTAACTGTCTCCCTACCTCACTTCCTGCCCTGGCTGAGCCACTAGCCTGTTGTGTGACCTCGAGCCATAGTATCGGACCCCTTGTATCTCTGCCCCCTCACTCTGTGCAGCTCCCACAGCACCTGCGCATTCCTCTGCTGTGGCTTTGCCACTCATGTTTGTTCATGTAGGATGAGGGCAGGGTTGCCAGCACCACGGTACTGTAGTTCCTTGAAACACATACTGTAGTTAGTGCTCCTGGAGCCACACATATGCTGGGTACTCAGCTGAACAGGAAAAAGTCTGGTAACTTTCCAAGCTATCTCAGGGTTTAGTCACCTGCTGTGGGATGGTCTGTATGTCAAATGTGTTGCTGATTGGTCAATGAATAAATCACTGATTGGTCAGTGGCCAGGCAGGAAGTATAGGCGGGACTAACAGAGAGGAGATTTGAGAGAACAGGAAGCTGGGTGAGGGAGACACTGCCAGCCGCCATCAGGACAAGGAAGATGTAAAGTACCGGTAAGCCACAAGCCACGTGGCAAGGTATAGATTAATAGAAATGGATTAATTTAAGCTGTAAGAACAGTTAGCAAGAAGCCTGCCACGGCCATACAGTTTGTAACCAATATAAGTCTCTGTGTTTACTTGGTCGGGTCTGAATGGCTGTGGGACTGGCAGGTGTCAGAGATTTGTCCTGACTGTGGGCCAGGCAGGAAAACTCTAGCTACAGTCACCCTGCAGGGAGAGTGGGAATTGGGACCTTCAGACTGTGGCTTCATGTTTGGGTATTCTTAGGAGACAGCAGCATGGCTGGGAGAGCTGGAGAAGGAACTGTGAATGAAGTCCGGTGAGCGACTCTCAATCCATCCCACAGGGAGCCCAGGACTGAGCCCCTCCAAGCTTCTTCTCTACCCTGAGCCCTAGGGACCAGTGGACATCCCCCTGAAACTCATTATGCCAACCATTCACAGTATCTCAGTGTTCTCCACTCCTGGGAGGAGAAGACACAACCTCACAGGTATCCCAGGCCAAGTGGCTCCCATAAGTCAACAGTAATCATCCCACCATTGTGCACATGAGAGCCACAGCCACCAGTCTGTGGGTACACCCACCCATTGCTTTCCCCCAGTTCCCATGATTCTCTCATCACTGGCAGACAAGGGGCCATTCAGTTTACATCTGAGCTTGTCCCAACCAAGCTCTTTGGTCTTATTTTCTGTTTTTCAAGTAAAGGTATATTCTGATCCCTTTCATTATTGATTGAGGTCCCTCAAATAACCACGGATGTCTCCTCCCCAGGAAGAGATGAAGCCATCTGGTTTTGTCTCCAGTTAGCTGTGCCTTGATGAATGAGAGCTCAAAGGTTTCAGCCAGCACAGAACACAGTGCAAAGTCGCCTCATTAACAAAGCGTTCTGAAGCAGTCCATCTCAAAGGGGGCTGTGTTAATTAGAAATATTTCCATGTAGCACAAGGCTGTGCGGGAACATTTGGCTGCCTCGACACCGGAAAGAGACACTCAATTGCCTGATTCATCGATGTGCTTTGCTAAGTCTTTATATTGAAATAGTCCTGACAGATACAGTCCCACAACCCATGCCCTTTGCCTCATGCAGTGTTTCCCACCAAAGATCCTATTTAAACCATTTGCCCTACACATGCAACACTTCTCTAATGAGATGAAATGTCCCCTTCTCCACAGCAAAGGCCACCTAAGAGGCTGGGAAGAATTAGTCTCTTGCTGGACCAGAAAGAAAGGCTCCCTAGGTTCTTGGCATCTAAGAACTTTGGTTTCTATGCCCAAGAATCTAAGAGCCTGGGCTTTGGCCTGTTCATCTTCAAGTGTCTTCATAGTGGGCTGGACATAGGGCTGGGTTGCTCCTCCACTGACCCAGGTTGGAAGCATGGCCAAGTTGAGGTTGGTGTTGGTTAGTGTGATAGGTGAAATACTGGGAGTTTGGGGACTGTGGTTCAATAGCTCAGTTCTGCCTGTCGTTGGATATGAATTTAGGGTGATTTCATTAACTTCTGAGACCCACTCTCCTCACCTATAGAGTGGAAATGACACCTCTACCGTCCCAGCACCACTGTGAGAATGGAGTGAAGTTTAGAAATTTGTCATTATTGTCCTTAGGGGCAACATTGTTGGCCTGTGATTCAAGTGGGGGGCAAACGCAAGGTCCCAGAGGAAGAGAGTTTATTTCACATGTACTTTCTAGAACTTTCTCGTCAGAGGGTATTGACTTCTAGCTGCTGATATTGACCCTGGAAAAGATCTGTCTGTGAAGCTGTGGTTAGAAACCCATCTGGGACTCAACCTCATCTAGACTCCTGCTCAGGAAGGTTGTGTTATGTAGGGAGGACAACCCTGTAGACTGGGCAGCTCACAGCCACATGGGCTCCAAGAGGACCTTTGTGTCTTTTTCTGGAAGGCATGGAGGCTAAGAATGCAAGAGTGTAGGTCAGCCAGTGACCTCAGAGCTCAGAATTGCTGTCCAGGCCGATGGTCTTGCCGATAAGACAGGATGGACATAGCAAACATTCCTCTAGATAGAGGTTAAAGAAGATTCCCATGCCGCATGTGCATTCTTTCCCTGATGCTAAGAGAGAAGGAAGGATCTAGAAGACTGATCACAGGATTCAGACAATAAATAGCCTTACCCTTTTGCCTCCCAAGGTTATGTTTCTTCCATCTTTGGGCGTGTCTCTATCCCGCTTCTCTGCTCACATATGTCTGCATGTGTTTAATGAGGATGAAATGCCCGTGATTCACCACACTCTTTGGCAGAAGGAGAAAGTGAGGACAGAAATAACGGAAGGCAGGAGGTCTCGCTTGCCTGCACCCCTATCATCTGCTCATTGCCAATCTGCTCCCTGGATTCCCAGGGGACACAACTGTGAAGAGCGGAGGAGATGGTGTGTGGAGCTGTAAGAGGGCCCTGGAGGAGCTGTAGATCTCACCCTGCACCCCACGCTCTGTCCTACTGACCACAATGCCTTCTGGCAAGCAGGAAAAGCTATTAAGTCACTTCCAGGCATCTGTCTAAGTGGATCAAACAATTAAATCCATCTCCTGGTCTCTCTTGCTCAGATATTTTGTGGAAATTTCATCTCTTACTGTGTGTAAATTGTTTTCAAGTCTGTTCTAATTTGAAGAATAGGGTAGAACAGAGCTCAAGTTGGTTGGAAGAGGTGGCATGTAACATCAGAGTACCCAGCCGAGCTCTCACAGATCACAGGGTCCTGGAGGACTGACCCAGCCTATGTTCAAATGAGAAGTCAGGTCAGAAGAACATCCTAATGCTGGATGGTGGTTCTGGCCATGTGTCCCTTTTCAGTCTCCATTTTATTCTCCCAACTAAATGCTTCTCCTCCCCTGGAGGCATCAAGTCCTTAAAGGATTCTGAAATTAATAGAAACATGACCCTGTAAGGATCTCATTCACAGGAAATGGCTGCTTACTCTTCCTTTGGGGGAGGAGGGACTTCCTGCTTGATACTTCTTGCTATTTGTTCCAGACTCTACAAAGTTGGCTTGGTGGTGCTTCTCATCCCTTGCTTTGTGGAAATGAGTCCACACATGTCTAGGTGATGCTGTGGGTGCCTCCAGGCTCAGGGTTCCCAGATGGGTTCTTTGTGGGCCCTCCATTCCAGGGAAGCTGCTCCCAAGGAAGTCATTATTGAGAATCTGAGCCGAAACACTTGAGGTGTGTGAGGCCTGCAGCACGAAGGCATCTCTAGATGAAAAAGTACACTCCCTGAATCCAGCATGCCCTTGACAGACATTCCAGAGGCCCTGATATGCAAAGTCACCACTTCGAATGTACCTGATGTGAAAATAGTGAAAGTGTGTCACAGGTAAGAATGCATTCATCCCCTGACTCAGGCAGCTGGAACAAATGGGCAGCTGAGTCCGCAGGGTCTTTCTTTTCTCCCTCCCTCCTCGTCCATCTCCAGTTCCTGCCCCTGCCTTGCACCTTTCTTCTTTCTCTTGCCAGAACATCACAGTTCACTTGTTTATGCAGCTGAAATCACCTGGCTAATTGTCGGCTCCTCTCGTGCTTTGTGGTAATAAGCCACGTCTTATGTGAGCTAGGCAATCACTCATGCACAATAATAAGAAATACAGAGAGCCACAGAAGCATCTAGAAGACACACAGGTTATATAATTGCCTGTTAGAGACTCTGATTTGAAATAATTTCTGAAGGTTCTGCATTCCTTCTCTTCGCACCCCACTGCCCACCATCAAACAAACTTCTTTGCATGTAACAGTGGTGATGTTTCAAAATATGAGGGCTAAGAGGCTCCCTGGGAGCCTCGGTTACTTCTTCCTGGAAGGAAGTGGGGGGAGTGTACATCAAGATGTTTTAGGGAACTTTTGAGTAGCTACAAAGAGGTCAGTGCAAAAATCTCAGGTTTTTCCAGAAGTTCAGATGGAATGACCACTTTATACTACCTGTTGCTAATAGAGCTCATGCAGGCAGATGAGCGTGGAGGTAGGTGAGCACATGGGCAGGTAAGCATACGGGCAGGTGAGCATGCAGGCAAGTGAGCATGCGGGCAGGTGAACATGCGGGTGGATGAGGGGGCCTGGGGTCTGTGTTATTCTGTATGAGCCAGAAATGTGTTCAAAAGATTTCTGTAACCAAATGGAAAGAAAAATCTGTTATTTTCATGTCATGTTAATGTACCCTCCCTCCCTACACTCCACCCCCCCGTCACTAATTATGCTATTTCAAGAAAATAATTGGATTTGGCTAAGAGAAATTAAGAATAGAAACTTGCAAATTATATAACTTAATGAATCTAACTTTTGGTAATGAACCTAGTTGCTACTTAGCACGCATCGCTGATACCCACATTAAACAGAGGGGTCCTCCTAATTCTTTTAGTTCAACTGAACCATTCTTAGTAATTCATAATTAAGTCTGCCTCAGAAATGATAGCCTCCCTGGCAATATTGATTTATTTTCCTTTTATATCTTTGCCAAATATTGAGAACTACAGTATTTTCCAACTGTCAACAAAGATCGCAGAATCACTGTCATTTCAGAGAGCTGCACCCAAAACCCTTCCTTAAGTCCCAGGGAAGATAAGCTGGAAAATGAAAGAACGCAGAGAGAGGGGCTCATGGGCCCATCACTGCTATCTCAGCATACAGTGACAGCTGTGAACTCATCTGGCATTAGAGCAGCTCAGCCTGATGAAGGCACGTGTCCAGGATACAAGAGCAAAGTCTCCCAAGGCTGAAGGAGCAATCCTGCCCTCTCTCACCCCATCTCCAGATTTCTTTCCACTTGAAAGCCTACTGAAGTCTGCATTCACAGAGAAAATGAGTTGAAGAAGGAAGGGCCTGTTCAAGAGAGGCCCTGCTTGGTCCTCATCGTCTTTTCCTTGGGGCTCTTTATTGAATATTCTGTAGACCTGAGGGGGGTTGTCACCTTGGGTTGGGACAACTCCAAATTGCCCTCCAACTGCCATCACTCCTCTTCCTGCTCCCCACACAGATGTGTTTCCACTAAGCCCCGTCCTCTGAACCCTGACCTCTGCCCCCAGCGGAAATGAAGCTGCCTCCAATTCACAGAGCACAAAGCAGCCCTATTATTTTTAGAATGTGTAGTAATGAATACGGTAATGCTTATAATAAAAGTAATGGGCACAATTAAAGTCTATCTTCAGAGATATAAACAGAAGTCAAGCAGTGTCTCGGCGCCCATCTTAAAAGTCCAATTAAGAGCTGGCCTCAAGGAGTGGGGGGTGGAAAGAACCTTGGGGGCATGGGTGGGCACTGATCCAACTCTCAAATTCCCAGAGCCAGGATCCTGTTAACTCTTCAGAATCTACTTGGGATCTGTTGTCCTTTTTCCTCACATGCCTTCCAGACAGCTGAGAAACAGCACTTTGTTGAGTGAAAGCTGACATTGATTGAATGACATACTAGATGTGTGTGTGTGTGTGTGTGTGTGTGTGTGTGTGTGTGTGTGTGTGCATGGTGTGTGTGTACAATGTGTGTGGTATTGGTGTGTGTATGTGTGCATAGTGTGTGCATGTGTGTGTGTGTGTGCATGGTGTATGTGGGCACATTGTGTGTGGTGTGTGTGCATGGTGTATGTGTATGTTTGGTGTATATGTATGTTCTTGTGTGTAGATGCCTGTAAAAGCCCAAGGTTGGTATTAGTTGTTTTCCTCAATCGTTCTCCACCATATTTTTTTAGACAGTGTCTCTTACTAATCCTGAAGCTCCCCAATTTAGCTTGGCTATCTTGCCAGGGAGCTCCAGGAACTGCTCTGTCTCTGCCTCCCCAGCACTGGAGTTTTTTTATGTGGGTGCTAGGAATCCAGACTCCAGTCTTCATGCCTTTGAGGCAAGCACTTCCCCAACTAAACCATTTCCTTTATCCCTAGAGGCCTTTAAAATACTTTCAAAGGGTCTGAGGCCAGCAATGTCTTACAAATGAAATTGGTAAAGCCTCAGATAGGCAGACATACATACAGACAGACAGACAGACAGCTTTCTTTGGGTGGTGGTGCTGCATTTGAAAGGTTGGGATGGATCTCACTCCACCCTGAACTCCACCATGTGTGTGAGTGCTAAGAGTTAGTTGGGCAAGACATGGAGCTGGAAGAGGCTGTGATCATGTGGAGAAGGCCGAAGAGAGGGGAGCGTTCCTGTGGTTCCTGTGCACAGGAAGGCTAAGGAACTGGCAGAGAAAATGCAGATGAGGGTACCAGTCTATTTGGGTAGGAAGGAAGTGCTGGTGCTTCCAGAATGAGAGTGACAAGTGCTGCCACAGTGCTGGTGCTGAGTTCCAGGTCTGCCAACTACCTGGGTGATCTTATCCAAGGTTCGAACCTCTCTGATCACTGTTTCTACCAGCTGTGCCGTGGAGCCGTTCCCTTCTGCTCCGCTGGCTTTGCAGGGCGTGCGAGATTGCAAGGCAGATACCAAAGCGTAAAGCAGAGTGCTAACTAGAGGGCCAGCTGTGTGACCTTAAACATGGTACTTAAGCTCTCTGTGCCCCAGATGCCTTCCCGAGTGATGAAGGAAGTGGTCAGATCAGCTCATCGGGCTGAACTGAGAACAGCGCTTGGCACACCACAACTGCTTTACAGGTGCTTCCCATTAGAGCTGTTGACATTGACGTTTTGTTGAAAAGGGAAACTACAATTACAACAGAAACAAATTGCCCCTTTCTTTTGAAGGGGACTTCTGTCTGTGGTGTCATGGGACCTCTGGAGAACTTTCCAGGACACCCCTGAAACAAATCCTAAAGGAAGAAAACGTGTCAGTTGAGTAGTTAAGAACACTGTCTGTTCTTCCAGAGGACTCAGGTGCCAGGACCCGAGTTTGATTCCTAGCACCCACGCAGCAGTTCACAACTGTCTGTAACTCCAGTTCCAGGGGATCAGACTCCCTTTTCTGACATTTACAGGCACCAGGCACGCATGTGGTAAACACACATACTGACAAAACACTCAGGCACGTGAGATAAAAATAAATAAATCTTAAAAAAACAAACAAACAAAAAAACAGTTTTAAAGAAGTGCCACTAAGGACCAGGGCAACAGGTCAGTCAGTAAAATGTTTGCTGTACAAGCATAAGGACCCAAGTTCAGATCCCCAGAACCCATGTAAAAAGCCAGATGTTGCATATATCTGCAATCCCAGCACTGAGAAGCAGAGACGTGATGATCCCTGGGGCTTGATGCCCAGTCAGTGTAGGCAGTAGGTGCACTCTGGATTCAATGAGAGACTGTGTTTCAAATAATAATAATAATAATAATAATAATAATAATAATAATGTGGAGAGTGACTGAGAAAGACACCCGACACTGAGTTCTAGACTTCACCAGTGGTTGTATGCGCGCACACACACACACACACACACCATGCATATATACATGCACACACCAAAAGATTATGACAATGGCATAGTTTTTAAATTACATAATAGTCCAGAAGGATGGAAATGTGTTTATATAGGCAGGCTTGTATCATGAGCAAGGTTATACTTGTTCATTTAGGAGCCATTGTCTGTTGAGTGACTACTGTGTCCTTTCTGAGCATCGGGGGACATCTGTGAGAGACTCCCCTGACCGCAGAACTAAAAATTTTGTGGGAGAATAATCATAAATCAATGTTCTGCCTGTGTCAGGGAAAGGTCCAGAGTCTTCTGGAAGAACCAGTGATACTGGAGGAACTGATGAGTCCTCTGGAGACAAGGGTTAGGCAGGACACATATCCAGAGAAAGAGCTCTAGTCACATGGAGAAGAGGTTATCCTCTTCTCTGGGTTATCCTGTATGGGAAGTCTGAGGAACTTGGAAAGTATTGAAGAGGATGTGAGCCTATCTGGTGAGGGAAGACATCTCTGAGGAAGGAAGAGGGTCTGAAGAGATTCCTTACATCTCCAGATTGGAAAGAAGGCTGAAGATGCTTTGGTGTGTTTCCCACACCACAAGACACAGAGAGCAGCAGCAGCCTTTGCAGGACCAGTCTGATGCTGGACACTGCAGTTCTGGGAGCATCAACTCCTCACTGCCTGGAGAGCACGGGTCCATATCAACTCACAGCCTGGAGAGCACAGGTCCATATCAACTCAGCCTGGAGAGCACAGGTCCATATCAACTCAGCCTGGAGAGCATGGGTCTATAAGGAATGCTGGCTCCAGGCTTCACACAAGGCAGTAACTGGAAGAGGCACCCTGGGAGAACAATGACTTCCCAAGCAGTGCACATCATTATAATCCATAAGAGATCTATCCATAAGAGCACAGGTCTGTGTCCTTGGTGCTCTGCCTCCAGCCCCTTCAAGGTGTCCTGGGAACCACCGACTCTCTGCTACATCTATAATCTGAAGAAGCTATTGTGACTTGCTCAAGGATTCCTGTTTTTTCTTTTTCTTTTCGGTGTGTGTGTGTGTGTGTGTGTGTGTGTGTGTGTGTGTGTGTGTAGATATTCATTTGTGTGTGCCCATGTTGTGCAGATGTGGACATAGAGGCCATAGGTAAATGCTGGGTATCTTCCTCAATCTCTCTCCAGTTTGTTATTTGAGATAGAGTCCTTCACTGAACCTGTAGCTAGCTCACCAAGACTGGATGATCATTGAGCACTTCCCCATCCCTGGGATCCACTTGTGTCTACCCCACCAGTGCTGGGGTTACAAAGTGCACTGTCACACCCGTCTGTTTGTGTGGGTGGCTGAGAATCCCTCCCAGTCCCTCTGACTGTATGGCACTCTATCCACGGAGCCACTTCCCCAGCCTTGTCTCTGGTTTTCTTTTCAAACAACTTTCTTGAAATTTGGAAAAGTAAGAACTCTACTCCTGTGTGTGAAGTCCTCACATTTCTACAATGAGAAGTTTGGCAAGCTGAAATGAAAGCTGGCTGTAGGTTGACAGCCATCAGGGCTGATGAGCCTTATCAGCAAGGCTCTAACGCTAGGGGCTGTGCAGAAGTTTCTCCCTTTGACCTGTACACGAGTTACTTTCTACAAAATATCCAACAGAAGCAACTTGAGTAAATAAGGGTTGATTTGGGTTTACAGTTCAGGGGATAGAGTCAATCATGACTGGAAAGGCAGGGCTGCTGGGGTGACTATATCCCTGGTGGTAGAAACTTGTGTGGCTTGTTCACATCATGCCTGACCAGGAAACTGTGAGTTTGGACCAGTGTCAAGGTCCACCTATAAGGACCCACTTCTGCTACTAGTCCATAGTCCCGAAGGTTCAGCAACCTCTTAAAATAGCACCACCACCTGGTAACCAAGCGTTAAAACACATGAGCCTGCAGGCAGTGGCGGGGAGTGAGGGAGCATTTCACAGTCAAACCATCAACGTTGAAAGCTTGTGGAAGGCTGAAATCTTGCCTCTCACACCTTCTTGGATGAATAAATCAATTGTTCCTCCCTACTTCTCTCTCCAGATTCTCTTGGCTTGAAGACATTTGGATTGCCATCCTCTCCCAGGAACACAGTTGTTTCCAGACCAAATTGTAAAAGAGAACTAAGATGGGAAGGGGAGAATGGAACATTTGAGTTCACCTCAAACAAGATGTGACACATTTGAATGTGGACAATTAGTGCTGACTCCTGAAACAGATGTCCAGATTCATCTTCTGATCCTCAAAACACTTCCAAGAAACGGCAAGCCATGGAGCACAAACGTCTGTGTCAGACACAGATCCCTCATTTCCTGGCTCTATTTTCAGAGGTCTAGCTAAGCCTTCTTTAGTCCTCAGTATCCTGGCTTATCAAGAGAATTAACTTTGTTTATGTGTGTGCCATGATTACATAGAAGTGTGGATACACAGGGTCCCCGTGTAGTGTCCAACCCACATCAAGCCCTTTCTTATTTGGTTGCTCAATGGTCTACTCAGCTGTTGACCCATGATGCACTCTTGTTTACAGATGGGGCACACTAGTTGCAAAGACATGGACAAGGAAGTCCGTGCCGTTCTCAGAGCAGAGAGCCTTTCCGGATGTCCCTGGCCAGGAGAACAAGGCAGAGTGATGCTTGACAGGGCGCAGACGTGAGCAGGAGAGGCTGAGACTAGCAGCTCCAGGGAGGATGTGGCAGTGTGGGAATCAACCCTGTGCTCCCAAGGTGTCTCTCTGATGACCCATTTATGCCAGCACTCTGCCAGGCTCTGGGAGGTTAAGCACCGTGGTTCACTGTATATGGAGAGGAATGCCTGTTCCCCAAAGAAGCACATAAACTAAAAGATGACAAGACTAGGGTGAGCAAGAGGGGGTCATCATATCAGGACCACTGTGCTGATCTGCTCCAGATGATCAAGGAAGACAGTTCCAGAACAGCAAAAGTTAATCCAAACCTCAAAGACAGAGTAGGGGACAGGAGGGAAGACACGGCCAACTTGAGGGACACGGGACAATAAAACACACTGAGCAGGGATAAAGAGTGGGACACCAGTGGGAAGGAGGAAGAGGAGAAGAGGACCTTTCCAGGCAGCAACTGTGTAGGTCATACAGGCTTAGACTAAGGCTGGCCACCACAGCCCCTCTGCAGATGGAAGGAACAGAACCATATGCCTTGTTCTTGCTGGACACAAAAATCATCCAGAGCTAGGACTCAATCCACCCGGTGGGCCTGGGGGGGTTGGACTTCGGTGTCACTCCGTACAGGCGCCAGGTGAATGTGGATGTATGCCCTGTTTCTTCTCACTTCCATGTAGCACCAATAACATAGATGCCTAGTGATGCCCTCCCTTGCCAGCCTCTGAACAAACTTGAGTGTTGTGGTAATGTTTGCAACAGCCAAAGACTGAGAGCCTGGCACTAAAGTCAGTCCAGCATAGGGCCTTGCCTCTGGTGTCCTCGCCATTTCAGCATGGCAGGCTGTCTTCAGCACTGGAGGATATGTCACCATCCATGGCATTCACCAGCTACGTGTCAGGAGCACCCCTACGAACTTCCCACTGCAAAGACCCAAACTGCCTCTGGATGTTTCAGAATTAGCGTAGTTGTGAACCGTTGGGTTAATATTCCTACATGCTTGTCTTAGGGTATTATTGACATGAAGAGATGCCATGACCACAGAAACCCTTATAAAGGAAAATATTTCATCACTTACAGGTTCGAGGCTTAGTCAACTCTTCTTGTGGTGGGAAACATGGAGGTTTGAGGGCAGACATGGTGTTGGAGAAGTAGCTGAGAGTTCTAAATCTGGATCAGTAGGCAGCAGGAAGAGAAAGTGTCACTGGGCCTGGCTTGAGCTTCTGAAACTTCAAAGCCCACCCCCCTGTGACACACTTCCTCCAACAAGGCCACTCTCTATGAGCCTATGGGGGCCATTCTCATTCAAATCATCACAGTGTTCAGCTGTGTTTGACAGCCCCCCTTCCCCGTCTGCCCCACCAGAAATAAAAATTAGGAGGAAGCTGTTTATATAGTAGAGGGTTCCAAGCTGACCTAGAAGAGTAACGATTCTTAACATCTCTGGCTCAGCGTGAAGAGATGTTGGGGCTGGAGGCGTTGTCATGTATCCACCCGAGCCGCTGTCAGCAGGGAGGAATAGGGACCACTTGTGTACCTTTCCCTAGCTGATGACCTCTCAGCAACTGTAGGAAGAGCCACCAAGAAAAGCTGCTGAAGGTTGGGAAAGGTATGCAGGGCAGTCTTTGCCTCACTGGAGCATGCTAGGCAGGGCCCTCAAGAAGCTTTGAATGCTTACCGTGTTGAAAAGGTCTCTGCTGCCATTTTGTCTTCTCAGGCCCTGGGATGCTGGTCATGGGCTTCCTGGAACCCATGTTTTGTGTTGAATGAGCACTAATGGTTAACCACCAGGTGAATTTGATACTCTTCATCCTGAGGACCATTTTCCACCTCCTAAGATCCCAGCATGCCCAGTTCATTATGGTTGGTGTCTGTCCAGTTAGCACATTTGGCCTAATAATGTTCTTCTTTACGTCCTATTTTGTGTGTGTGTGTGTGTGTGTGTGTGTGTGTGTGTGTGTGTGTGTGTGTGTGTGTGTGTATGTGTGTGTGTGTCTGCACATCCATGTGCATGTATGTGGTGGCCAGAGGAGGAAGCACAATGTGCTCTTTTATCACTTCTCACCTTTTTCCATTGGGATAGGTCTCTCACTGAACCTGAAGCTGGCTGTTCTTCCAGCTAGGCTGACTGGACATAGAGTCCTATAATCCCTCTGTCTCTGCATCCCTGCCTCCCAATACTGGAATTACAGTTGCATGTGGCCCTACCCAGGTTTTATGTGTGTACTGGCAATTCCAACTCAGGTTACCATGCTTGCACAAGCACTCTTAACCACTAAGCCATTTCCCCAGCCTAATACTCTTTTTCTTCTTCTTCTTCACTCAGATGACCCTCATTAGACTTATTTACAAAAACTCAGTGCCTTCAAGAAATAGGCCAGATTATCAGGACGATCTTCATGGAAAGAAAAGTCCACATCATGAGCATTGACTTGGTATGTGATTTGTTATAAGGGAGACAGGGGAGGGTGGTGCTAATGGCTGCTTGTCCATCTCCCAGCTCTTCCTCTCGCTCTTCTCCCTCTTCTCTTCCCTCTTCCTCTGTGCACAGACGCGAGAAGAAAACATTCCTCTTCAATCCTGTATCCTCTGCCTGACTTATGGCCTTCAATATTGCTGGCTCAGTTGAAGCTGAAGAGGGACCCCAACCTTGGCCTCCTCTGCACATTACAGTGTAAAAGAGACAATCTAAGTCCAATTTTCCAACTCATGTGAGTTCTTCCCTTCCTTAAAAATGAGGGAAAGTGTCCTTCTTGGTTCATAAAAAATATGGCTCAAAAACCAAGAACATCTGGCCAGAGCTGATTGTTGAACAGAATCTTCTCCAAGGGCTCACTGGCTGCCAGATACCTCCAAGGGAGCTCAGAGGCCCGAGAGCCCTGTAGCAGGGCCAGAAGGAACCGGAAATTACAGACGTGTGTTCTCCTGAACACAAGAGGGGTCAGCTGAGATTTAGGGTCACAAAGTCCTCAAATGACGCAAGGGCGCCATGCAGACCCAGGCCCTGTTGCTCCCTAGACACTGTAACCCTATGCAAGTGTCCAGCTGCTATAAGGCCCTACAGCCTAGGGGCAGTATGTCCACTCCACACAGCGGAGGATGTCAGAGGAAAGGTATGTAGCTCATAGAGCACAGTGGCATGTGGTGACATGCTCTGACACATTGCAACAGACTGTAGACACAGTGATGATCACCAGTGTCCCAGCTCTGACAGGTCCTGCTCTTTGCTCCAGCTACAGGGTTTGGAAAGACTTCCTCTGGGGAAATGGGGACCAATCACAGAGCCCTGGAAGATCTGTCTGCATGGAAAATTCTAGGCGCCTTTGCTCTGCAAAGGGAAGGCAGTTCATTTGTGAGACAATAGCACCCTCTGGGGCCAGACAGAAGAATTGCCTCTAGAACATTCTCTGGGTCTTCAGGGCTCCTAAATCTAAAATAAACTGTAAGTGGCCCTACTTAGAGAAGGGCTGTTCAGAGACCAGCCTTGGGTCCCTTGTTCTTGTGGGTCATAGTGTCTGGTCCCTCCTGCCATCCCTTGGGAATGTTGGATGGAGGAGTCAGAAGTACCATAGTAGAGGTTGACTCCTGGCTTCCTTTTTGACTTGACTCCCTTCCCTTAAATGCCCAGCTCTTCCCCCAAACAGTGCTTACTTACATAATCTTGGTTTTGCACTCCATGGTCCACCTGCGGTTCTGGGAGCTGTGACTGGATCCCAGGGTGGTTACCCCATTGCCTTGGACATTTGGGTGGTGTTTGCTCTGGAAAATTCCAGAAAGCCAGGCTCTCCTGGAATTGGCTCCTTCATTGGTTCTTGGTGGGTGGGGATGTGGGGGTAACTGAAGAAAGAGATAGCTATTCTTCCTGGGGCCATCAGGGCCGAGTCCCTCCGGTGTGACCGGATAGGACCGTAAAGTGGACACTGGAGTTCTGTGGCCTCGTGGTAGGTGGAGTAATAGTGTGAGAGTTGGTGACGTTGGAGAAAGCAATGTTCCAGCTAGTGTGGCATCAGCAATGCCACTGTCAGCTTCTACTCACAGGACACGTCCTTTGTGTTGTGAGGAGCCCTGTTCGGCTGGTCACCCCTAGTGTGACCCAATAATCATCCACTGGGCCCTACGGATCTCTTTATAGCTCCTCTCCCATCGCCATTGCACAGAGAAGGGACTCAGCCCAGCCAGGGGGCCCCACCACCACAGCTCACTGCCCTCCCTGGTCAGCGGCAGGGGTCAGGCCGCCAGCACCTGCACTTCCCATTCCTGTGTTCACTCCCCGGCTCTGTGGAAGCTGGCACAGCAGGGCGAGAGTGTGGGTGCTCTGTAGCCTTTCTCTGCTCCTCCAGGCTTGCTCCCAGGCCTCAGACATCTCCAGGTGACAGCCTGGCGCCTACCTGCGCTCTCTGTGCCCCGTGATGGCTGTCAGAGGACGCCTGCGTTAATTAGATCTCTGATTAAATGGCACATTAAGTCATTATCCCGGGGTAGATCCCAAATGGAGTCTATTCAAAGTGGGTGCCTGAACTTGTGAATGAAAACAGGAGTGAGTCACGCTCTGCTACACCACGCAGAACCCAAGAGGCAAGAGTGATGCCAGCAGGAGTAACTGCTGGCGGCCCTCACTTGCCTCTCACCCAGCTGGCCAGGCTCTACCATGCTCCCTGTGCCCTCAGCCTGAAAACTGGTGTCCAGACTGCCTCTAGCTGGAAAGTGGTGCATCCCTGTTCCTCAACTTCACGAGAGGAGGAGTGAGTATAGTGCCCATGTTGCAGATTCAGAAACTGAGGCAAAAAACTAGAAGTAGAAGAGCAGCATTTTAAACCTAGGCTTTGGCCAGGTGGCAGCCCTGTGGGCAGGCTCCCCTCTGTCCCCCGCATGGCCAGCAAGTGAGCCATCGCATGTTTAGGAAGCATCTGCTCACATCCAGCCTCTTTCCTCAGGTCCTTCAATGCTCACATTAGCTTTTTTTTGCATTGGGGCAGTTATCATGCCCATTTCACAGATAAGGAAACTGAGGTCAGAGGAGGCAGAAGGCTTCTCCAGAGTCTCACAGCAAGGAGTAGCAGAGCCAAGTGTCATGTGGCTGTTTTCTCTGGGTTGGACATGTCCATTAACATCAGAGCAGCCATGATCACTCAAACATGACTCCTGAAGATTAGGCCTTATTAACTTTCCCTTATAGAAGGTGGGAGGGCTCATGAGGCACACTGGGCCTCATGATGGATAAGCAGCTAACAATTGATGGGAGGGAGCTCAAGGTACGGCTCAGTGGTAGAACACTTACCTAGCATGCATGCAGGCCCCAAGTTCAATCCCCAGTACTGCAAGAGGGGTGGAAAGAGGAGGAAAGATGTGAGCTGGGCATGCTGGGTGTGCACACACCTGTTAACTACTTGGTGAGTTCAAGGCTAGCCTAGGCTGTATAAGTCTCTCTCTCTTTTTTTCTCTGTCACACCCTCACAAGAACACACAGACACAGACAGCGAGAAGGGAACTCCTCTAGTGAGTGGGTCTTTTCCTCTGTCTGTTGTTCCTTGTCATCTCACTTGAATAAATAGAAATAGACTCCCCAAGAAAACACTGGGATTTCAGGGTGCTGAGGTCAGACCCCAAGCCTCCACTTCAAATCAAAACAGCTGGGACAGAACAGTGAGACTTTCGGCAAGGTCAGTTCTCCTCATACTGAAGAAAGCCTGAAGCCATGTTGGGAGGTCACTCAAGTAGCTGTGTGCACAGGTCATCCACAAGACGGGAGTGAGGTATGGGCTTGCGGTAGCCATGCACTGGCTATGTGATTCCCGATCCTGCCAAGATGACAATTAGAATTAACCATGACACCAGGGGAAACCTTACAGATAAGACCTGTGTTGTTATTAGCATTGTTAAAATGCTAATGTTGATTCTCTGATCACAAATATCCAGACAGTATCTAAATGTTGAATTGTACACACAGTCAAGTTTGAAAAACAATTCACAGATAGTCTAGCATAGTGGTAAATTCCAGAGGGTGGGAGAGGGGTCACCTTCTGAGACCTCAGAAAAATAAGCTCAAGCTTTGAGTCAGACAACACCCACGAGAGAACTCAGAAAGAAAATCCCAAGAGCCAGTGTCACCTTGAGCCTTAGGCCTTGCAGCTGGGAAGGCACGGTGGGAGTGGGGGTGGGGGGTGGGGGTAGGGCCTGGGGCCACACTAGGCCCCTGGGTTCCTTATACCAGCTGGAGTGGGGGAGAGTAAGGACATATTTGTGACATGGCCAGATGAGATGGTGGCTGATGGCCCTATCAGGCCCAGGGACACAAAGCAGCCTCAACAGGGCAGATGCTGCCATGCTGGAGCCCACGACTCTCCTCCAGGGCAGCCTAAGCCAGCCCCTTTTGGCTGCAGCATTTCTCGCTCGTGGGGGACAGGGGAGAGGAGTGAGGGATGACCTTGCCAGGAACAAGAAGTGTCTCTGAGACTTGCACATCTGGTGCCAGCTAATGACAGCTGCCTTCTATTGTGTTTTTTTAACTCAACAACGACAAAAATCTTTTTCCCCCCCTTAAATGAAGTTAAGAATCTTAAAAGCTGCCATTTGTTGACCTGGGTTGGCTGGCTTTACAGTAGTTGATGAGGAACAAGTTCCCATGGGGCCTGGCTTGTACCCTAAGACACGCATCTGAAAAGAAGGTTCCCCCAAAGAGCTGGGGGACTCAGTCCTGATGAATGGGACATAGACCTAGCAGGCGATGGTCTTCCTGATGAATGGGAGCATAGACCTAGCAGGCGATGGTCTTCCTGATGAATGGGAGCATAGACCTAGCAGGCGATGGTCTTCCTGATGAATGGGAGCATAGACCTAGCAGGCGATGGTCTTCCTGATGAATGGGAGCATAGACCTAGCAGGCGATGGTCTTCCTGATGAATGGGAGCAAAGACCTAGCAGGCAATGGTCTTGCTGTCATCTTGGTCATGGGCCCTCCTTGGATCAGAGGAAGGTCTTAAATGAGTGGCAGGGTGCCTGTGCCATTCTGTAGCCTCAGAATCTAAATTTTAACCTCTCCAGATGACTCCCATGAACAACACTCAGCCTTCACCGGGGAGTGACTGGAAGTGATGTGCTGTTGTTAGGAAACAGAGAGAGTGCTTATTAGCCAGAGGTGCAGTTCCACCCAACACTGATGAGAAACAGAAACTCATGGATGCGTAGACGTGACTCCATCCATCTGACCTTTAATCAAGGTCATCAGCACGGTATGTAACATGTCTCTCAATGACCTCTCCAGAACTCTGCTTCACAGGCCTGAGTGACCCCAGGTGAGCGTGGGGGCAATCAGGAACCTCTCCTTGACTCTGTTTATGGTTTGGGTGGATTTTTTTGTTTTTTAGTATTTTTAATCTATATTTCCTCTTTTATAATGTGACATAACCTTATATTCACCTTCTATCACAAGTATAGCCACTGCGAACAACAAGCTTAGCAACTCAATTTATCATGAAGGTCCCTCCAAGGCCTTGGCTGAAATCCAGGTGTCCACAGGGTCAAGCCCCTTCCAAGGGCCTGGAGGGGGCGGGGCAGGCTCTGCCTCTCTGCTCCAGCTGCCAGGGCCCATGATCAGTTCCTTGTCTAGATCAAGGCCCCAGTCTTTACCAACTGTGAGGCCGGCCTTTCCCTCTGACACTATTACCGTCTTCCTGTGAAGTCCCTTCAACAAAGATGACCAGGTCTCAGGCATTCAGCCTCCGTAACTCCTCTTCTGCCTCCTTACCCAGTTTAAGAATGTCCCCCTGATGTTAAGGGCTCCTGGGAAGGATGGGGCACCAGCAGCTTTCCCTATTGTAACTCTGTGGTTCTCTAGAGAGCTACACGTACCTTAGGCCTTATGAGACAATGTATGATAGGGCTCAGTGGCCAGCTACCCACCCCAACCCTAATGCAGCAAAGCAAAACTCAGCTGAGTGGATTCTTCATGATGACCACCAAGCTGGGACGCAGAGGCCCTGGCAGGACACCTGTGTCCTACATGGTCTTTTGGTGTCTGCCTTCCTGATCCCAGCCATCTTCTCTCTCCTTGCTTCTGAGGGGCATGGCAATAGCATGGCTTCACTGAGTCCAACAGAGGATTTTGCTCCTTTGCTTTTCGTAGTAAAAACAAAGCAAAACAAGAAAATAAGTAAGTAAAATACCTCCCATCTTTGCCATCACAGGGGCAGGAATAGTTAATGCAGTGTGTGTGGTATCTTTCCTCTGCAGACATTATGGTGGTCTAGGGGCCGCAGAATGTCCTACTCCCAGGATTAGTGTGGGACAGACAGAAGGAAAGCTAGAGGGACATAAGGAGGGCTAGAGGAACGGTCCGGGCCCCGCCTGTCAGTGTTCAGATCTAGAACTTGTTCAGGGATGGATACTATGTGTGCACCTGTGAGTGTGTGTATGGGTGTGAATATGAGGGAGGGTGGGTAGCTCCTCTGTCCAGCTTTCCTAGAACAATATTGCCCCCAACACTCTGCTCCTCTCTAGGAGAAATTGCAGGTGCCACTAGGAGCTGGTGGGGGAGAATGCCCTTTCACCAGACTACATCTTCCTGTTGCAGAGCATGTAAAATGGTGTGACATGGGGGAACCTTGAGCTGGGGAGGATGAGATGTGGTCTATGGTTCAAACGCCACCAGCTCTCTATTCACGCCCACACTTAGGAAACAGTCCACAATGATTGCTTCTTTCTTTGCTGAAGTGTACATCTTTAGGATAATTAGAAATGATCTTTTAAAAAATTATTTTCTGGGAAGAGGGATGGAGGAGCAGGTCCTTCCACAGTTTCAGAATCCCTGAGGATGTTAGCATAGAGAAGATGCTACCTATTGTCTTTAAATGGCTCCCCCTGGTGGCCAAGTGGTGAATAGACTCGGGAGCCTTGAGGAATGGGCTGGGGCAGACTGGCCTAGGTCTATCTATGTACAGGTCTGTCTGTAGGGAAAGCCCACCTGAATCTCCAGGACTAGACTTTGGTACAAAGGACATGAAGAGGGTCCCAAAGGGCCCGAATGTATTCAGGGAGCAGGAAAATGGGCTAAGAAGCAGGGCTGAGTGGCAAACATTCAAGCCTTGGCCCTGCAGCGGGGCAGAGGCTGGGGTTATCTAAGTGGAAATTTTAGAGTGTGAATTCCTCCGAGGGAGTTGTGCAGCTTGGGCAGCTGTGACCCTCTCGAAACAGAACTCTGGAAACCTTTGTGTGCCTGTCACATCAGAGTGAGTGTGGGAGGGGGGTGGGGTGGGGAACGTTTTGCGCAGGGCCTGGCACACAATGGGGCCTCTAATGGAGCTAATGCCAATCAGGCCACCATTGTCAGGTGTGTGTTCTCAGCTGCCCTCAGCGGCAGTGGCTCCGGCGCATAATGGCACAGAAAGAGCACCAGGATAGAGATGTTGAGAAGAAAGATGTAAAGGAGACCCAAGCAAGGAGACTGCAGCTGTCCCCAGAGTGAGGCCGGGTCCTGGACACACCCTCGAGGCCTTGGGTCCAGGCCAGAACTGAGTGGTCCTTACTCTGGACTTCAAGCTCAGGTCTCTCAGAGTAGAGGCTACAGTTCTTTGTGAAGCCCTGGGACATGCCTGAGCCATCTTCTGGCTTGAAAATGGAAAATCTTTTATTGTTAATTAGACATATTAGGAAGTGAAAGATAAAGTTCCCAAGATTCTAGAAAGATCCAAGAGAATTTCTTTTGCTTCATAATAGGTACTAGTTACCTGGACTGTGACAAAAAGCCACTTAAGGAAGGAAGGTTTTTTCCATTTGTTTGTGATTCTTTGTTTGCTTTGACTCTTGGTTTGAGGGAGAAGACTCATCCGGATGGGGAAGTTGAGGTAGCAGGAGCCTGAGGCAGCTGGCACTTCACATCCACAGTCAGGAAGCAGGGAGAGATGAACGCTGGTGCTCTGCTTGCCTTCTCCTTTTATTCAGTCCAGGACCCCAACCATGGAAGGGTACTGTGCATGTTCAATTAAACCTTTAGAAGTCTCCTCACAGACAGGTCCAGAGGTGTGGCTCCTACATGGCCATGAGGATTATGTCATAGCGGACAAAGCGAAAGAAAGAGAAAGGGAGACTGAGCATTCTCACCTTCTAGTTCCAGGCACCCCTGTTTTCATCTCTTATTTTAGGCTTTGGGGCTCCTGTCTCCCAGCAGCCACCTGGGACTGTCCAGCCCTTCTGGATCAACAATCCCTTAGGTGTATGACATTCTTGGTTTTGCTTTATTGTTAACACAGCCTTTTCTTCCTCCTTTCTCCCTCTCCTGAGTTTGACAAGTTAAGGGACCGTCTGCAGCTGTTTTCACAGCCCCACACCTTCCACTAACTTTAGGTCAGCAAGTGGTCCCTCGTCCATGCCTTTGCAATGACCCTCTCCCAAGCCTGCTCCATACTCCCTGTCACTGCCCAGGCAGACATCACCAATCAATCACATTGTTTTCCCCAAGCTAGATCAGGCCCCACAGGAGACTTTCTTCCATCCAGCCACAAGATCACAGAGGAGAAATAGAGATAAATCTACCTCCCACTTCTCATCTGTCCTTGCATTCTGGATCTGATCTCTCATGAACCTCAAGTATGTAGGAGCCCAAATCCTAGTCTGTTCAACCACTCAAATAATAAAACTAAGATCCTCACCCCATGAGCCTCTACTTAGCTTAAATGCTGACATTCCAAAGCATATTCCAGATGGGCTCCCCAAAGTGAACCTGACTCCAAGGTGGCTTTGCCAAGGATGGTCAGACCACAGCAGTTCAGGTCTCTGGGGGCTGAAATACAGGAAAACTTGATTTCCCATTCAAAGCAGCCAGAGCCCTGGGTAACCCCTCCCTCCCCACTCATGAACTAATCTCTGTCTTTTCTTATTAAGTGCCTTGCAGAGCCGCTTCCGGCTTCCTTCTGTTCCCCCTCCAGGCTAAAGTTTGCAGGTCCCTAATTCAAAATGCTCAGACTCAGGTATCTCAGATCAGAATCTTTGAAGCTTTGTATCCACCTAATGGGACATCCTGGGGCTAAGACCTGAGTCTAAATACAAATTTCACTCCCCCGACCCTGCACATACCTTATCTATGGAGCTGGGAGGTGATTTCTACAGTTTTGAGTGCACCAGTCACAGGAGTCAGGTGTGGAATTTTCTGTTTGTAACATCCTGTAGACAGGCAGTGAGTGTCAGGCTCTGGGACTTCAGGTTTTCACTGGCACACTCATCTATGGGTGTGTGCTCTCTCCAGCTATATACTAGGAGGCACATGTCTGGACATTCTGTGAGAATGTTTCCAGGGAGGTTTTTACTGAGGCAGGAAGATCCACATGGATGTGATTGGCATGACCCTTGAGTGGTAGTCTTAAATAAAAAGGGGGAAATGGGCCTAAGAGATGGCTCGGTTGGTAAAGTGCTGACTGAACACCCATGAGGAGCTGAGTTAGATTACCCAGAAGCCATGTAAAAAAGCCAGGTGTGATAGCACGGACCTGTAATCTCAGTGATATGAGGACTCCTGGGTCTTGGCAGTAGTCAGCCTCAGCAATACAGGTTCAGTGGGAAACCATCTCAAAAAGTAAGAATGATTGAGGAAGACACCCAATATTAATCTCTTGTCTACACACACACACACACACACACACACACACACACACACACGCACATACGTGCACACACACACATACACGCACACACACATGCACCATACGTGTACACACACACATACACGCACACACATACACACACACATGCACCATACGTGCACACACACATGCACCATACGTGTACACACACACATACACGCACACACATACACACACACATGCACCATACGTGCACACACACACATGCACGCACACACATACACACACACAGGCACACACATGCATATTTACATGCACTGGAAAGGGAAAGACAACCACTTTTTCCTGGATTCTTGGTCTCTGCTTCCTGCTCTCCTGAGTTCTGGGGGTCCCCAGACATATTCCCATGCCCTGTGTTCTGCCATTTCTTTCCCTCTGTGGAGGGCTGTACCCTCACAAACCACAAAACAAAACTGACCCTGCCTTCCCTATGCTGGTTCTATCGGGTACTGATACAAGAAGCCTGCATTTCTTTGTGTGTGGCGCGTGACTTGAACCCATGGCCCTGTGTGCTAGCTAAGCACCATGCCCCTCGGCCCACCTTGTGCTTTCTTTACTCTCAAGTAAACAGAACCACCAGTCTGTGTCTTTCTGAGTTCTTGAAAGTTCTCAGCACCAAGTGGTGTTTGTTTGTTTTAAACTGTGAATTCAATTTCTCAGCTGACATGGAGCTGTTGAATTCTACTTTCTTTTAAATTGATTTTGCACTGATTGTCTTGCAATGAACTTGTACATTTTATTTAATTTGTAAATTTATTGACAGAAAGGTGTTATCTTTTCATTGATATCCCTTCAGTGTCTACTGCACCTGTGAGACGTGTCTTCTCACTTTAAGGCCAGTCATCTACCTGTCTCCTTTCGCTTTTATTTACCCTGTGTGTGTGTGTGTGTGTGTGTGTGTGTGTGTGTGTGTGTGTGTGTGCGCGCGCGCGCGCACATGCACACGTGCGTGCGTGCGTGCGTGCACTCGCGTACAGGTACATATATGCATGTGTGTGCACGTGTCTGTAAACCCAAAGGATGGTGCTGAATGTCTTCCTCAGTTGCTTTCCACCTTATTTTTTGAGACAGGGTCTCTCATTGGTGCCTGGGGCTAGACTGCCTGGCCACTGAACCCTGGGGATCCTCCTTTCTTTGCCTCCCCAGTATTGGAATTACATGCACATGTGGCCAAGCCTGGCTTTTCCCGTGGGTGCTGGGAGAGGCACACAGGTCCCCAGGCTCATGTGCCAAGCTCATTGAGCCACATCCCAGCCACGTCTCTTTCTCCTGATGTGTCTTGCTAAAGGTTTACCAACCTTATTGCGGCTTCGGGAAGTTGACCCTTTCCTTTTCTTCTGCTGCTCAGGTGTCCGTCCATCTATTTATTGCTTTGTATTTAACTTCTTTTCTCACTGTGGTAAAATACACACAAGGTGAACACCACAGCATGAGCTGTGTTTAAGTACAATTCAGTCTCTCTACCCTGCTGCACTGCTGTCATCGGCCGTTTCCAGAAGGTTCTCATCTTCCACAGCTGGAACTCTGCACCGATGAGATGGTTTCTACATAGGGAGCAGCCTTTGCCCCTGACTCCATGGGACTGACTGAGTTTATGGCCGAATGCTTTGATGACAGGCTGACTTCAATATGCGGCCTTCAAGGCTCATTCAGGAGGTAGTATGTGTCAGAATCCCCTTTCTTTAGAAGGCTGACTAATATCCCCGCGTACACTGTTGTGAGCAGGCTGGCTCCTACTCTCAGTCACTCCATTGTGTGTAAAAGAGTGGGTTTTCAGGCTGTGCCTGGCCCCGAGAGACTCCATTTTTTAAGAAGTCCATTTTGAGGTGAGAGAATGACCGTACTCGGGTGGATGTGTAAACCACAACACCTGGGTGGCATTGCACACCCAGCTAGGACTGGTGAGTGACTTCTGGGAGCAGAACGGGTACCACCGTTTAAATTAATCAGGGTGAATTGAGACTGTAGGGCCTATGAGGGTATTGAAATCCTACCAGGGAAATCAGGCCCCAGGATTAACAGATGTTTCAGACCAAGGAAAGAGTGTGACTCCCTTCTGACAGGTGAGACATTTTGAAATGTCTTAATAGACTACTCGCTTCCGCTAACGAAAGACTGAGATGTCACTGGCAAGCGAGTGAGGCTGCAGTTGAGCCCCCCTTTGCTGGACCACCTACTTGACTTTCCACCTACTGTTTTTCTTTTTAAGTGTCTTGATTTGTGACTTCTTTGTTCTTTTTCTGTAAAACTTCATGAAACTTGGCTGGAGAGATGGCTCAAAGGTTAAGAGCCCTGACTGCTCTTCCAGAGGTCCTGAGTTCAAGTCTCAGCAACCACATGGTGGCCTTAACCATCTATAATGAGATCTGGTGCCTCTTTCGGTGTGCAGGCATGCAGGCAGAACACTGTATACATAATCAATCAATCAATCAATCAATCAATCTTTTTCTTTTTTTAAAGACAACTTCATGAAACTATTACCATGCCTAAACATGGAATTTGGGGCAACCTGGATCTGTGTTTCCGGGCCATAGTCACTCATATTTGGCTTGAGAATAAACTACCTTTTATCCCCATTTGAAGCAGCAGCTGTGTTTCTAATGGCATCGGGATAGTGTAAGATGTTGTGATGTGTTTGCTTCTTCCCCAGCATAATCTCATCATCCCATCATCATCTTAGACTAGAAATAACCGTGGCCAATAGTAATGCCAGAGCAGAACCACACAGTGGCAACAAGTCTGAGGTCCATGGTGACGGCCATGGGAATATTAATACTCCATTGTGGATGGAGTTGGGAGGAGGCTCCGGGGACCCTCATCTGGGATTCTGGCCATCACTAATTCTTGCCCCCCACCCCCAGCTGCAAGTGCCCCAGGAGATGATGGAGAATAGGAAGTAGATAGAAGGTTACCTGAAGGTGAGAGCCCATGATGCAGCTCCCATGAGTTTGTCATCATGATTAGTTGGGACTGCAGTGATGCAGCTGTTGGGGGGGGGGCGTTGCTCTTACTCCTGTAAGTGACCCTTTACCTACACCCCTGTAATAAACCAAATAAACTTATCGTTCACTAAGTGGGACTTCTGTGGAGCTGACTGCAGGTTGAGCTCAAAGGATGAAGCCACTGTGTGTAGTTGCCTATGCTGGGATTGGCCTGTTGATAACACAGCTGCCTGTGAGTAACCCCCAAGCTGGACCTGAGTGAGGTCCTTATTTTGTCCTGTGGTCAGTGCCCTGTCTTGGGTAGGTAGACATTTATTCACATCTCCCCAGAGAAAGTTAAGGCCATGACAAAACCCATGCAAAGGATTGCTCAAGAGCCCTCCCCGATTTCAGTTACTTAACTGTGTCATTATTGTTTGTCTGTGGGTTCCCTGGAATCCTGGGAGAGCAGTCAGCCCTCACTCTGTCTTTTGGAATAGTGTGAAGTTAGCCACAGTGGGAATATTTACACTATGGAAATCAGTCCTCCATCTATTGTTTTGTTGATTGTCTAGACTAATGAAAATGTTAATCATGCAGATTAACGTTAACTACTCATCTATAGCTGCTATCATGTGAATAATGAGGGGAAAATATTCTTCCAGGATTCAGAAACTATTATCTAATTCAGCAAGGGAGTTCCTCCTGTTATCTGGCAAGGGAGCCAAGTTTTGACATGTCTTTGTTATTTTACTTTCATCTTGCTGGCTGACATAAATGAAAATATCAGCCCACATTTAGCTATAACTGTTTGTCAATGAGGGAGCCCCGATTCTTTGCTGAATTGGATATCAATCAAACATTCCTTCATAGTTGGATAATGGGACTCTGTTGCCAGTGATAGCGTTTTGAAAGCTGATAATGGGTTTTGTAAGAAAGAGTAAATGATACTGAAGTTAAGGTGTGGGGAACTGTGAGAGGGGACTGTAAACCTGTCACTCACAGGCTGCTTGCTACACAACTTCTGTGTAGATCATTTCCTCTAGAGAGGAGAACAAACATCCACCCTCCCCCTCACTGGGCACTGAGAACAGACGCAAGCAAGGCAAGGATCCCACCCACATCCAGCGGGGGGAGACAGTAAGTTTAGAGGGATTACTCACAGGAGTCATATCATCACAAGCCCGCCCACCCCAGCATGGGTGACCACCTTCAAAGCTGCCCCCTGCAGTCCCTGCTCAGCCTGCAGGGAGTCTCCTTTCTCCAGCAGTTTTCAGGACTTTTATAACCTCGGGGAGGGGCATTTCATCCCTGAGCCTTGTGAGTTGCGTTAGCTTCCTGCCTCTTCTGTCTTCCAGGAGGGAATGTGTCAACCTAGAGGAATCAGGGACAGGACACCTTACCATCAGTGGAGTGGATGACAAAGGTGTTTGTTGACACCATCAGAGCATCCCCCAACTTCTTTCTTCACAGCTCTTTGGTTGGAAGGTGAACCAGCACAGCCTTGACATTTGGAATGACCCCTGGGGTAGTCTGTTTCTCAAACCCAGGCCCCATGGACCAAGAGGGAATTTCTCTTCCAGGACAGACAGAGTATATCCAATGATGCAAATTTGGAAAACAGTGATTAAGACTCTAAAGATTAGGCCTCAGAAGACCTCCAAACACTACTAGCAGCCCTTCCTGTGCCTCAGCCCTTCGCACAGCCCCCACCCTACTAGGACCAGTTGACAAGCTGGGGGAGGGGGTGATCTACACCACACCTGAATGGGGCCTCCCATCTCTCCATTCCAGATGGGGGCAGGATGATTCATCTCAGCCCTGTGCAGTGACCCTCCTGAAATTAATTAACCTTTCTGGGCCATGATGACCTCTATCAAATGAGAGTAATAAACCTTGGTCTTGTGCATTGGTGTGGGAAGGGGCACATCAGACATTCCTCAGGAGACATATTCAGGGCCCTCCATGGATGGAATCAAATCCCATTGTTGGATGTGTTTTCACACGCTGATCATTTCCAGAGGGCCTCCAGGGTTCCTGACAGGTCGTCAGAGGCCGCCTGAGCAAGACAATGAAAAACATAAAAAACCAAAAATAAAAAAATAATGATCCCACAGCGCTGGTGTCTGCGCCCAAGGAAAAGGTTCATGCTGGACTCTGGGTCTGTACCTTCAGGCTGCTAGTTTCCACCGTTGTGATGGTTCTGTGTTCCAGGTGACAGAGGCCACTAGACCCAGGTCACCTTCCTATTAGATATTAAAACATAAAGAAAACACATGTATACATTATCAGATGCAATCTTGAGGGCTTCATGTGTATGGAAACATATTGGTCACTGATGGGCAGAGGTCTCTGGAATCATAGAGACAGACAGTTTGGATGGGACCCCCTAGGGAAGAGGATTAGTGTGTCATGATCAGCACCAAGCTTCAGTTTGCCAAGTGAAACAGTTCTAGAACGGGTTTGGCCCCCAGCACTGATTTATGAAAAGATTTATGTATTTTTATGTATGTGAATGTTTTGTATATGTACATATGTATACCACATATGTACCTAGTACCTATAGAGGCCAGAAAAAGGTATCAGATAGCCTGGAACGGGAGTTATGGATGGTTGTAAACTGCCATGTGGATGTTAGGAACGGATTCCAGTCCTCTCTGTATGAACAGCAAGAGCCCTTAACCACTGAGCCACCTCTAGATCCCTGACCAATCATTTCTAGAACTTTTTCCTTTAAAAAAAAAAAATATCCTTTTTCAGGGACAGAGGATATTGCAGAGGACCCAGTTCCCAACACCCACACATTTGTAATGAGGAAGCAGCTTGCCTCCTCTCTCTCTCTCACTCCCTCAGAGAGAGAGAGAGAGAGAGAGAGAGAGAGAGAGAGAGAGAGAGAGAGAGAGAGTTTAGTGTGCAGTGCACAGCAGTGTAAATGTGCATAATTCTACCGGAGTGACACCCTGACAGTGGTTAAGATGAAAATGTGGTATAATTTACTGAAATTTAAAAATAAAGAAGGAATGTAAAAGATGCATAATTTCAGGGCTGGGAGGGAAGGTCTGTAGTGGAGTTCTTACAAGCCAGGCCCTAAATTCCATACGATGCCAGAGGGGGAGGGGGAAGGGGGAGAAGAGTGGAAAAGGAGGTGGGGGGAGGAGAGGGAACCGGGCAGGGAGAGAAGGAGGGGAGAGGGTGAGGGAGAGCAGAGAGGAAACAAGGGAGGCAGGGAAGGAAGGAGGGACGGGGAGTCTGACTGATCCCTTGCCCGCAAACTGACAGGGAGAAGGCTGTAGGTAGATTAATGTACTTTATGCTTAAACATATAAGATGACCGGCCTTCCGGTCCTTCCTCCTCCCTAAGACAAAGACTTAATGGGCTGTTTTTCCACCACAAAGGGCATTCATTGTTCCTGGCGCCTTTCAAATCTCCCACTAGAAGCTCCAGGGTGGGAGCCAATCAGCTTCCCTGTCTTTGTCTGGCTCATCCAATCCTCTGCGACAGCTCAAAGCAGCTCTTTCTCGGGAGAAAGAGAATGCCTAAGTCCCAGATGATCTGCCTGGGCCTCCTAACAGACTGGACACCAACTCTAGGTCCCCTTCCCACCTGGGGACTCTTGTGGTCTCTGTGTACGCCCTTGCGCTTTCAGTTACAGAACTTCTGGCAGATTTTACTTTTGCTGCCTTTTAGTCTCTAAATCCGCGGAGAGAAAGAACCAGTTCCAGTAACCCTAGATGCCATAATCCTGAAGGCATAAAGGAAGCAAGACTATGTAATTTCTATGTGTGAATGACCCACGAATTTTAAAAGCAGGATTAAATCCCCTGAGATGACCTGCAGCTGGTGGGGGCAGCAGGCTGTGGGCTCTACTAGGAGCAGAGGAGAGTCACAGAGACACTTTGGAGCAACTCAGGCCAGTGGGAGCCGGCCCTGGGTTGACAGGTGTCCCCTGAGAAGTAGCCCCACACCTGTGAATATGACTTTATTTGGAAGCAAAGCCTTGACCATGTAAAGGAGTGGAGGTCGGACTGGATCATAGTGGGCCCCAAATCCAATATGTGGGTGTCTTTATGGAAGGAAAAGGGACATAGGCATACACAGGAACTCAGGGTGACCAAAGCACACAGCTGTGAAGAGGAGATTGCTGGGATTGTTGGCAAGTGCCAGGCAAGAGGGAAGGAGCAGATTCTGCCCAGCTCAAAAGCCCTGAGGCATCTTGATTTGGGGATGGCATGGGAGAGAATAGACTCCTGAACTTGGACCTGTAGGGAGCTATCTGAGGCTCAAGTCAGTGGTGGTTCAGCCTTTAGTGTCTTGACAACCACTTCCCACCCCCATCCCCTGCAATTTCAACACAAAAGCCCCCCAACAGGAACTAGGTGCCCACCTGGCATTTTCTGAGCAATTGTCCCAGTTTGCCTGGGTTAAGGGACGGCCCAAAGCATCCAACTCTCTTTTCTGGTCTCTTCAGGCACTCACATGGCGCATTGATCTACATTTAAGCAAAACACTCCTTCACGTAAAATAAAAATAAATAAATCACCTTTAAAAGAAAGCTTTCTGCAGCCAACAATGAAAATCAGTCTTCCTAGTAGGAAGTATGCAGACAAGAGGCCTCCCCCCACACCACCTCCACCTCTTTTCAGACATCACCAATCAATGGCAGATGCACAGGCTGTGACTCATGATCTTCCTGGATGTCTTGCAACTCTGGGTGGCGTGGGGCTGTACCCACTCCTTGAAAGCATCTTGCTTGCTCCTCAGGACTCATACATGTCTTTGAGCTCTAATGTCGCCAGACCAAGGCAAACAAACTGATCCCTAAGTACTGGTAGGTGATGTCAGTAGGTTCATCCATCGTGGGGACCTGGAGGGGCCCCAGAGAGCATACAACCAGATGAACATAAACTGGGGTCAGCAGGACATACTTTACCTGCTTCACTCACATACTGGACACCTCCAAGCATCCACTATCCTGAGACTTTTTTTCTCCGAAAAGGACAAGGGTAGACATGTTTGTGAAAGGTAAATGTCCTGAGGACCCTTCCTATGAACAATCTAGCTGTAACTAATTAAAATAACCCTTATTAAACCATTCAGCTACTGAAAATACACTAACCCCACAATACCCATTTAAATCAATATTCATATACAATTAAAGAAAAATAAACCAGATGAAAGAATGAAAAAGAAACAGGGGTGCATAGCCGTGTGAGTGTGTGTGTGTGTGTGTGTGTGTGTGTGTGTGTAAACCCCATGCCTCTTGGTAGTTCAGAGTACTACTACTACTTCAGGTGAGCCCCTGGTCCTCAAAGGGACCTTGAGTGGACCATGTGGGCTGTGGGAAGTCCAGTCCATTCCCAACTCAGAAAAGCAGGCAGGCTGCATGGGCAGAGGCTCCAAAGTGCTGTCTGGTGGAATTGTCTGCAAGCAGGTGCCTTGTGAGGGGGCTGCTGGTAAGGAAAAGTGTATTACCTCATTAAGGGATGATAATCCCTCCAAACCCCCTTGGGTATCTTGGAAGTCAGGTCTCTCTCCACCCAGGGCTAGACAAGGAACTGAGAACAGAGCCCAGATACTGTCACCTTTTCATATGAAAATTTTAATTCCCTGGAAACAGCAAAGCTAATGTTTACATTTCTAGTGTTACCAGGGAAACCACAGGTAGCATCCAAAGTTTAAATATCATGAAGTTTCATTAGCACACTGGAGGCTTCAGATTCGCCCACCAGAGGGGGTGGCCCATGAATGAGGACAAGTTAGAATTTTCTCAGGTCATTTTGATGGACAACCAGGCTTGAGAAGCGTAAAACCCAAAGCCTGCCCAAATCACTTGCTTAATTTGTGCTGAAGATTAAGTCTTAATTTGACCTATGAATTTTGACCTTTATATAAAGGAGTGGAGTATGATGTATCCACTTGGGATACCTTCCATTGACAACTGTGAGATTCACCCTAAGTGTGCCTCAGGTTCTAGTTCAGAGGTCGGCACTCGTGTTTTTGTTTTTGTTCTTTAAAGGCCAGAGAGCAAATACTTTGAAGGTCACCTGCCACCACCAATATGGTCTTCTTCTAGAAGCCTTTCAAAACATGCATACCACCATCAGATCTAAGGCTAAATGAAACCAAGTGTCAGGTTGTTAAAGAACTTGGCCACTGTGGCTGCTCATAAGGGCCCATCACCATTGTTGACTGCTGACTGTTTCATCATGGAGTTCCCACATAGAAGGAGGGAATGGGAAGGGTCATTGGATTCTCACCTGAGATTCCAGCAGCCTTTTGAGCCATCTCTATGTAATTTTGTCCCAAACGCAGGAAGTCTTGGAGTCCCAGAAGAACTGGGGAAAATTAACTGAAAGCAGGTTCCATCTCCGTGGCTGTGGGCAAGCTGTCCTCCATGCTGAATGGAGATGTTCCAGTGTGGCTACTTTGAGGTCACCCACACTCTTGTCAAGCACTCCACTGTAAGTAGACTCAGTATACTCATTGGTTCCCCAAGTTGAACTTTAGTGGGATTTTATGAGGAGGGTCTAGACATTGTTTACATCTCCTCAGGGAATGGATTCTCCAAACACAGGTCATAGCTCGGGTCCCTCCCTTGATATGATTTTATTATTCCTGGTATATTTCCACTACATGAGTGTACAAACTTGTCTCTGTTACTGCTGAAGGGCATGGGGTGGTTTGTACATTTGAGCACCTGGACAACGCTACTGGGAGCTGTAGTGAGCAGTCTGGCTCATGTGCTTGGGGTACCTTCCTGCTGGGTGGCGGGGTTCCGGGAATCCTCACCTTTAGCAGACTTCTAGAGTGTCTGTAGCCATTTCCACAGCAAGGTGGGACATTTGTGGTTGCCCGGTAGTCTTCCCCGTGCCTGGCTTCCTAAGGCTTTAGCTGTGGTGTTTTTGGTGGATGTGTGGCTTCACTCTGGTTTCATTCACCCCTCTGCCCCATGAATACCATCAACATTAGGCACATTTACATCTGTTTGTTGGCTACTTGGTATATTCTTTTTGAAAACTGTTTATTATATGTTCATGGATATTTTGTCTGCATATATATTTGTGCACCATGAGAGTGCCTGGTATCCAAGGAGGCCAGAAGAGGGTATTGGATCCCCTAGGATAAGAATTACAGAAGGTTATGAGCTGCATATAGGTGCTGGGAATTGAACCCAGATCCTCTGAAATAGTAGCCAGTGAGTGCTCTTAACCACTGAGCACCTTTACAGCCCCAGAAACTCCTGTCTTTACCAATCACATGCATGTGTGAGTGGTTATAGCCTCTCTCCCTCTCCATTCACACAGGGCCAGTGGTTCGCCATGGACGTGACTGGGAAGATGGCGTGAATGAGAGCCAGGCAACAGGCAGCTGCATGGAGAAAAGGGCGGAGAACACAGGTGGCCGTGGAGGAGACTGAGACTCAGGCCACCCTTCTCTCCCCTCTAACCTGGCTCCTTGAGGGCAGGTAGGCCACAGCATGGGCTCTGTGTGTTCCAAGGCAAAAGCTCTCAATCCTCGGCTCACTCGAGCACCACAGGCTCAGGGGCTATCAAGCCTGGCACATCTTCTAACTTGAAACTGTGAAAAGCAGAAAACATCATTATTTTATACTCAGAATAATATGACCATGTTAGAGAGAAAGCCATGAAATTCCCATTAATTTCAAAGCTTGTGGGGAGAGAGCTGCAAGGGACCCTGACTGCTTTCCTCCCATCATTGTGGAGCCTGGCAGGGGTTCTAGCTGACTCTATTTGTTCTCACAGGAGGATCTTGATGGGAAAACTGATGATGCTTTGCCATGGTGTTACTAACATGGGAATTGGGAACATAACCACTTCCATAGTCCACAGTGTCCTGCTCAAGCATAACAGACAGTGACATGCTGTGGCTCTTCTGTGTGTGTTTTGACATTAGTGCTGGTGTCCTCCATCTCCCTTCTCCTCCATCTCCCTCCTCCATCTCTCTCCTCCTTCATCTTTTCCCTCCTCCTTCTCCTCTTCCTTTATCTCCCTCCCTCCTCCATCTCCCTCCTCCTCCATCTCTCTCCTCTTTCATCCTCTCCCTCCTCCTTCTCCTCTTCCTTTATCTCCCTCCCTCTTCCATCTCCCTCCTCCTCCATCTCCCTCCTCCTTCATCCTCTCCCTCCTCCTCCTTCATCCTCTCCCCCTCCTCTTTCATCCTCTCCCTCCTCTTCCTTTATCATCTCCCTCCCCTCCCCTTCCTTCATCTTTCTCCTCCTCCTACCCTACATCTCATTTTCCTATTGCTCCATCTTCCTCCTCCCTCTTTGTCTTCCTCCTCTCCTCCCCCTGTTCTCAGATCAACTGGATGTTGTTGCCCCTTTGCCCTCTTGCTCCCCTGTCCACACTCTGGCTTCCATGGTCCCAGGAATCCATGCCTCCTGCAATGGAGGCTACTGTGCTGTCTACTGGTCAGCCTCAGGTGGATGGATCTACAAACACGCTGACGGTCAGTCCTATACCCACGGTCTCCACTCAAGGGGCTGCGGGAGGAGGCTGAGCCCTGGAATAGTTAGGAGATTTCTACATGGTTCTGACAATGTGGTCACTTAAAGATTTAGTGCTAGAAACCAGGGGTGGGGAAGGAGCTACTGAGACCCTGCAGGGTTTCAGTGTGGAAGGTCCCTCACAGGCTTGTGGGTTTGAATAAGTAGTCCCCACTCGATTGTGATGTTTTTGGGAGATTGTGGAATCTTTAGCAGGTTGGGGCTAGCTAGAGGAAGTGAGTCACTGTGGGGGTGGGGGTGGGGGCTTGAGGTTTGTAGCCTGGCTCCACAGCCTGTTCCCTCTCTGCTTCTTGTTCCATCTAGATGGAAGCAAGCATCCTGTCACTCCTATGAGCAGCTCCCGCCAGCTTGCCTTCCCCAGTGAGGGCCGGCGCTCCCTTCCTCTGGTAGATGTTTCCTGCCAGGTTTTTGGCCACAACAGTGGGAAAAGCCACTAATTCAGATCCAGACACCATGCTAGATGACCAGTGTTTCCCTTCCCCTAACAAAGCGCAAAGCAAGCGTCTTGCTGGGGTTGTCCTGTCCTGCACATCACAGACCGGGCATCCTGGGGACAAATGGCCTCTTTTTGGCAGATGCCAGCGCACACTTGTGTGTCCCTTAAGCTAGGCTCTGGCTTTCTGGGCTGGGAAAACTGTTGTAAGATATTTCGATTGCACCCTGACACTCCTGAGACTGCCAATAAAGTTTGCTTTGAATCAGAGGGAGGAGCTAGTTACTAACTGACCAGAATTAGCCACAGAGGTTTTGGAGGACTGAGGACTTAGTCACAGGAAGTAGTAGGGAGGGACTGCAAGAAAGACCTGGCCCCTTTTGGATCAAGGGAGGAGAGAGGAGGTACCTCGCCGCTTCTCCACGGTTTCTCTGATCAGTCAGGTTCTCACCCTGATATCTGACTCCCGAGTTTTTATTGATTAAGGAGAATTAGACAAGTGCTTCAGAAAACAACTGGTAGGAAGCCATCCCTGTGTCTTGTGGCATTCTTCTGTGCCTTTCTGCCACCTTCCTTGTGTGCCTGTGTCCATCCTTTCTCTTTGAACAAGGACCACGGTCATGGTGAACTGGGACCCCCTGCCTTCCCTGATGTGACCTCATCTTAACTGATTATATTGACTGTAGTCCTATTTCCAAATGAACTCACATTTCGAGGTGCAAGGGTCTGGGGAACTTCAACAGGTGAATTTGGAGGAGCATAATTCAAGTTGTCATGAAAGAGCCCTCCACTATGAGTTCTTTTCATTTGTTTGGTTGGTTGGTTTTGGTTTTTTGAGACAGGGTTTCTCTGTGTAGCTTTGGAGCCTGTCCTGGAACTCACTCTGTAGACCAGGCTGGCCTCGAACTCACAGAGATCTGCCTGCCTCTGGCTCCTAAGTGCTGGAATTAAAGGCTGTGAGCCACTGCTGCCCAGTTTCATATCAGTTCTTAACAAAAACATTACTATAAAGACAGAAGAAAAAAGGACTGAAGAGATGTCAGTTTCTGTTTGCTGCCCGTGTTTTCACCCATCAGTGTTCTCTATTCCTGGCCTTCCTGCAGTCAGTGGGCTAGCCCTGGCTGCTCTAGTGCCTCCAGCTATACTATCCAATGTCTTCAGATCCAGCTCTGGGTAATATTTCCATTAGGACACTGAAGCAAGCCTACATTGGGGTTCTGTGAACAAAGATGTGGAGGAGTACGACAGGGCTTATTGCTTCTTGGGGCAGGCGGGTAACACCACAGGGAGCCAAGTTCTCTCAGTGACAGTGTGCTGTTTAGCAATTCCCTCAAAATTGGAACATTCCCTCCTGAAGGGAGGTTCATGGGACCCCAGAAGTAAGCAACCTTCATGTTGGGAAGCTGAGCTACATAAGACTTACAAGACCCACCCCAAGTTTATAGAAGCAACAAATAATTGCTGGGGAGACAACTTTGCTGGGGGCTACCTGGAGGAGACCCACTTGGATAGAGCTTTGGTGAGTGGCCACCTATGCTGGGGTGGGATTTTTTTATGTCACAGGTTCCTTTGAGTCATCCGTGATCTTGTAAGTAACTCTGGCAAACTCACTCATTTGCCAAGATGGACTTTGGTGTTTTCCTTACTCTGGATTTTTGTTGGGTCCCTGTCTGGCCTGAGCAGATATCTGTTCATTTCTCTCCAAGAGAAGTTTCACATGAAAGATGTTAGAAAAATCTGCTAATCTGATTATTTTTAGGGCTTGGGGATGGAAAAGCAGTGGGCTTAGGGTTGGCATGCCAGATGGGCATCAGTGCCACTTAAAGTTCTGCCCCAAATACGATGTGGCCTGGGGGCCAGAGTGACGCTGGATCAATGATGTAGGTGTAGCCACATGACTACTTGAAAATTAATTGAATTTTCTGGCCACAGTGTCCTCAGTTGAATGGAAGCAGTAGTGTATTCTTTGCAGGACAGAGTGGGAGAGGGTGTGAAGTGCTTCACAGCCGCTGGCAGACAAAGGCACAATGGGAGGTTGTACTGAATCAGATTGGCAAGGTCATGTGCTTATCCATTGCCCTCTTGTCTCCATGATAGTCTAGGGGGCTCAAGATGGTCCTTGAGCAGAAAAAGAGGGCATGGCTGTGGGCGTGTTAGGAGGTCACAGAGAATAGGGTATGGGTGGGACAGAGAGCATAGCTCCTCAGCAGGACTGGGCCCTCACAAGCTGAGGCCACTCACCCTTGGAGTACTTGTTCACGTGTTATGGGCAGTCAGAGGACACTCCAGGTGATCGTCATGTGTTACAGTTAGAAAATGCAAAGTGCATTATCAAAGGTAGAAGAGTGAAAATGGGACATTTACACAGATTTAGAAGATGGAACAAATAATTCAAACATTCAAGCAACACACAGATCTCTTGACCATAAGAGCATTGAGACCAAGTCTTCTATTGGGGGGACAGATGAGAAACCTGGAAAACTTGGGCTGTCCCGTATGACATCCACCAGAGAGACATGCAGTCCCTCTCCATGACTGACAGTTGGCCCGAGTTAAAGAGGCCACTATCAGAAAAGGCTTAAGAGGCCAAAAATACCTGAATTAGCTAGAACCCCAAACAGAACAGAGTGACCAAGGCCGGAGGGTTGAAGGCCTCATTGGTGACCTCATAGATTAGCAGCACTCTGCAGAAATCACTCCTAGAGCTGAGCACCTTGGAGAACTCAGCCATCTGCGTGCAAAAGAAAATATAGCCAGGCACCTGAGAACTGCTTAAAAAGAGCAGAGAGTGATCTGGAAGGCTCCTGAAGGACAGGAGGCCAGAGAGAGAGAGAGAGAGAGGGAGAGAGAGAGAGGGAGGGAGAGAGAGAGAGAGAGAGAGAGAGAGAGAGAGAGAGAGAGAGAGAGAGAGAGAGAGAGAGAGCAGCTACCTCGGAGCCCAGTGCTCCTGCTGTGAGAGAGTCTGGACCCTTGTGGGCCACTTCACCTGGCTTGTACAGTGGCCAGCAAAGTCAAGGACCACCACCCTAAAGATGACCTCTTGCCTGCACACAGGACTGTGGCAGAAGCTCGCCCGCATGCACACACATGAATACACATATGTGCACTTACACACATAGAGTTAAGTTTTTCCTTCACTGTCTGATTCCCTTGTGGTATCATCCTTACTAAAAAGACAGAGAGGTGCTTAATTCTTTCTCATTTTTCAAACCAATTTCCTAAGTGTTAGGTCGTCTACATTCCTTAAGGTATAAATAATGTGTTTCTATTTGATAATATGATTTTAAGTTTAAACATTGTGTGTTTTAATTCATTGCAGTTATTTTTCTTGCTGATTGCCACGTCCATGTCAACACCACATGTTCACCCAGGACTTCACTCACTCCCCACAGACATCCGCTTAGAACCTGCCCTAACTCTTCATTCAGCTCAGATTCCTAAGCAGCTTGCTGAGTCTCACTGATATGCTCTCTCTCTCTCTCTCTCTCTCTCTCTCTCTCTCTCTCTCTCTCTCTCTCTCTCCCTCCCTCCCTCCCTCCCTCCCTCCCCTCTCTCTCTCTCTCTCTCTCTCTCTCTCTCTCTCCCTCCTCCAGCTTCTGGCTCACGGTATCAAGGATGTTGTCCTAGCACTTTCTCCCACAGTACATACAAAGCTCTCTTAGAACAAAAACAAAACACTGAGGGTACCATCTTTCTAAAATCAAGCCAAGATTTTTTAAAAAGATTTATTTTAATTGCCTAAGGATTTGTTTGTTTTTATGTATGTGAGTGTTTTGCTTGCACACATGCATGTACTGAACGTGCACCACTTTCATGCCTGGTGCCTGTGGAAGTCCGGAGGGGCTTCCATCCTCTGGAACTGGAATTACAGACAGTTGTGAGCCACCACGTGGGTACTGGGAACCAAAACCAGGTCCTCTGCAAGAACAGCAAGTGTTCTTTCTTAACCACTGAGCTACCTCTCTGGCCTTCTATTTTTTTAATTTTGTGTGTGTGTGTGTGTGTGTGTGTGTGTGTGTGTGTGTGTGTGTGTGTGTGTGTGAATGCGCATGCGTGTGCGCATGCATGTGAATACAGATATCCCCACACTCCAGAAGAGAGCATCAGACCTCTTGTAGCTGGAGTTACAGGAGGGTTACGAGTGCCTCATCTGGGTGCTCTGCAAGAGCAGTGTGTGCTGAGCTTCTGAGCCATCTCTCCAGCCTCAAGATGTTTTTCCAAGTTTTATTTTGGTTTTGTAAAATGTGCTAAATACAGAATTCAAAGAACTGAGCTTTTGAATTGGCAGTCTTTTAGCTGTTCAGACCAGCGTGATACGCAGCAAGGCTTACTTATTTCAATTTGAATGTAATTATAAGGGGTTGCTTTTTAAAAATTTACATATAATTATATAATTTAAATACTTAATTATATAATTTATTACTACTTATCAATTGCTAATTTTATACTATTATAAATAATTTTATATAATTATGTAAAATATTTGCATGGTTCAAAGTCACATCCATGAACTGGCTGTGCTGTGGGAAGCCTAGCTTCCACTCCTGTTCTCTGAGCTCTGGTCCCTTTCTCTTTCTGACCAGGTGGCTCATACACAGGCCATGCAAGGATTGGGAGTTCAAGATCAAGGTCTGGCAGATGTGCCTGGGCAGAGGCTGACTCCTGGTTTGTAGACAGTGTCTTCTCATGTAGAAATCACACAAGGTCTCCTGGGGTCCTGTTCATGAGACTCTACCCCCTTGACCTGATCATATCCCAAAGGCCTCCTCCCCCAACCCTGCCCCTTTGAGGATTAAGTTTCAACATATGAGCCTGGTAGAGACAGACATTCAGGTCATAGCAATAGACACACACACACATACTCAACCCTCTTATACCTAGCCAAAGGCCAGGAAGTGGTATCCCCAAATGGTATTGTACCACATATGCTCTTACTGGATCTGCAATTTTATATTGATATCCCCGGAATCACTTGGCTGTGTTGTATGGGTGTGCAGTGGTATATTCCACCAGGCCCCCTTGGTAGCATCTGCATTGTTTCTAGATCTTTGATGATGCAATTTAAAACTCCTTACAGTGTGCTAGGGAGATAGCTCTGGCAGTAAAGTGCTTGTCCTGCAAGCATGAGGACCCAAGTTCAAATCCTCAGAACCTGAGTGAAAATGATGGGCATCCCAGTTCTGGGGTGGTACAGACAGGAAGATTCCCAAGGCTTGCTACCTGGCTCATTGAGCCAAATGGGTGAGCTTAGGTTCAGGAAGAGATCCTGTCTAAAAAACTAAGGTAAGTAATGATTGAGGAGACACCCAACATTCATGTCTGGCTGCCACGTGCACTGACTTATACATGCACACACACACACACACACACACACACACACACACACACACACACATTTAAAAGCCCAAACATCAACAAAAGCCTCCCCTACAGTGATTAACCTTGTGACCCCTATGTCTTCTTGTGATTTTTGCTCATCTTTAGAATAAATTCCTAGAAGTAGGATTATTGGGTTAAAGGACAAATGCATGGACGAACTTCTTTTTTCTTTAAGGATGTTCAATTTCCTTTCAGAGTAGTACTGCCCACCCCTACTCCACCTCACACCCAGCTGCGTGCAGCAACACCCACTTCACAGGCTCCCCGCAGAGAACGGCATCCACCCCTTGTCCATCTCACCAGCCACATAGAGGTAGCTCATCAGCTCTAGCGGTCTTTGCTCTGCCCACAGCCAGGTATGCTGGCCTTTCTATCGGGCCATTTTCTTCCTCCTCTGGCTCATTCCCCTTTGTCCAGGAACCCAACCCATGCCTTTTCGACCAAGAGTGGACTTCCCCCCACCCTGAATACAAACTTGCCACCCATGGGTAAGGATCATTCCTTTCTGCTTGACCTCAACTTGGGGCTCTAATTTATATGTTCCCGCCATGTTTGGGTGGTGTTTTCTCTCCCTTGGTTGTTCTGTTTTGCATTACAGTGAACTAACGCAGAGCCTTATGCCCACCAGGAAGCACTGTACCACAGAGTCTTCATACATCCCCAGCCCTCTTTTTATTATCCTGTGTTGATCTCTTAAGTAGCCAAGATTCCAGCCTGTGTCTAAAGCTATTTAAGCAGCTATCTAGCCTGCTCAACAGCTAAAGGCACTTGCCTCTAAATGCATTAGATGTTATTTCTGGTTCTAATGCGAGAAGCTTCTCCAGGTAGGCCATGCAGCGCCCTGTCCGGCCCATGCTATGCCGTTTCCTGAGGCTAACTTCAACGGTCAGTTCACAATGTAGACTTCAGTGAACCAGCACAGTACTCCACATCCATATTTCACCCCAGGAACTTAGCATCCATGGACAAGCTTCCCGGGGCCCATGAATTTATTAGGGGTGCAAAGGGTGATGTATGTAAACCTGTCTTATTCATTGTCCTCTCTCTGAAGTGGCTCCTTGCTTGCTTAATCTGAATTTTAACTCACATGGGAAAGTCCAGATAGAGGGTTTATATTTACTTATGTATGGTGTATGTGGGATGCCCATCTGTCATGGCGCACATGTGGCAGTCAGAGGACAACTTGTGGGAGTACTCTCTCTCCTTTCACCTTGTGGGTCCTGGGGATCCAACCCAGGCCACCAGGCTTGGTGACAAGCATGGTTGAGCCCCCTCACCAGCCTCCACTTAAATGTTTTTTTTTCCCTTTATTGATCGCTCTTTAGAATCATAGAATTATAATAAAGAGTGTGCTAAGTGCCTCTGCTCTGAAGTTTTCAAAGCCTCTGTTAGGAGAAAGTGATGTTAACTTTATAGTGAAAACTTACAGGCTCCTGTTGACATTTTCAACTTAAATTTAAGGTAATGCAGTATTTACTTCTTTGATTAAAATGTTTTATTTATTAGGTTGAAAATCTCAGCCTTTAACAACTAATTGAACAAAAATAAAGTTGATGACTAGAGAGATGGCTCAGTGTTAAGTGGTCCTCTTGCAGGGGACCAGAGTCTGAGCCTCATCATCCACGTGGAACTCCAGTTCCAGGGATCTGATACCCTCTTCTGGCCTTTATGGACACTTGCATGCATGTAGTAAACAGACATGTGCAGGCAAAATACTCATACACATAAAATAAAAATTGTAAAATCAAATAGATAAAGACAAAGAGTGAGCAGAATTTTCTTTGCTTTAGTCCATAGAGAAAATTACCCAGAGGGCTGTTGACATGGCTCAGTGGGTAACGGTGTTTGCCAGCAAGTCTGGTGAACTCAGTTTGACCCCTGGAACCCACAGGGCAGAAGGAGAGAAGCGACTTCCTTAGGTTGTTCTTTGACCACAAACATGTCGTGGCACATGCACAGACACAGACACAGACACACAGACACACACACACACATGCACAGACACAGACACACAGAGACTGTGCACACATACATGCACAGACACAGACAGACACACACACACACACACACACACACATGCACAGACACACACACACATACACAGACACACAGACACACACATGCACAGACACAGACACACAGAGACTATGCACACACACATGCACAGACACAGACACACAGAGACACACACACACACATGCACAGACACAGACACACAGAGACACACACACACACATGCACAGACACAGACACACAGAGACACACACACACATGCACACATGCACAAAATGTGCTTTTCAGTCCTTTAGGATGCTCCCTGATAGAATATCCAGCCATAGCTCTGCTGACACAGAAGTTCGTTTAAACCAACGGCTTTCTTCACAAAGTGACTCTGCCTTTCACGGACTTTCACAATGATTTCCTTTTGTTTTCAAATTTCAGAAACTGCTTCCCCTCTTAATTTAATATTATGTTTTTTAAAAATCATTTTCATTTGTCTGTGTATATGTCTGTTTGTGAGTGTGGAGCTCAGAAGACAATCTCACCTTGTTTGACACATGAGCTCTTACTTCATCCCTGTGTACCCCAGGCTAGCTGACTTGCCGGCCTCTGGGGCTTCTCCTGTCTTTGCTTCTCATCTCCCTATAGGAGAGCCAGAGTTATAGACCGGCCAGCGGGGTCTTCAACGGGGACCTAAAGGGAGGGCCGGTGAATGAGAGGGACAAGAGACACAAAGAATGAGAGCAAGACAGGATGTCTGATCAAGCTCCAAAATTTTATTTTCCTCTCAAGGCTTATATAGGTAGGCAAAGGGGGTTGCAAGCAGGAAGGGACTTAATTATGGGGGTTGCAAGCAGGAAGGGACTTAGTAATGGGGGTTGCAAGCAGGAAGGGACTTAGTTATGGGCTGTTCAGCCAGCAGGGAATGTTGCTCTGAAGGTTATCTATCTACCCTTGTCTAACTGCTTAATTGCTTAACTGCAGCTCATTCACCTGATATCTGAGAAGAGGTTCTGGTATCTGTGAGAAGAGGTTCTGGTGCTGTGGAGACTTAAGCAAGGCCTAGATCTAAGAAAAGAGGAGAGAAACCCAAATATGGCAGCATGTGTGTCAAGGGTCGCTTAGGCTTATGACTCCCGTCATCTCCTCCCTTTTAATTATTTATGAAGGTCCAAGGTGGTGGTACAAACTCGCCTGGCGGCAATGGGCGTTAACCAAGGAGGGGGGACATTACCCTGATCCTCCCAGTTTATTACAGGTGTCTTTTGCTGGAGGAGGGGCCCTGGATGTATTTTCATCCTTAGACACCAACCCCTATGCAATCAGGGATATTCCTCGGGGGACCCAGAGGCAGAAAGCTTGGTCCTCCCCCTGCAGTGCCATTGGCCTCGCACCTTCCTTGGTACCCAAGCTCTTCCGAAGTAGGGCAAGCTTGCATGTTTCTGAGTTTTCATGCAGTTCCCGAAGGACAGTCATCGCCCAATGACTCTGCGTGGCCTTGATTGGCAAGATCAAGCTGATGATAATGGACCTGTATAGGTTTATATGCCAGGGAGCTTTTTTTTTTTTTTTTTTTTTTTTTTTTTTGGTTTTTCAAGACAGGGTTTCTCTGTGTAGCTTTGCGCCTTTCCTGGAACTCACTTGGTAGCCCAGGCTGGCCTCGAACTCACAGCGATCCGCCTGGCTCTGCCTCCCGAGTGCTGGGATTAAAGGCGTGCGCCGATGAATCGGGTTAGCCTGCCAATTATAAAGGGACCCAAAGTTACAAATAACAAGATGCTGACTAATGGTCCTGCAAGAGGCATCAGAAGGGAGAACATGGATGATTTCCACCAATCATCTGCCGCGGCAGAGAATCGCTGCTTATGTAGCTCTAGGCCAAGTTTATGTAGCTTATTTATCTGGGTTTCTACCATTCCAGACTTATTAATATAATAACAACATTCTTCCCTCAGAAAAAGGCATATCCCACCCTTTTCTGCTGTCAGCAGGTCCAAGGCCCGTCAGTTTTGTAGGGCAACCTGTGCAAGAGGCGTTAACTGCCTCTGGAGGGAGGATAAGGATGCTGCAGAAGCCTCAATTGTTACCTGAAGTTGTTGGGATAGGTGTTATGAGGGAGTGACCCAGGGCTCCTCCCGCCAAGTCTGCAGAGACCAGGGAGGTGGCCAGGGAAATTCTGGCCACAAGGGGCAAGAAGACAGCTCTTTTTAGCTTGGACTGTTCCATTCTCTCCCAATTCCCTGTCCCTTAGCAGGAGGAATGGCATCATGCATTTTGCAGTAAGAATAGGGGCATCCTGCTCTTTCCTCCCTCCAATAAACTTTGCAATTGTGGGCAGTCTGACCCCACCCCCAGAGAAGAAAAAGAAAATTTGTAAGTGAGAGATATAAACTGCAGTCAGGTTGTATTCCTCCCAGTCCTTCTTGGCTTGTGGGCGTTGGCAAATTTTGATCTTGTACCACCACCGCCAGTGTGATCTCCTGAAGCTTTTAAGAACCTTCTTAATAGACAAAATCTTAGACACGTTAGCAATATAACAGTGGTGAACTTTATCAGAGCAAAATTATGAATCCTTGGAGCCTCAACAAAACATCAGGATAGCCAGAGAATGAAATCTGAAATGTGTCATTTATATATCTCTCAAGTCTTTTGACAAAAATTAATAAAATACATTTAGAACAGAATTATTAGTTCTAATCATATTTCTATAAGTTTTGATATCATTGATGAACAGTTCTTCAAGATGGTCTGGAATTGTATCAATTAATTCATATTCAAGGCTCAATATTTAAGAATCTAGAGGTAAATAACAGCCTGTATTTAGTCCTGCAGCTGCCCAGTATATGGTGTGACCAGGCAATCCAGGCTTCATAAAGGCGGGTCAATGTCCTATAAAGACATGTATCCTCCTCCTGACATTACGAAAACATCAGGGCCTTTTTAAATATCAGTGAGGGGATCATAGAGGCTTAGGTGTAACTTTGTGACTTGGCCCGGTGGTGATGAGGAATACCTGTAGTGGGGGATATAAAAAATTAAGCACAAATTCTTAAGAGCTCTTGAAGTATATGCAAGGCTGTTGTCTATATATGAGCTCAAGGCATTCCTAAAATTAAAAAGCAGTGAAAGAAATGGTGTATAACTTTTTATTTCATAACCATAAATCATAAGAACATAAGCCTCGTGGGTAAGCTTCCATAGGGAGAGAATTTATAATTGTTGGACAGACATATGAAAAGGTGCCAGTATATCCTGTAGAGCTATTTGCCATTCTATAGACTCATAAGTTCCATAGTTTGATATAAATATAATATCATCTGTACAATAAATGTATTGTAAGATATATGTACATACATATACATGTATACATACATATAGGTTGGGGAACTGTGAGGAAGCTATAATTGACAGTTAGTTTTGATAGTTAATCTGTATATATAATGAGGAACTTTGCTCAATGAATGAGTCCTGGATAAACAGAACTCGCATTTCCTGCTCTGTATGTCGACTTTGGCCTCCATCATGGCAGGGTGAGTAGGCAAGTTAAAAGCGAAATGCTGACAATCTTTAGGTTGAGGAGGTATGGCAAAGAAGCAATCTTGTACATCTATGACGATTATTTTTTTGATTTCTGGGGATGGCTTTGGGAGATGGCAAGCCAGGCTGTGAGATTTCCCTTGACTTTAATAAATTTTATTTAATTTCTTAAGGACCTGTAACAGTCTATAAGCCTGATTTTCTTTAAACAACAAATATTGGGGTGACTCAAGGGCTGGTGGGAAGCTTTATATGCCTTATTTTTAAGTTTATCCTCCACCAGACAGGTTACAGTTACAATTCTCTCAATAGTCAAAAGCCATTGTTTGATCCAGATAGGAGCATTAGATTTTCCTGACCTTTTGACTACATTATTAGCTTGACCCAGGCCTGTAAGAGACGAAGGAATAATAGTCATCTTAAGTACTTGGCCAATCTTTTTCTGAAATATAAGAAACATTCATGCTTATGTCTAGCAAGCCAATTATCTTCTTTCCCTGTATTTTAAGTGTTTAGTTGGTTTGGAATATTTAATTTCCTGAACCCAGAAGGCCATATGACTAGAATCCACACCAGCAGCTCCCTTAGGCGCTGCCCTGTATGAACCTAAATTGTACAATGACCTTAATCTCTCCAGTAAAGTCAGAATCGCACATCCCTTGGGCAACTTTGTACAGCCAAGGAGCTACAACCTATAATTACCCCAGTGTCCCTTCTGGGGAGGTCCATAGACTCTTGTATTAAGGTATACATAAGTTCATTCTTAAAGCCTATTTATCTATTTCAGACCTCAGTAAAAACTTTATCTATAGATCTAACTTAGGCATATATCCTCAATATCTTTAGGTTATTTATTGAGATTTATGTATCATTTATAACATTATATCTAGATGTTTATGTTATATTTTTCTATCCCAATGACTTGCATTACATATGTAATAAATTATTTCTTAATGTTCTTAAACATTCTTTATATCTAATCCTTCATATTCTATAAAAACTTTACATCTAAAAGCATTTTTGTATTTAATTCATCAGGAGATATAGGTGATTGATTACTGAGAGCAGACAATGTAGTGAATTCCCTTAAACAAAGGAACAGTCAAAGATTATTTTGAAATCTGTTTGGCAAGCTATCTTTTCTACGAATTTGGATAGCAAGGCAAATTATCTTTTAGACCTGGTAAATGGGAATATAATCTAAATGATCTCAAAGCATAGTTTGGACAAAACCCTGGCAATAAGGGGTATGCCAGTTTTGTCCAAAGCTTAAACTTTTTAAATGGTAGGGGGCTAAGTAATGAATTGATTATATGAAATTTGGCATACTTAGCATGTATTTAAATATGATTTTGTGTACATTAGAGAATTTGATCATAAAATGATCAAGCTTTAATTGTATCCTAATAATTATCTCTAATAGCTTATAGCTTAAGTACAACTTATCCTTAACAGTTTACAGTTTAGGTTGGCCAATCAGTCAATAAGTTTTACTTCTTAATTATCTTCAACCAAAGTAAACTTATTTAACAACTTATAAGTTAGTCGTCTTTGTAAACTTAGAACTTAGGCTTTATACCTGTCAGGTTTAGCCTAAAAAATATTGTTTGTACTGAGGTTATTTTAATATAGAAACAGGAACTCTTATTCAAAAATATAGTATATAAGGAGAGTAAAAATTCAATAAATCCTTTAAGGTGTATCATGAAATGAGATAAGCACAATAAAAAACTAAAACAGAGGAGATTTTTTTTTTTTTTTAGCAGCTGCAGCCCATTTGTCCAGTCTGCATCAAGCCAGACAGCCACCAGGAATGGCAAGGTGAGGAGAAGGGGTGGAAGTGAGCTAGATGCAGAGAGCAGATAGTTAGGTTCAGAGAGAAGAAGGCAGATGTTTAGGATTCCAACCCCCAAACTACTTCAGGGGTCTGATGAATCCATACAGGTAGTAGTAGGGCGTCCTCTAACCAGGACCTGTTTTTTTGAAATGGGTTAACTGAAGTTCTTGTACTTGGCCAAGATTTTTGTAAATTACCAAGAACTTAAAAGTCAACCCAAAAAGAGGAAAGAGAGAGAAAAGGACACTTTTTTTAGGAGAGCTGGGAGTTACCATTAGTTTTTAAATCGGCACTGGCTGTAAGGCTTGTGTTAATTTAAGTGAAGGCTGCTGGAGCAGAGCTCCTAGTTAGCTGCAGGGCAAATTTAGGGCTCAAGTTAGCCCTTAGATTCCAATAGTTTTAGCAAAAAGGGCTGTTTGTAGCAGGACGCTGCTGCTGCTACCATGGAGAACATAGTGAACTTCATTAGCTCTGGTTTATGCTCTCAGGAGGTCTTGTAGTGTGATAATATTGTGTTACCTCCTTGTAAGACCTTGAATGAAGTAATGGCAGGTTTCTCCCTAAAGGGAGGGGTTAGAATCTCTGCCTCTTAACATAGTCTGACAGTAAATCAATTTCATAAGGTTGGCTGCTTTTAGGGGTCTCCTAAATCTTTCCTTACTTCTTTTTTCTTTTTCTTTTTTTTTTTTAAAAAATAAACCTTTAGAATATCATTTATCAAGTTCCGATAAGAAAAGGCCTGAACAGGCACCCTCTCAGGGCCAAAAGTTTGATAATAATCTCTTAAACAATCTCCAATTTGTTTCCATCTTTTGTATCTATAGTTCCCTCTTGAGGAAACCAAGGACAAATGTCCCCAATATAGTAAAAAAAAATTTTTAAGATCCTTTTTCTTTACCCTAGTTTCTTGTGTCTTGAGAGATTCTTTCAAACCTGAAATAAACAGGTCCTATTTACTAAATGCTTGTCCCATGGTGACTCACTCACCTTGCGTCAACACCAAATGTCTCTCCTCTGTCTCGTGGGCTGGGTGGTCCCACGGCGATCTCTTCTCTGGACCTGCACTCACGACCAATGTGCCACGGTGGTCCAATGTCAGCCGGCTTGCCTGGGTGCGATGTTCGCCAAGCCCTTTGCAGCTTCAGTCCCACCGTTGGGCGCCAGGTGCCCCAGCCAGCGGGGTCTTCAACGGGGACCTAAAGGGAGGGCCGGTGAATGAGAGGGACAAGAGACACAAAGAATGAGAGCAAGACAGGATGTCTGATCAAGCTCCAAAATTTTATTTTCCTCTCAAGGCATATATAGGTAGGCAAAGGGGGTTGCAAGCAGGAAGGGACTTAGTAATGGGGGTTGCAAGCAGGAAGGGACTTAATTATGGGGGTTGCAAGCAGGAAGGGACTTAATTATGGGCTGTTCAGCCAGCAGAAAATGTTGCTCTGAAGGTTATCCATCTACCCTTGTCTAACTGCCTAATTGCTTAACTGTAGCTCATTCACCTGATATCTGAGAAGAGGTTCTGGTATCTGTGAGAAGAGGTTCTGGTGCTGTGGAGACTTAAGCAAGGCCTAGATCTAAGAAAAGAGGAGAGAAGCCTAAATATGGCGGCATGTGTGTCAAGGGTCGCTTAGGCTTATGGCTCCCGTCAATAGCGTGCACAATGTAGTTTGAACTCAGGTCCTCACACGTGCATCGCAAGCAGTCTACTGATGGAACCAACTGTTTAGTCCTAATTAAAAACGTTTTCTAAAAACACATGTTTTTAACTCTACTTATGTGTGTGTCTCTGTGTGTGGGTGTGTGCACACAAATGACAGTGCCTGCTGAAGCCAGAAGAGGGTGTTGGATCCTGTGGAGCAGAAATTTTAGGTGGTTGTAAGCTGCCCAGGGTGGGTGCTGGAAACCACACTTTGGTCCTCTGCAAGAGTGTGAGCACTTTTAACCAGGAAGCCATCTTTCCAGCCCCTGATCTTTGTTAATAATTGCATAATTGCACTGACTGCTCTTCCAGAGGTCCTGAGTTCAATTCCCAGCAACCACATGGTGGCTCACAACCATCTGTAATGAGATCTGGTGCCCTCTTCTGGCCTGCAGTCATAATGCTGTATATATAATAAATAAATAAATCTTTAAAAAAAAAAGTTTGATCTTTGTTAAAAAAAATTCCTTTAAAAAAAAAATAATTGCGTAATTACATGCACCTGCATCCAAAAGCAAAATTACATGAGACTGATGCTCAGAGTCCCTTGCCCACGAGACGTGGACTAGGTTTCCCTCATTTCCCACTGTTTTATTGCCCTGGGTACAAGGATCCTTGGAGCATGAGCCCTGCTCCTCTTTTTTTTGTGCTTCCCTCTATGTAAGTTTCCCAGCACTTGTTTGCAGAGACGCCTTGGCATCTTCCTACAGACAGTCAAACTTCCACACTTGGAGTTCTCAGCAGCAGTGCAGGAGCCTGCCTGCTTCTGAGATTCAAGAGTGAGCAATCAGAATTCAGATCGCTCTGCTTTTAATTTGACAGGCGGCAATTTTCATTAGTGTCGCTCATTTTCTAAAGGAAGCTGAGCACCCTGCAATAGAACTCAGGGCCATTTGCATGTTTCCCTCTGTGAATCATCTTAATATTATTTGCTTGCTTTCCCCCCTTTGATTCTCTTAGTGGCTAAGCAGTCTCTGTCAGAGATAGAACACCCTCCAGGCCCATTTGCACTGGCTGCGAGGTTAACACCAAGTTCATTGCCATAGCTGAGCAACTGTGGACACACCATGACTCATTTATTCATTAGGTGATGGAGAGTCAGTTTGCGACATTTATAAATATGCTGACTATAAGTAGTGTGTGTGTGTGTGTGTGTGTGTGTGTGTGTGTGTGTGTGTGTGTCTGTGTGTTCACTTCTTAACACTGGGAATACAACGTTGGGTCTGTAATCTATGTTTTCAACTTTGTAAAGCTTCAAAGTTCACTGTTGCAAATCCTTGTGTAAGGAGACCACTACATTCTTAAAAAAATAATTAAAACAGATTATCTTATGTTTCGATTCCAAACACCAGTGCATGTATGTTAGAGCTAAACTTCTGGCATAAGCTAAAAGCCCCCTTTTTATCCTCAACACATTTCACACTGTAACAGGCCCCAAACACAAAGCAGGAGAGAAATGCTGTGAGCTGGGGACGACCGGGACCCTAATTCTTCCTTTCCCCTTTTAAGTTGAACAAACTTCACATCACAGGAAACAAATCTTCTTGCCCCATAACACTTCTGAGGACCCCTAAGTTGCAGATACCAACTGAGGAATATCCAACTTTGGTCTCTGCAGTGGGTCTCTGCAGTGGGCCTCTCCAGTGGGTCTCTGCAGTGGGTCTCTCCAGTGGGCCTCTCCAGTGGGCCTCTCTCTCCAGTGGGTCTCTGCAGTGGGTCTCTGCAGTGTGTCTCTCCAGTGGGCCTCTCCAGTGGGACTCTCTCTCCAGTGGGTCTCTGCAGTGGGTCTCTGCAGTGGGTCTCTGCAGTAGGTCTCTGCAGTGGGTCTCTGCAGTGGGCCTCCTCTTGCCGTAGTGTGGTTTCTTTATTAGTCACTAAGTTTTTTCTTTTCTTTTGTTTTATTTTTGGTTCACATTGCTGCTTCATGCTCTCCATCCACAACAAATGGCAAAAATAAAGGAATTTCCATTGGAAATACACACCCTCCATCCTTATGGACTCTAAAAATGTGAACTTGGGAACTAGGGGGTTACACTCTCCTGTTTCTCCAAGGAAAGGGAGACCTAATGGTTTTCAGGAATGCAGGTAGTCCCTGTGGCTCAGGCCACAGTGCTCACCCCAAACCCTTGCAGGCAGCTGCTCAAGGGATATGAAGCTGTGGGCTCACCAAGTAGAGGATGCATTTCCTACAGAGAACAGGCTTCAAGCTAGGATGCAATGGTGCTGTCCTGCTGTTAGCCTTGGATCTCCCTGGGCAGCTCTGCAGATGAAGTGGGAACCCCCTTCAGCATGGATGTACCGTTACATCGAGAGTGTGCACAGCTCGTGAAGTCACCGGCATGGGGGAGACCTTCAGTTCTTGAACTCAGCTCCTCAGGGGCCAGGTCATGCTCTTGTCTCCCCAGAGCTATAGGAGCTTAGAAGGCATGTAAGGGAGACCACTAAGCCAGAGATGTCAAGCCTGGGGTAAATGGAAAGGAGAAGGGTCTGGGCATGAAATGGGCCTTGCCCAGGCAGGGGCATCTCTCACCTGACATGTTTGTGTCCTACGTGGACATAGAGGGCTCTAAGCTCCCGGCTTAGTGTGATGGACCCTGACCATTGAAGACCTGAGGCGTTGTTCACCTTGAACATTTGAAATTTTAAAATGTTTTCACTTTTAAAATAAGCATCCCGTGACAACAAGTAACAGGGGCTCATTAAGTGGCAAAGCCTCGGACTTCCGCAAGATTAAAGCAGTTTTCTAGGACACAGGCCACCCTGCGCCCTCTGCCGGACAGAAGGCACCCATCCAAGTTTGCAGAATCTCAACTACAGTACTCACAGCGGCCGCTAGAGGGAACCGTGGTCTTCAGTCTCTCAAAGTGAAGGTAATATTGTTAATGTTGTTGTTAATATTGTTAATGTTGATTTGATAGGCCAAATTTTAGAAAAAGACGTAAATACTCATCCATTAAAAGGAGTTGCGCGATCGTTATGTAACTTACTAGAAACTGCACACATTACTGTTAAGTCAATGGGTACAAGCCAGGAGTGGTGGAACATGACTTTAATCACAGCATTCCAGAGGCAGGTGGATTTCTGTGAGTTGAAAACCAGCCTGTTACACATAACTAGTTTTAGCCAGGGATAAGTAGTGGGACCCTGTCTCAAAGGAAAAAAAGCAGCTTAGTTACAGCCATGTCCACTTTTAAAAAGTTAGTTTCTGTAATCTTTTTACAACATACTTGAATCTTCTAGCATTATTCCCATCCATTTCCACTTTGGAAGTCTTTATCTTACCACACAAAGTACATTTTCATCTAAAAACATTTTCCTTTTCTTCAGCCTTCCTTTATCAAAAATATCTATCTCATACTATAACATTTATATCTCTCCTTTTTTGCCAATAGTATCTATCATTATTACTGTTGTTGAATTACTTAGAAATATTTTAATAAGATAATTTTTGACTTTTTTTTCCAGAGCTGAGGATTGAACCCAGGGCCTTGCACTTGCTAGGCAAGCACTCTACCACTGAGCTAAATCCCCAACCCTGATAAGTTTTGAATGAAAACCCAAGAGGCTGTACCCAAAACAAGGAAATGGTACCTGGCATCTTAAATATCTAATAGTTATAAACAGAGGCACAAACCACATCAATAGTCTTGCATTTTCTTAACCAATTTAAATTAATTATTTAATGAAGTTATAAGTCATTATAACAGGCACTTCAAAAAGAATTTTTGTTCAGCCAGATGTGTTAGTCCCAGCACCTGGGAGGCAAAGGCAGGCGGATCACTGTGAGTTCAAGGCCAACTTGATCCACATAGTGAGTTTCAGGAAAGCTGGAGTTACATAGTGAGACCCTGTCTAAAACAAAAACAAAAAACTAAGACAGCATTTTTTGTTGTAGCCCTGGCTGTCCTGAAACTTACTCTGTAGACCAGGCTGGCCTTGAACCCAGAGATCCATCTGCCTCCACCAGGATTAAAAGGGACTAGCTTTTATTCTGGTTTATGAGTTGTTCAAAGGATCTTTATTATATACTTGTGCTTTATTCCGTCTATTCTTATTTACCTGCATGTTAATCATTTAACAGGGTTTATACCTAAACCATTTTATCTTTCTTCAGAACTAAAAACAGAGACGAATGATTGTCCCAAGTATATTATTAGTGATGTCACACTTTAAGATCATCTGTAAGCCTTTGGATGTCTTTGCAAGCCTTTGAGTGGTTTTTAAAATGATCTTTTGGATTTAAAATGATTTAAAAATGACTAGATATGGTGGTATTTTATTTGTACTGAAATGTGATTTTAATTGTATGTTAATAAATAAAGTTGCCCAGGGGTCAGAGCTATTAGAGCCATAGCAAGAGTGTGGCCTTTAATCCCAGCACTTGGTAGACAGAGCTAGGTAGATCTCTGTGTGTAAAAGGATACAGCCAGTGGCTGGGCGGTGGTGGCGCACACCTTTAATCCCAGCACTCGGGAGGCAGAGGCAGGTGGATCTCTGTGAAGTCGAGGCCAGCCTGGGCTACCAAGTGAGTTCCAGGAAAGGCGCAAAGCTACACAGAGAAACCCTGTCTTGAAAAACAAAAAAACAAAACAAAACAAAAGGATACAGCCAGCATTGGAGAAACACGCCTTTAATCTCAATCCCAACCATAGAAGACCTGGAAGTCTCTACAGAAAGGCAGTGATGAGGCAGTCATGTGTTTGGGTTTACAACTAATGAGAAGGCAGAACAGAAAGACTATATAAAGACAAACACACAGGAAGTAGGTCCCTTTCGGAGAGCTCTCTTGGCTGAAGAGGATCGCTGAAGCAGGAAGGGTAAGGCTCTTAGCTCTGATCTCTTGGCTTTCTTCTCTGAATCGGCTCTGTGTTTCTTATTTAATAAGATGGTTGGTTACATCTACAACTAGAGGTGGCAATGGTTAAAAAAATCCTTAAAATCCATAAAGTGCTTTTATTTTTGTATACATTCACATATATACAAAACATATCTAAAGCACAGATAAGTCATCATTTTAGTCCTTGGAATGAAGTTAGCATCCAAGAAGAAAGCAATTTTCCTGTACAAAAATTGCATGCTGGTATGGGAGTAATCATTTGTTAAAATTAATTGATACCCTCAAGCAGTGAGGACCATCTTGTAGAACCAGAATTGAGACAAGGATCAGGAAGACAGCATCTTGACCAGAACTGTGTAATTCTGCATATATTTTAAATGATATTTTTAATTAAAAAATTCATGTTAATTTCCCTGAAGAAAGCGCTAGGACCATTAGCCCTTCTGCTTGTTGATGCTCACACTGTTTGGATACATGATCCCCGCCCTTCACCACTCTTCTGTGCTGTAACTGGCGCACAGCATGCAGCCAGGCTTAGCCTGTAGACGTGCTTGGAGCTGGGACTTTTTCCCTTACAATCTTCATTTTGCTGTGAGTGGAAAGGAGTCTGAGCCAGTTCGATGGCTTCATTTTACAAGAGTGTTTATGTACAAGCCAGTTTGGTACTGAGTACACGATACAAAAGCATAAACACACGGAGACAATGCACACACATATATAATCACATGCAAGGCAAGTTTTAGACACCAAGACTGAGTGTTATTTTGTATTGGAATTATAGCTCTTGCCAACCTCACTGAGAAAAGAAAGTGACTCCAAGATCTCTAGCAAACATGTATACACATTATTTTATATGTAATCCAGCTTCAATCAAAACCTTCCACTTAACAGTTTCATATTAAGAATCTTTTGAGGCCGGGTGTGGAGACGTACTCCTTTAATCTCAGCCTTCGGGAGGCAGAGGCAGGTGGATCTTTGTGAACTTGAGGCCAGCCTGGTCTACAGAGCGAGTCCTAGGACAGCCAGGGATATATAGAGAAACTCTGTCTCGAAAAACCAAAGGAAAAAAAATTTGAAACAGAAATCATATGATTGTTATGTTACCCATGACTCATACACAAGTGAAATAGAATTATAATTAATACATATTCACTTAGAACTTGTTTAGGAGGAAATTTCTACCAAATCTATGACTATAACATCAAACTTTGTAGCTGAATGAAATCTTTATCTTATGACCCTAATGAATGTTTTTAACAAGGAATTAACTTTTTAAAGTTTTATGAAATACTTAATAGGCCCAAGATATCATTTTAATAGGCCTTAAAAAGTTCAAAGTGCTCATATTTGTAAGGCAGCATTCACCAGGCCTTTTACTAACATTTATAAATCTGCGTATGAGCATCTTAATTGGCATGCTACAAATAAAAATAATATTTTAAGCACACAATAAAAATGAATGAAAAAACTGAAGTAGCCATAGTTTGCTACATATTTTTACATGAAAATAATTATTGTAGACACTCATGATACAATTACATAAAATCTAAGTGCACCAGCCAGAAGGGCAGAGAGTTTCTCTTCCCTTCTCTTTAAGGTCTGGGGATGGCTCAGCACCACCGAGGGTGGAACTGTGCAGGAAGCTAGCAGAGAGCTGGCCCAAGAGTCAGGTTATGAGAAAGTGGGGAAGCAGTCATTTGTCACGTGCTGCTTGGGGGAGTGATTCTCGCATTGTCTTTGGGCTTCTCTCTTGGAGGCAAGAGGTTGGCTTAGGACACTAGGGGATCAGCCATTATGATGATGTCCCCTGGAAAAGCCACACAGTATGGATGAGTCTAGAGAATTCTTCTCTTGCCAAGTGGCATTTACAAGCATTTACCAAGTGGGTCTCAGGCCAGAATGATAGAAGCAAAGGAACCCAAGGTATCGCGCAAGCCATGCTGGGCAGATTAGCCAAGCCACAGACAAGGGACAGTCAATAACAGTCCCTGAAGATGGCCCTCAGCTCAAGCCCCCAGCACTGTTAGCAGGAAGGGTCCAGAAACTAGTGCCACCTTGGTAGCCTGAGGAGTTCCCCTATGCTTTAGGGACCTTGACGCGGGCCACACTGGGATTCGTGGCTTCAATGCTGAAAAAAGATTTAGGATTAGTTAGCATAATATAGTGTAAGTTTAAGATTAGGAATAAAGTTTAGGAAGCTAGAATGTGCCTGTCAATGAGAAAAAAAATAGCCAGGCATGGTGATGTATGCCTTTTAGTCCAGCACTCAGGAGGCCAAAGCAGGCAGAGCTCCATGAGTTTGTTGCTAGCCTCATCTACATGAGTTCCAGTCCAGCCAGTGCTGCACAGTGAAACCCTGTCTCAGAAAAAAACAAAAACAAAAAACAAAAAAACAGCATTGCCCTGGGATGTGATTTATACAGGAAATGCAAGGCCAATGCTTTAGGTATTATTTTAAAATTTTCATAAGAGCTTGTGTATGAACAATTTTAAGGCTGGCAGGGGGAACCCTGAGTTCCACTCTGGGACCCTCACAAAGGTTTGCAAAGTGAGAACCAACTCCCACAAGTTGTCCTGTCCTCCTCAAAAACCCCCCGCCCCTCCCCCAAACAAGTAAATGTAAAGTCATTTTCCCCATTAAAATCTCATGGGGGACTTTCATATGGTCCATGTGCCCCCATCAACACCCCCTCCCATCTTTCCTAGATGGTCCTTGGCATTTCCTTAGGCATGGGAACCTGTCCAGGTTACCTGCATCCTCAGGTCAGGAACTCTGTGTCCTTGGGAGGATCTTCTCTTATGGTGTGAATCTTCCCTTCTGTTCCAGAACTGGAATCCAGCCTCCTCAGGATTGCTGGTCCTTTGCCGGGGATTAGAAGTAGGTGGGTGAAGGCTGTGTGAGTCTCTAGGCCTCCAACAGTCCCTGGCACAAGACAGCTCTGCATACCATGCTCAGAGCTAATCACAGCCTCATGTCTCATGTTCTCCCATAGTTCTTACCACCCAGAGGACTCTGGGGCAGGAGGATAGGGATGTTTAGAGCGTGGGTCCATGGAGCAAGGGCAATAACTGTTTTCACCACTTGAAGTCTGCAAACAACTCTCCCTGATGCTGTGCTTCGCTCTGGCCATCACCTGCCATGCACATGCCATGTGCTCAGGGACCAGTCTGGCCCTGCTCGGGGGAGCACTGCCACCTGGACAAGCTGTACTCTCCAGGGGTGCTCCACAGTCCTGCTCAATAGTCCCTGACAACCTCCTGCATGGTCAGCTGTCTGGGCCACCCCAGTCCCTCCGTGTGCCTCCCAAGCAGATACCACCAACGAACCGCAGACCTCTTTCCTAGGAGCCTCACTGGCCTCATGGGCCTATTACTATTTTTGTTTAATTTTGTTTTGTTTATAGAGAGGGTCTCAAGTTGTCCAGGCTGACATTGAACTCTTAGCTATCCTTCTGCCTCAGCCACCAATGCTAGGATTACAATTATGTGCCATCTTTAAATTTGTGTGTGGGTTAGTATTGTCAGCTTGACAGGATCTAAAATCAGCTGGGAGAAAGACCTCTGAGCATGCCTGTGAGAGGCTGTCTTGATTGCATTAATTGATGTGGGAAGGCCTGTCCACTGTGGGTGGCACTATCCCCTGGCTGGGATCCTGGACTGTATCAATGTAGAAAAGGAGCTGGGCAGCCGCGTGCACTCATCACCCTCTGTTCCTGACTGGATATGTGCAGTCACTGCTTCAAGCTCCTGCTGCCTTGACCCCACCCCCTGAAAAGATGGAGTATACCTTTAAGCTGGGAGCCAGAATAAACCCTTCCTCCCTAAGTTGCTTTTATCAAGGTGTTTTATCACAGCAACAGAAAAGTAAGACATCCTATAATCCATTTGAGGAGACGCTGAAGCTTGCTTATCTCCCAAACACATTGTTACACAGTGTGTCTCTACACTTTTAGCCTGATGCCTGTGGAAACCCCTGTGTGGTGGAGGCAATGGTCAGCAAAGGGCAGGCGGAGGCAGAGGAATTGACACCAGGAAAGGAGCTGAGCTGACACACGGATTCTCCAAGTATGCCTGTGTCCATCTAGTGGCCCAAAGCAGAATTTCAACTTCACCCAAAGCTGTCCTAGGGAGAACTAAAACAGATCCCCAGGGCTGTGGGATCCAGACAGAGAAGGGCCTCCTGAACATTACTGATGGAGCCTTACGTGGTAGAGCCTGTCCTTGTACACTCTCACACATCACATACCATCTGAGGCTCAATTCCTAGCTTTTGTTTTAGGCTGAAGGTAATTAATTTATCCCTAGATATGGCCAGAAAATGTAAGTTTCTTTGGTGTTTGTTTTGAGACAAGGTCTCACTCTGCAACCCAGAATGATCTTCAGATCCTAATCCTCCTGCCTCCGTTTCCTGGGACTGGGTTCACAGAACTGAGACACCATGCTCACCAATTAGCTCTCAGTAGCGGGTCTTCACTACCACCTGACCTGTTCATCACGATGGTGGGAGAGAAGCAGCCTTCCCTGGAAGGGGCGATAGATAAGAGACCAGGTATGTGCCAACCTGAGCTCCACCATCTCAGGACACAGGGCTCCTCCCTCTGGGTGGCACCATGTCTTAAGGTTTCTATTGCTGTGAAGAGACACTATGATCATGGGAACTCTTATAAAGGAAAACATTTATTTGGGGTGGCTCACTTACAGTTTCAGAGGTTCGGTCCATTATCAATCATGGTGGGGAGCATGGTGGCATGCAGGCAGATGTGGTGTTGGAGTAGTAGCTGAGAGTCCTACATCTTGCAGGTAGCAGGAAGTCCACTGAGACACTGGTGGTATCCTGAGCCTAGGAAACCTCAAAGCCCACCCCCACCATGACACACTTCCTCAACAAGGCCATACCCCTTCCAACAAAGCCACACCTAACAGTGCCACTCTCTATGAGATTATGAGGGCCAATTACATTCAGACTACCACACATCATTGTCCTCTTTTTAGCCCCCAAGTGTGGAGTTGTGTAGCCATCTATATCCACAGTGAAGCCTCTTTGGAAAAGATGGAAACCAATCAAAAGAAGGAGACAGCTTGCTTGCCTCCACGGCAGGATCCCCTGGTGCCAGGCTCCAGGCTGGTGATTCCCAGATCTCTTCCCCAGGAAGCCCCATTGTACAGAGGTGGGCATGAGGTTCAGCAGCTCCCTCCACTCACCGACCCCATCATGCATCAGAAGGGCCTTGCCATGGCCTCAACTTACCTTACTGGACTCTGGGTTCCCCATTCCTCCTAGCCTTTGGCTCTGTCCCCTCATCAGGGCTGCCAGGTACCAAGGGCAGGATCTTACCCCAGTTCTCTGGGATGGGATGTTTCCAGAGAGTGAGCACGGAGTGCCAAGGCTTTGTACCTACCCTATTGATGTCTCCTCGAGAGCTTTGATGGCTCTCCAAAGCCCAGAACATTCCCAGGCTACACTCCCAGGGCCTCTGCTGTCCTTAAGACTTTGTTACCATCACTGTGGTCTTTCTGGTGGTTGGTGGGCTTTCTCTGTGCTGTCGAAGTCAGGTCATCCTTCCTGTTCTGGCTCAGTGAGGACAAGTGGCCGGAAGATGGTGTGTGTCATTGAGTGTGCAGAGGCCACCAGTCACTGCCCAGGAGGAGCAGCACTGAGTGTGAAGAGATGGCCTGGGACTGAGGGACTGGCAACCAGAACTTGGGCAGCAGAGCTGAAACAGAAGTGACGGTGCAGGTGCTGCTAGGGAGAATTAGGACCTGCCCTGACCTTGCACATTGCCCAGCTGAGGGAGACAGAGGACAGATGGAGCCCTGTCATGTCTCAGCACAGGCTCCGCTACCCTGGAGACTCAAGCTGTGATGTACAGGATTTATGGACACACAGTTAAAGGCTTTCCTTGTTTGTTTGTCTGTTTGTTTGTTTGTTTGTTTTTAGTTTTTTGAGACAGGGTTTCTCTGTGTAGCCCTGGCTGTTCTGAATTTCTCTCTGTAGACCAAGCTGGCCTCAAACTCAGAGATCCTCCTGCCTCTGCCTGTGGAGTGCTGGATTAAAGGTGTGCCCCACCACACCTGTCTATAGTTAAAGTTTTTATATCCACATGCCACTCCAGGGTCATGGTCATGTGGAGGCCTTATCCAGATCACCAAGGTGAAAGTCGCACTTTCCCTAGAGCTTGGAGTGTGACTAATTATTGTTGCAAGAAAACCAGAGCAGAGAGGCTGATATCAGGTTTGAGAGCAGAGGGTCATGGGAGAAGAGATGCAAAGGGAACATTGGAAAAGAAAGTTCTGAGACAGGATGAAAAAGGCCTATGATGGGCTGGGAGTGGGCTGGACCTCCTGAAGAGAGGCCCTCAGCCTTATAGATGTGTCTCTGTAGAAATCACCCAAAGACAGTAACTAAGACTGAAGAAGAAACTGTGCAGAATATTCTAGAATGAGAGTGTGGCTGCCATATAAGGGGAATGCTGGGAGATGTAAAGAGGGGCATAAGGAGGATCTGCCACAGTAGCGGATAACCCTCTCTACACCCACACACCTACTGCAGTCGGACAGCTGCAGAGCCAAGAAGTCCAGGGAATGTCAGAAACAGAGCAAAACACTCAGCCTGTCATGCCAGGCTAGACAATCAAAGCGGCCAACTCCTCATGAAGGTAGAGAAGCATCTCCCTTCTCTAGAGAGTAGCCAGCTGATGGGCTTCTCCGCAGAAGTTGCACAAAACAAGAAGAAAGTGGAGTATTTACAATATCGGGAGAAACCACACCTGCGACTTTACCCTCAAGCCATTTGTGAGTTGTAACACATTGCTTTCCGATGTTTACTTCTAGCTCTGTCCCTGGGATTTCTCTTTTGTTAAAAGCCATTGCTGAACCCATACAGGCTTGTCTGTTAATCATTTTAAAGGTAGAACTGTTGGTGTCTTTGGAAGATCATCAGTTGTTGTGCCCTGTTCTTGTATAATATGGATGGCTGGTGACCACTCATTAGAATAATATCTTTTAATATTTCTCTCAGAAACATGTGCTAGTTTATGATTTGTTTCTGAGGTTGGAGGGATGTTAATCTGAGTATTCCATTGTTGCAACAAGTCTCGACCCCACAGGTTCATAGCTATGTTAGCCACATATGGTTTTAATTTCCCCTCTGTCCTTCTGGACTTATACATTTGAGCCATCTTGTACTCTGTTTCACTTGAGATAATGTTCCAATTCCTAACAGTTGAACGTTTACCTCCTGAAGAGGCCAAGTTGGATGCCAAAATTCTGGTGCAATTATGGTAAAGTCAGCAACTGTGTCTACCAGACCAGACAACAAAACACCATGTATTCTTATTGTTAATTTTGGTCTTTGTTCATTTATAAAAGTTTGTCAAAAATTTTTCTTTATGGTTTCTCCTGAATTTTCTGTTCTCTCTGTTTCATCATCCCAAGCAGCCTGGTTTATTCCAATAAGCATTTGGTTATTTAATTGCTCTGAGTAGGGGTTTCCTCTATGACTGCAGGAAAGGTCTGAACTGGATTTGCTGTGGGGGCCTGCCTGAGGCCCCTCTGGGAGTTTCCCAAAGACTGAGGCAAAGGATTATCTTGCCTGTCCCTTGCTGATTTACATTCGTTGGTTCAGTGTTTTCCCTTACCACACCTTCTGCATACTCCAGAAGGAAGGGGCATTCTGTTGCCATTGTTCTTTGAAGAAACAAATGCCCTGTTTACAGTACCTTTTCAAATGTCCTTGCTTTCCACATCCAAAATATCTGACATTCCTCAAACCTCTTGAAATTGCTTTTCCTATCCACATATCATCATGGTCATGAGCCTCAACATTAAACATGTCTCTAATCCAATCTTCCAAGGGTGCAGATCTTGCCTTTAACGGCCTGATTATTTTCTTACATGCTGCATTCACATTCTCAAAAGCCAAAGATTCGATTATTATCTGAATAATAAGGCTAGCTTCTGAATTTGGGACCATTCTCTTTACTGCTGAAAGTTTGGCCTAATGGCTCAGGCTTCTTGCTAGCTGTTCTTATATCTTAAATTAACCCATATCTATTAGTCTATAAGTTGCCACATGGCTTGTGGCTTACCGGTACCTTACATCTTGCTTGTCATGACATGGCTGGCAGTGTCTCTGCCTCAGCCTTTCATTTCCCAGAATTCTCTTCTCTGCTTGTCCCGCCTATATTTCCTGCCTGGCTACTGGCCAATCAGTGTTTTATTTATTAACCAATCAGAGCAACACATTTGACATACAGAAAATCCCACAGCAAATGATTGTTAATTCCTGTTATTTCATTGTTGTTGTTGGCAGCAGCAGCAGTAGTAGTAGTAGAGTGTGTGTGTGTGTGTGTGTGTGTGTGTGTGTGTGTGTGTGTGTGTGTCCCTTCTTTGGGTTTTGCTAGTGTGAGCTAGCCTGTGTTTTTGCGGATGTAGTTAACCTCCTTGGGTTGGAGTTTTCCTTCTAGTACCTTCTGTAGGGCTGGATTTGTGGATACACGTTGTTTAATTTTGACTTTGTCATGAAATATCTTGGTTTTTCCCATCTATAGTGATTGAAAGTTTTGTTGGATATAATAGTCTGGGCTGGCATCTGTGATCTCTTAGAGTCTGCAGGACATCTGTCCAGGCCCTTCTGGCCTTTAGAGTCTCCATTGAGAAGTCAGGTGTAATTTTAATAAGTCTGCCTTTATATGTTACTTGCAGCTTTTTAATAATCTTTCTTTGTTTTGTATGTTTAGTGTTTTGATTATTATGTGACTAGGGGTCTTTCTTTTCTGATCCAATCTATTTGGTGTTCTGTAAGCTTCTTGTACCTTTATAAGTGTGTCCTTCTTTAGGTTAGGAAAATTTTCTTCTATGATTTTGTCAAACATATTTTCTGAGTTTTTGAGCTGGGATTCTTCTCCTTCTTCTTTTACTATTATTCTTAGGTTTGGTCTTTTCATACTGTCCCAGACTTCCTGCATGTTTTGTGTTAGGAGTTTTTTAGATGTAACATTTTCTTTAACTGATTAATCTCTTTCTTCTATCATGTCTTCAATGTCTGAAATTCTCTCTTCCATCTCTATATATTCTGTTGAGATGCTTACATCTGTAGCTCCTGTTTGCTTACCCAGATTTTCCATTTCCTGAATTCCCTCAGTTTGTGTTTTCATTATTGTTTCTATTTTGATTTTCAGGTCTGGAATATAGTTTTCTTTACCTGTTTGTTTTGTTCTTGGCCTTCTTGGCATTCTTTAAGGAATTTATTGCTCTCCTCCAGTTTTTTGTTTTTCTTTTCCTCAATTTTGTTAAGGGATTTTTTCATTTCCTCTTTGAGGACCTCTGTCATCTTCACAAAGTTGTTTTCAAGGTTCTTTTCTTCAGCTCTGTTGGGATATTCAGATCTTGCTGTTATAGCTGGGCTTCTCGTGGTGCCATATCTCCCTGACTATTATTGATTGTGTTTTTACACTGACATTTAGGTGTCTGGGTTTAGGATGATTGTAGGTCAAGGTGCTGATTTCTGAATTTCCTTGGTTTCTGATTCCTCCTTGGTTTTCTGGTCTTTCTGGACTGGATTTCTGGTGGTCAGCTTGGCCTGTGGTGCAGCAGGGTTCTCTGTTCTTCTGGCCGGTGTGGCCTGCACCTGAGCAGTAGAAGTCCATTATAGTTGAGGGCAGGGGCCATCCACAGGGCTGGCAATGAGGTGGGTGGGGGCAGGTAAGCAGTGGAATGGGTCTTTGGGAACCGACTCTGTTCTACTGACTGGTGTGGCCTGCCAATTAAAATTTTTTTATGCACGCAAGTGTTTTGCCTGCACATATATCTGTATGCATTCAATGCCCTTGGAGGCCAGAAAAGGAAGTCAGATTCCCTGGAACTGGATTTGCAGGCAATTGTGAGCCACCATGCAGTGCTAGGAATTGAACCCAGGTCCTCTGGAAGAGCAGCCAGTTCTTTTAACCACTGAGCAACCTCATCAGTGCCTCATTCCTTAATTTTAAAGATACATCTGGAGACAGTGAGATGAGTCAGCTGGTAAAAACCACACAAGCCTGGCAACCTGTGCTGTGGGATGGTCTGAATATCAAATGTGTTGCTGATTGGTCAGCAAATAAACCACTGATTGGCCAGTAGCCAGACAGGAAGTATAGGTGGGACTAACAGAGAGGAGAATTAAGAGAACAGGAAGGCGGGGGGAGACACTGCCAGCCGCCGCCATGACAAGCAGCATGTGAAGATGTTGGTAAGCCACAAGCCACGTGGCAAGGTATAGATTTATAGAAATGGATTTAATTTAAGATTTAAGAACACTTAGCAAGAAGGCTGGCACAGCCATACAGTTTGTAAGCAATATAAGTCTCTGTGTTTACTTGGTTGGGTCTGAGTGGCTGTGGGACTGGCGGGTGGCAGAGATTTGTCCTGACTGTGGGCCAGGCAGGAAAACTCTAGCTACAAACCTGACTCCTAACTCACATATAAACATGGTAAGAGACTATGATGCCCAAGATGGTGCTGTGACCTCCACATGTGAGCCATGGCTTGTGCTCCCCCCCCAATGTCATGAACACACAATAATAACAAATAACATTTAAAAGGCATTTCTTGTTTCTTTTTTTTTCTTTCGTTCTTTTTGTTTTTGTTTGTTTTTTTTTTTTTGGTTTTTCGAGATAGGGTTTCTCTGTGTAGTTTTGGTGCCTGTCCTGGATCTTGTTCTGTAGACCAGGCTGGCCTCAAACTCACAGAGATCTGCCTGGCTCTGCCTCCTCAGTGCTGAGATTAAAGGGGTGAGCCACCACTGCTCAGCTTAAAAGGCATTTCTAGAGCTGAGTATTGCAAACACCTGTAATCCCAGCACTTAGGATGTGGAGGCAGGGAGATCAGGAGTACAAGGTCATTCCTGGCCACTTTGTGGGTTCAAGATCAGCCTGGGCTTCTTGAGTCTGACTTAAAAAGCAAGTTGACTGTTTCCATTTAGGAGCTTGCGTGGAGTCTAGCTCACTCTGCAGTCTGTCTGCAGTACTACATGTTTTCTGATGCTTGTCCTTGTTTGTACTAGACACCTCACAAAGACCTCTTTTACAATGTGCATGGTTTTAAGTCTGCATCTCTTTGAGGATGCACTTGGGGCTTCCTATTCCATCTTGCTCATGTCTCACCTATGTAGCAGGCTTTCTTGGAACGCCAGCTCCCAAATCATGATACAGAGACTTACTATTAATTACAAGTGCTTGGCCTTAGCTTAGGCTTGTTTCTTAGCTGGCTTTTTTAAATATTTAAATTAACCCATTTCTGTTAATCTATGTGCTGCCTTGAGACTCATTTACCTCATCTACATGCTATCCATCCTGCTTTCCTGCTTCCTCTGTATCTGGCTGCCTGGCCCCTGGCTGGCTGGCTCTCCTTTTCTCTCTGCCTGCCAGACCCACCTATCCCTCCTCTGCTTATCTATTGGCCATTCAGCTTTTTATTGAACCAATCAGGTGCCTTAGACAGGTGAAACAGCAACACATCTTTACATATTAAATGTAAACAAATGCAGCATAAACAAAAGCAACACATCTTTTATAGTTAAACAAATACAGCATAAACAAATACAACATATCTTTACATAGTTAAACAATTATTCTGCAACACAAACAAATGCAACACATCTTTACACAGTTAAACAAATAGTCTATTCCACAACACACCTGTTTCTATATTCAAAGCCCTCAGTTAGCTTTCTGCTTTACATCCCCAACAGCTTAATGTCTCATTTAGAAGTAGCTCTGTAGGTTTTCAAGATCACAAGAGGGCAGGCTTTGGTACCTTGATGGTTCTCTGGCACATGATCGGTGACTTTTGAGCTGTCAAGGATTCTCTTGGCTCCACATAGAGGTGTTGTCACTTCTTCTGGAAGCTCCTCCTACCTCCACCACATGCCCTTTGCACCACCCTCCCACAGAGACAGAAGTGCTTGCCCCACCCCCACAGCTTCTCTTTGCAAATTACACCACTTGCCTTGGTCTTTGCTGGATTTGATCATGTCTTCAGATAATTTTATCTCTTTGTACTTCATCTTCTAAAATTTCCTCATTTGATTTTTGTTGATCTTCTGTTCTTGTTGAAAAGGACACATACACACACATACACACACATTTTTCTGACTGTAGGTGTCTTAGTCAATACTCTGTTGCTAAGAAGAGACACTATGACCATGGAAATTCTTATAAAGGAAAGCATTTAGTTGGGACTTGCTTACAGTTTCAGAGATTTAGTCCCTTAGCCTCATGGTGGGAAGCATGGTGGTATGCAGGCAGACGTGGTGCTGGAGAAGGAACAGGGAGTTCTACATTTGTATCTGCAGATGGCAGAATAGAGAGAACCACTGGGCCTGGGTTGGGCTTTTGAAACTCCAAAGCCCACTCCCAGTGACATACCTCTTCCAACAAGGCCATACCTCCTAATCCCTCTCAAGTAGTGCCACTCCCCAATACCACACATTTAAATATATGAGCTTATGAGGGTCATTCTTATTGAAACCACCACATCCCACTCCATAGCCTCTATAGGCTTGTAACCATATTATAATGCAAAAATGTATTCAGCCCATCTTTAAAAGTCCCCATAGTCTATAACAATCTCAACACAGTTTAAAAGTTCAAAGTTCAAAGTCTCTTCTGAGACTCAAAGCAATCTCTTAACTGTAATCCCATGTAAAATCAAAATCAAAACGGAGATCACACACTTCCAACATACAATGGTATAGGATATGCATTACCATTCCAAAAGTCAGGAAAGGGAGCCTAAGAAGGAAATACCCGACCAAAGCAAGACAAAAAGCCATTAGGGCAGACTCCAAATTCTGCATCTCCATGCCTGATGTCAAAGTGTTCTTCAGATCTCCAGCCTCTTTCAGCTTTGTTGACTGTAGCACACTTTCTCTTGGGCTGGTTCCACACCAGGTCTTCAGCTTTCCTCAGCAGGTAACCCACAATTCTGGTGTTTCCAACTTCTTGGAGTCTCCAAGACAATCTAGGCTTCACCTTCATAGCCTCATGCAATGGCCTCTCTAGATCTTCACACAGGGACACCTCTGTCACATACCTGGCCTCAGGTTTTCCTTAGTCATGGAGGGAGACTCTACAACTCATTTCTTGTATCCTTGACTCTAAAGTCAGAACCACATGGCCAAAGCTACCAAGTTCTGCTGCTTGCTGGGTCTGGAACTGGCTCCTCATTCAGTTGTATCTGCATCAGCTTTCTGTTTTCAATGTTTTTTTTTCCCCAGTGTTTAAGCTTTCTTTAATTCCTTTAACATGTTGGAAGCTTAGCTGGGTGGGGTCTTACCCTGAGGTCATCAATCCCTTTATTCCATTTAGCATCAAGCTTTTCTTTAAACTTTTTATCTCCTTGAGCACTGGACTTAGCTGCATTATACTCTACATTTTGTATTTTTCCTTGTTTATCCTGAGCCTTTTCATTATAGATCTGCATAAGACTAGCCATTAATAACTACATGTCACGATCAATGCTAGACTGTTTTGAAATCTCCTCTGCAAAAGCTGTTAATCCAAAACTCTTTAATTTATCCTCAAGCAAATTTTTTAGACAAGGGCAAAAATCAACCACATTCTTTGTTCTGACTTCCTCCAATTATGGACTGTGATCTCAATGTACAATCCAAATAAATCTTTTCCTCTCCAACTTGCTTTATGTTTATGGTATTTAGGCACAGCAATAGAAACCCTACCTAAGACATATTGGTACCAGCATAGTGGAGTATTGCTGTGACAGACCTGACCATGTTTCTGGGAGGACTGTGGAAGGATTTGGAACTTTGGGCTTGTTCCAAAGTTCCAAAGAGCCATTGAATGTTAAGAGCTCTCTGGGATGTTCTGTGGGAGTTTGGAAGATAAGAATCTTGAGAGAAATGGCTGAAAGACATTTAAGGAATTGCTCAACATCCTTAGTCATCAGGGAAATGCAAATCAAAAAGACTCTGAGATACCATCTTACACCTGTCAGAATGGCTAAGATCAAAAACACAAGTGACAGCTTATGCTGGAGAGGATGTGGAGCAAGGGACTCTCCTACACTTTGGTGGGTATGCAAACTTGTACATCACTTTGAAAATCAGTATGGCAGTTTCTCAGAAAATTGGGACTCAACCTTCCTCAAGACCCAGCTATACCACTCTTGGGCATATTCCCAAGGAATGCTCAATCTAACCATAGGGACACATGCTCAACTATGTTCATAGCAGCACTATTTGTAATAGCCAGAACCTGGAAACAACCTAGATGCCCTTCAACTGAAGAATAGATAAAGAAAATGTGGTACATATACACAATGGAGTACTTACTACTCAGCAGAGAAAAACAATGTCATCGTAAGGTTTGCAGGCAAATGGTTGGATCTAGAAAAAATCATCCTGAGTGAGGTAACCCAGACTCAGAAATACAAAAATGGTACATACTCACTCATAAGTGGATACTAGATGTAAAGCAAAGGCTAACCAGACTGCAAATCACAGCTCCAGGGAGACTAGCTTGTAAGTAGGACCCCAGGATAGACATAGGGATTACCCAGTGATGGAGAAATAGATGAGATCTACATGAGCAAACTGGGGGTGAGGTGGGTAATGGAGGGCAAGGGATGGGTGAATGAGAGCTTAGGGGAGCGGGAGGTCTGAGCTGGATCAGGAACAGAGTGGGAGAACAAGCAAAGAGATACCATGATAAATGAAGACATCATGGGACTAAGGAGAAGCAGAGTGCTAGGGACATCCCCAGGAATCCACAAAGATGACTCCATCATAGACTACAGGAAATGGTCAAGAGGGTGCCTGAGCTGGCATACTCTGGTGATTGGATGGCTGAATACCCTAACTGACATCATAGAACTCTCATCCAGTGACTGATGGAAGCAGATGCAGAGATCCACGGCAGGGTCCCAGGCAAAGTTCCAGGAGTCCAATTGATGAGAGAGAGGAGCGATGCTATGAGCAAGAGATATCGTGACCATGATTGGAAAAAGTACAGAGACAACTAGCCAAACTAGTGGAAACCCAGGAACTGTGGACCAATAGCTGAGGAGCCCCCATGGCACTGGACTAGGCCCTCTGGATAATCGAGGCAGTTGTTTAGTTTGAACTGTTCAGGGGGCCCCCAGGCAGTGGGACTGGGGCCTGTCCCTAGTGCATGAGCTGGCGTTTTGGAACCTAGTTCCTATGGTAAGACACTTTGCTCAACCTTGGTACAGGGAGGAGGGGCTTGGACCTGCCTCCACTGAATGTAACCGGCTCTGCTGACTCCCCAGGGGTGACCTTGCCTTGGAAGAGGTGGGAATGAGGGGTGGGTTGGGGGGCTGAGGGGTAGGAGGACAGAGGACAGGGGAATCTATGGTTGATATATAAAATAAATAGAAAATCTCCTAATAAAAAATAAAAATAAAAATAACAACAACAACCAAAAACAAAAAACAAAAACATCTAAATACAATCATGGAAAGGAAAACAAAAAGAATATTGAGAGAAGTGCAGAGGATGGAGGACTGGCTTGTGAAATTTCAGAGGAAAGTTTAAAGATTCTATTCAGATCATTTGTTATTTTGAATTAAGATCCTGTGGTTCTGGTCAGCTGGGCTGAAGAATCAGCTGTGATTAACAAGATACCAGAACTATTAAAGCACAAATTAGCTTTCCTGGGATACTTGGTGCTGGTCGGCTGTACCTAAGAAATTAGTGGTGATTAAGAAGACACCAGCATCACTGAGGTGAATCTTCTGGGAGTGTTTCCTGAGAGCACAGAGAAGCTGTGTTCCAGAGGTGGCCATGGTTGTATTTTGTGCTGTTAGCCAGACTGGTAATGTGTAAGAATTACCCAGGTGGCACTGGTTTTGAAGGCATGAAAGGGTCATGGAGAACAGCTGAGGCTTGAAACTGTGAGAGGCCAGAAGGGGCCATTGGTGAAGGTGCAGCCTCAGTGACAGTTGAAGGCCCATGATTGAAAAGATCTTAAAGAGAGGTTGAGGTTTGGCACATGAAGAGAGCCTATGAGAAGCTATGGGTGTAGCCCAGTTGCAGCAGAAGACTGAAGTGTTTTGGAGATGCTAGTACCATGGGATGACCACCAAGAACAGCAGCAGCAGTGGAGTGGAGCCAGCCAGAGCCTAAAAGACAAGTTGTGTATGCTGCTGTGGGCAGAGCCAGAGGAGTGACACAAGGCCTACAGAAGAGTTCTAAAGATTGTGGGCAGATCCCAGCCATTGGATGGTTGGAATTTAGTTTTTCTTTGATTTGATTGTGACTATGCTCTGATTTTTCCCTCTGTAGGCAGAAGTTTCTGTCCCACCAACAGCTCCCAAATAAACACACTGAGGCCTATGTTAATTACAAATGCTCGACTGATAGCTTAGGCTTATTACTAACTAGCTCTTACAACTTAAATTAACCCATTTCTATTAATCTATGTATTTCCATGTAGCTCATGACTTTTCCTGTCCTCCAGCATGTCTTGCTCCCTCTATGTGCCCTGGCGACTCCTCAGACTCACCCTCCTTCTTCCCAGTGTCTTTAATTTGGGTGTCCCACCTATACTTCCTGCCTGGCTACCAGCCAATCAGATTTTAATTAAACCAATCCGAGTGACAAATCTTCACAGTGTATAAAAGTATTATTTCACAGAATCCCTCTTGAGGTAAGAAAGTATTTTACTGGAGCCCATGGTTGAAAGACTTTGAATTTTGAAAGACTTTGAATTTTAAAAGACTTTGGATTTTAAAAGAGATTTTCTATTTTATTTTATTTTAATTTTTTAATTTAATTTTTTATTTTATAATTTAATTTAATTTTACATATCAGCCACATATTCCCCTGTCCTCCCCCTCCCCCCCTTCTCCCCAGCCCACCCCTCATTCCCATCTCTTCCAGGGCAAGGACTCCCCTGGGGATTCAGTTCAACCTGGTAGATTCAGTCCAGGTAGGTCCAGTCCCCTCCTCCCAGGCTGAGTGAAGTGTCCCTGCATAAGCCCTAGGTTCCAAACAGCCAGCTCATGCACTAAGGACAAGTCCCGGTTCCACTGCTGGGGGCCTCCCAAACAGTTCAAGCTAATCAACTGTCTCACTTATCCAGAGGGCCTGATCCAGTTGGGGGCTCCTCAGCTATTGGTTCTTAGTTCATGTGTTTCCATTAGTTTGGCTATTTGTCCCTGTGCTTTTTCCAATCATGGTCTCAACAATTCTCGCTCATATAATCCCTCCTCTTTCTTGCCAATTGGACTCCTGGAGCTCCACCTGGGGCCTGGCCATGGATCTCTGCATCCAGTTCCCTCAGTCATTGGATGGGGTTTCTACCATAACAATTAGGGTGTTTGGCCATCTTATCACCAGAGTAGGTCAGTTCGGGCTTTCTCTCGACCATTGCCAGTAGTCTATAGTGGAGGTATCTTTGTGGATTTCTGGGGACCTCTCTAGCACTTTGCTTCTTCATATTCCCATGTGGTCTTCATTTATCATGGTCTCTTATTCCTTGTTCTCCCTCTCTGTTCTTGATCCAGCTGGGATCTCCATGAAGGGCAAGGTTCAAGGGAAAGAGAGCTTAGGGGAGTGAGATTTTCTATTTTAAAGGGACTAAAATTTTAATGTGCTTAAATTTGTTAAGACTGTGGTACTTTTAAAGTTATTTATGTTTTTAAAGTGAAATCTTTAGGATGAATAAGAAAGTAAGAGTTATGGCTTAATAGTGCTGTTCTTGTGTGTCAAGTTGACAAGGAGACAGATGTACTGACTGGTTTCATGTGTCAACTTGATATAAGCTAGAGTCATCAGAGAGGAAGGACCAACATCTGAAGAAATGCCTCCTTAAGATCCAGCTGTAAAAAAATTTTCTCATTTAGTGATCAATGGGGAAGGGCCAGCCCATGGTGGGTGATGCCATCCCTGGGCTGGTGGCTCTGGGTTCTATAAGAAGGTGGGCTGAGCAAGCCATGTGCTGCAAGTCAGTAAGCAGCACTCCTCCATGAGCTCTGCATCAGCACCAGGCTTCAAGTTCCAGCCCTGCTTGAGTTCTTGTTCTGACTTCTTCCAATGATTGACTATGATCTGGAAGTATAAACAAAATAAACCTTTTCCTCCTCAATTTTCTTTTTGGCTATGGTGTTTTGGCAAAGCAAGAGAAACCTAAGACAGGGTTTCTATTGCTGTGAAGAGACACCATGACCATGGTAACTCTTACAAAGAAAACATTTTAATTGGGGTGCCTTGCTTACAGTTTCAAGTTCAGTTCATTATCTTCATGACAGGGAGCATGATGGCATGCAAGCAGACATGGTGCTGGAGTAGCTGAGAGTTCTAAATCTTGCAGACAACAGGATGTCAATTGACAGTCACCCTGAAGGAAACTTGAACAAAAGAGATCTCAAAGGCCCCACAGGGACACACTTCCTCCACCAAGGCCACACCTCCTAATAGTGCCACTCCCTTTGAGGGTCATTTCTTTTCAAACCATGAAATCCCAGTCCCTGGCTCCCAAAGGCTTTTAACCGTATCATAATGCAAAAAATGCATTCAATCGAACTTCAAAAGTCCCCATAGTCTATAACAGTCTCAAATTTGTTTCTGAGTCCAAAGTCTCTTCTGAGATGCATGATAATCTCTTAACTGTAATTCCCCTGTAAAAATCATCCTATTCCCATGGGGTCTTCATTTATCATGGTCTCTTTTTCCTTGTTCTCCCTCTCTGTTCTTGATCCAGCTCCCCTAAGCTCTCTTTCCCTCGACCCTTGCCCTTCATTACCCTCCCTCATGTCCAGTTTGCTCATGTGGATCTCATCCATTTCTCTGTTGTTGGGCGATCTCTGTGTCTTTCTTAGGGTCCTCTTTTCTAGGTAGCCTCCCTGGAGTTGTGAGTAGCAGTCTAGTCATTCTTTGTTTTACATCTAGTATACACCTATGAGTGAGTACATACCATGTTTGTCTTTCTGGGTCTGGGTTACCTCACTCAGGATGATTTTTTTCTAGATCCAACCATTTGCCTGCAAACCTCATGATGTCATTTTTTTCTCTGCTGAGTAGTACTCCATTGTGTATGTGTACCACATTTTCTTTATCCATTCTTCAGTTGAAGAGCATCTAGGTTGTTTCCAGGTTCTGGCTATTACAAATAATGCTGCTATGAACATAGCTGAGCATGTGCCCTTGTGGTATGATTGAGCATTCCTTGGGAATATGCCCAAGAGTCGTATAGCTGGGTCTTGGGGGAGATTGATTCCCAATTTTCTAAGAAAGCACCATATTGATTTCCAAAGTGACTGTACAAGCTTGCATTCCCACCAACAGTGTAGAAGAGTTCCCCTTGCTCCACATCCTCTCCAGCATAAGCTGTCACTTGTGTTTTTGATCTTAGCCATTCTGACAGGTGTAAGATGGTATCTCAGAGTCATTTTGATTTACATTTCCCTGATGATTAGGGATGTTGAGCAATTCCTTAAATGTCTTTCAACCACTTGAGCTTCCTCTGTTGAGAATTCTCTGTTTAGCTCTATAGCCCATTTCCTAATTGGACTGTTTGGCATTTTGATGTCTGATTTCTTGAATTCTTTATATATTCTGGATATCAGCCCTCTGTCAGATATGGGGTTGGTGAATATCTTTTCCCATTCTGTAGTCTGTCAGTTTGTCTTGTTGACTGTGTCCTTTGCTCTACAAAAGCTTCTCAGTTTCAAGAGGTCCCATTGATTGATTGTTTCTCTCAGTGTCTGTGATACTGGTGTTATATTTAGGAAGTGATCTGTGCCAATGCATTCAAGACTACTTCCTAATTTCTCTTCTATCAGGTTCAGAGTAATTTGGATTTATGTTGAGGTCTTTGATAGGAAGAAGCAAAGTGCTAGAGAGGTCCCCAGAAATCCACAAAGATACCTCCACTATAGACTACTGGCAATGGTCGAGAGAAAGCCCGAACTGACCTACTCTGGTGATAAGATGGCCAAACACCCCAACTGTCATGGTAGAACTCTCATCCAATGACTGATGGAAGCAGATGCAGAGATCCATGGCCAGGCCCCAGGTAGAGCTCCAGGAGTCCAACTGGCAAGAAAGAGGAGGGATTATATGAGCAAGAATTGTTGAGACCATGATTGGTAAAAGCACAGGGACAGATAGCCAAACTAATGGAAACACATGAACTATGAAGCAATAACTGAGGAGCCCCCAACTGGATCAGGCCTTCTGGATAAGTGAGACAGTTGATTAGCTTGAACTGTTTGGGAGGCCCCCAGCAGTGGAACCGGGACTTGTCCTTAGTGCATGAGCTGGCTGTTTGGAACCTGGGGCCTATGCAATGACACTTTGCTCAGCCTTGGTGAAGGGAGGAGGGGACTGGACCTACCTGGACTGAATCTACCAGGCTGAGCTGAATCCCCAGGGGAGTCCTTGCCCTGGAGGAGATGGGAATGGGGGGTGGGCTGGGGGTATAGTGGGGCTGGTGTGGGAGGAGGGAGGACAGGGGAATCCGTGGCTGATATCTAAAATTAAATTAAATTATAAAATAAAATAAAAAAAGTACATACAGATGAACAAAAAAAATCAAAAAGCAGATCACATACTTCCAATATAAAATGGCACAGGATATACATTACCATTCCAAAATGCAGGGAAGGGGGCAGAGTGAGGAAATACTGGACAAACACAAGACTGAAAACCAGCTGGGCAAACACCAAACTGTGCATCTCCATGTCTGATGTCAAAGCGCTCTTCAGATCTTCAACTCTGTTCAGTTTTGTTGACTGAAACATACTTCTTTCTCTTGGGCTGGTTCCACTTCCTGTTAGCAGCTCTCCTCAGCAGGTATCCCATGACTCTGGCATCTCTAACATGTTAGATTCTCCAAGGCAATCCAGACTTCATCTTCACAGCTTCACACAATGGCCTCTCTACTAGTCCTCCATTCAGGGACACCCCTGACACACGCCTGGCCTCGCAGTCTTCTTTAGGTGCAGAGGAAAATTCTGTAACCCATTTTTCTATCCTTGACTCTAAAGCCAGAACCACATTGCCAAAGCTGTCAAGTTCTGCTGCTTGCTGGGGCTAGAACATGGCTCCCTCCTTCAATTACATCTTCACTGGCTTTCTGCCCTTCACTACCTAAGCTTAGCTGTCCTGAAACTCGCTCTGTAGACCAGGCTGGCCTCAAACTCATAGATTCACCAGGCTCTTCCTTTCCAGTGCTGGAATTAAAGGCATGCACTACCACACCTGGTTCTAAGCTTTTCTTCATTTTCTTTTCACAAGTTGGAAATTTAGCTGGGTGGGATCTTTCCCTGAGGTCACCACTTCCTTTTTTTTCATTTCTTAATCTGTTTATTTCCTTGAACACAGGACTTAGTTCCATTGAAGAACCAAAGCACCCCCATTTCAAGCAAGCCCCTCACCCTAGCTTGAAACAGGCTTGAGTTCAAAAATTCTCAGAGCTGCTGACATAGATCCCAGGATAAAGTCAGGATGTTTGAAGAGCCATCTGGTAGCAACTGATTAACCATAGAATTCCCCAATGCCAAAGATGGTCAAAGTACAAAGTCAGGATGTTTGAAGGACCATTACCAAAGAATGCCCCAATGCCGGAGGTAATCTATAAAGTTTGACAAACAACCAGTTAAAACTACAAAGTAAGATAACACAGAAATTCTGAAAAGCCCCTAAAACTTGAGCCTATCAGAATTGTACCCATACTAGCACCCCTAAATGATGTAACCTTTAAAAACTGAGTTTGCAGAGGGGCGGGAACCTCCTCTAGCCTCTGCTGTGTTGGGATGCTTGACTGAGGTCCCTGCCACGTGGCTTGAACTGCTTCAATAAATCTTGCTTTTGCATTTCAGTGAGTTTGTGTCTCTGGTGGTCTCTTTAGGGGTCTCGCACCCAGGGCACAACACCATTCTATTTTTCGGTGTTCCTTTTCCCCTTAGATTTTACATTTTGTAATTTACCCTGCTCATCTTGCTCCTTTTCATTGTAAATCTCCATTAGAGTTAATGCTAGTAACCATGAAACAGTCTATACTAGGCTGATTTGAGATTTCTTCTGACAATGGAATGAATAAAAAAATTTTCACTTCAGCCTCGGGCAGAGTTTTCAGACAGGGCAAAAAGCAGCCACTTTCTTCACCAAAATATCATAAGAACAATCTCTAGGCAACATACAAGAATTCTTCTCCTCTGAAGCCTCTTGAATAAGCCCCTGGCAGTTCAAATAACTCTTAGCACCTCTGTCTTTCATGCTCCTACTAGTATGGCCCATTAAGCAGGGCTTAAGTATTCCACTGCTTTCATAATCCCAGATACCAAAGTCCAAATTCTTCCAAACACGTGGTCAGCCCTATCACAGGAATACCCCACTCATGGTACCAACTTCGGTCTTAGGGTTTTTATTGTTGTGAAGAGACATCATGACCACAGCAACTCTTATAAAGAAAACATTTAATTGGGGTGCCTTGCTTACAGTTTCAGAAGTTCAGTCTAATATCATCATGGTGGGGAGCATGGTTGTGTGTAGGCAGATGTGGTGGTGGAGTAGCTGAGAGTTCTACATCTTGCAGGCAATAAGATGTCAACTGATAGTCACCCTGAGGGAAGCTTGAACAAAAGAGATCTCAAAGGCCCTACAGGGACATACTTCCTCCACCAAGGCCACACCTTCTAATGGTGCCACTCTCATTTTCTTTCAAACCACCACAAATTCTTACTAAGACATCCATATACCTCCAAACAAAAAACATGGTCAGGCCTATCACAGTAATACCCCAGTCCCTGGTACCAACTTCTGTCTTAATCAGTATTTTATTGCTGAGAAGAGACACTATGACCATGGAAACTCTTATAAAGGAAAACATTCAATTGGGACTTTCGTAGAGTTTCAGAGGTTTAGTTCATTAGGCTTATGGTGGGAAGCATGGTGGTGTGTAGGCAGACATGGTGTTGGAGAAGGAGCTAAGAGTTCTACATCCAGATTTGCAGGCAGCAGGAAGAGAGAGAGCCATTGGGCCTGGCTTAGGCTTTTGAGACTCCAAAGCCCACCCCCAGTGACATACACTGCTGTGGGATGGTCTATATGTCAAATGTGTTGCTGATTGGTCAATAAATAAATCACTGATTGGCCATTGACTAGGCAGGAAGTGTAGGCGGGACAAGGAGGAGAATAGAGCTGGGAAGTGGAAGGCTGAGTCAGAGAGACACTGCCAGCCGCCATGATGACAACCCGCATGTGAAGATGCCGGTAAGCCACGAGCCATGTGGCAAGGTATAGATTAATGAAAATGGATTAATTTAAGCTGTAAGAACAGTTAGCAAGAAGCCTGCCACGGCCATACAATTTGTAACCAATATAAGTCTCTGTGTTTACTTGGTCGGGTCTGAGCGGTTGTGGGACTGGCAGGTGAGGGAGATTTGTCCTGACTGTGGGTCAGGCAGGAAAACTCTAGCTACAATACACTTCCTCCAACAAGGCCAGACCTACTCCAACAAGGCCACACCTCCTAATCCCTCTCAAGTAGTGCCACTATCTACTGATCATGTATTTAAATAGATGTGCCTATGGGACCATTACTTTTCAAACCACCATAGTAGGTAAGATATCCTAGTAAATCCCAATCCACATTTCCAGAGCCTTCTGGTAATTCACCAGTTTCATCCCTCTCCAAACACATTGCTTTGAGTCAATGAGGCTGAGTCTGCATTGTATGGTTGCATCATGGCTTGCAGAAAGCTACTGAGTTCAAGCTATTATTACAGTGGGTGATACACATACTGTCCCATTTTCCTTAGCTTTCAGAGGCCCTCCCTGGGAACAATAACTTCACCTAACTCTTATGGTGGCGATATCAGGAGACATACATCAAGGGCAGAACATTTTCTTGGCACCCAAGTTCATTCTCATGTTCCCCAGAGGAATTCCCTGGCTGGATGTGTTGGAGAACCTTCTGTCCCATGGCCTATGAGCTGGTAAAACCTCTTGGTTGGAAGCTCTGACTAGGGTAGAACAGACCACATGGCCACAGGAAGGCAGGTGAAGTCCTACATGCCTGGGCACATGGGTAGCTGGCCAAGAACCAGTCTTGGAAGGAACGCATTCTCTCTGGATCATGTGACTCTCAATTGTCCAGGATCTGAGCTATTTTCTCCTGATCGAAGCAGAGCTTATGTCTGTGGTCTCTGATGAGTTCTAAAACCTGAAATGGTTCCCTGCCATAAGCCTGCAGTTTGTACCATGTAGAGACGATCAGCTAGGTGGGTCTTATTAACTCTGGCTCCCATCTCTCCCAATAGCATAGATTTCTGGAAGGTCTCTTTTTAACCACAGCCAGAAGGAAGACCTGCCCTCCACAGGTGGATCTGAGTCTTGTGGATCATGAGTTGGAGGCAAGATTTGTCTAGGACTCCATTCAGAGGATACCTTCATGTAGCCAGAGACTGACACCCTAGATGTGTGACCCACATCACATGTGGACAGAGGCATCAGCACCCTTACATGAGGTTCTCACTGTGAGTGATCTTTGTACATGGACAGCAACTGGTCAATAGCACAGACAGCAGGGATGGAGTGTGGTAGGACTGTTTTCAGAGTTCCTTTTATGTATGACTACAATGTAAGAGTGAGAAGCAAAGGACTGGGCTCTCTGACCTAGACAGTGGGGCCAGCATAGAGAATGCTCGAAGTGCACTCTGAAGGTTCTCAGATCCCATTGGTCACTGCATCATTCTGGAGGAAGTGCAAGGACCTGCGGGGAAAATGAGCAATGTGACCTACTGGAATGAGGATCAAGTCCTGTAGAGCAACACTGAGGGTGGAGCTGATGTCCTGTCATCCCATAGCTCTTTTTTGGGGTCCCTGACTCTGTTTAAGCATCAGTAGTCAACCTCATGCTGACCCTGTCTCAGCCCAGGTTGTGAGACACCTGACCTATAATGCAGCTTCTGAAATGATTTCCTAGCTACTGAATACTTCCTAAAGTGGTTTTGTGTGTTGTGTTAGTTTAGATTTGTGTTTTCAATTTATTTCTCATACCTCCTGTTGAGAGGTGACTCCAGTCCCTTCCCAGTGACCCTTAGGTATTGATAGTTGCTCTCATGTGATGTTATATAAACCCAAGGTCTTATCTGTGAGCCTCAGCCTCTCAGTGGAAGCCCAGAACCCAGAGCCACATAGGGTGTCCCTTATAGTTCAAGGCTGACTGCAGTCAAGTGAGTAGCATCCTCTCCATAAGATACCAGCACCTAATGTCAAGACAGAACAACGAGCAGTATGTCCCCATTGTGCTCTGTCTAAATGTTCTGCCCAGTCTACAAGCAAAATAAAGTGGGTATAATATGCTCTATTTGGGGGAAATAATTTGTTTTTGCATAGTAATAGAAAGAGGAAAATTCCAAGGATGTGGCTATTGCACACCAAAGTCTGAGGCTATTTCTCTCCCTCTTATTCTGAGCCTCCTGGAGGGTGCCAGGTGCTCAGTCTCAACACAACCCCCAGAGTTGTTCATGGACACATCATCCTTCACCCAAACTGGACCCACACACTGAGTCCTGTAGTCTGTAGGTTATCCAAAACACTCCACTTAGTAAAGAATGAGTTACATTTTTTCACCTAGTACATTCACACCAACAGAAACACATTGGTAAAAACACCATGTCATGTCTTAATTCCTGATCGAGTTGTCAGCTTTTCATGCATGTGGACGAAGAAGCTGCTCTGTGGATTTGTGCAGCTGGGGCCTGAAAGTACAGACTCGATGGCGGTGAGGGAAGGAGTAAGAATGCCAGAGAATGAGAGGGCGGCCGTGACTCGGGTGCCAGAAATGGGTGTCCACAGTCTTCCTCATCGCGGGAACCCGCTCTCCATGCCAGGATCTGCTGTCTTCACCGTCAAGTTTCTGCTCTGCGTTAGATTCGTGAGCCCTTTTTTACTTTCATACACATGTACATACATTTCAAAACAGGGAAAATTATGGCGACGGTGTCAGCTACACTTCCGGAAGGATTTAGAGTCTGTTCCAGAGGACGTGCAAAGTAGCATCATTAGAAATTCAGTTTGAAGACGTCCTATTTCTCTACAGACATAGTTGGTAAATTATCCAAATCTGCCTCCTGTCATCTGGTTAATTTTCCTCTGGCTGCCACCCAATCTCGGTCCCGTCTTCACAAATGCGTCAGTGTGTGTGTGAAAGGCTGAACTACTCACTGAGAAGTTAAGACAGAAATGTCACAATATTTTTTAACAGTGCATGTCTGTTGGTATGAATGTTTTAGATGAAAAAAAGAAACAAAATAAATAGAAGCCATTTTTTCACTGAGCTTCCCAAACCCCAGGATTCAGTGTGCTCCTGCCTGTCAAGACCGCGTCAGTTATCTTTGTGTCCCTGGGACCACAATTCCCGACACAAACAACCTAAGTGAGGCAAGGTGGATTTGGGCTCAGGATTTTCAATTCATCACAGCAGGGGAAGGCCGGAGGGAGTGTGTAGTAGCCACTGCTCACATCACAGTGGACTAGGAAGGAGAAAGTAATGCCAGGCCCAGGAGCAGGCATAAACCTTTGAAGCCCCACCCCATGATGATAGACATCTACAGTTAGGCTCCACCTCCCTAAGGTTTCTCACACACACCCCCAGCACCCACCTGAAAGCACTGGCAGTTAGTGACCAAGTGTGAAAAACTGAGCTTGTGGGGACACCAGATTTGAACTGTAAAAAAGCTGGTAGGATTCACTTTAAACATGTAACTTTTCATTTCTCTCATTTCTGTGACAAAAACATCTGACAAAGGTTCATCTTGGCTCCAGTTCACGGGTGCAGTCTGCTGTGAGTGTGGGCAGCTGAGGTCAGAGTCTGCAGCCACCTTGTAGTCTTTGGTAATGAATGCTGCAGGGTTCCCAGGGATCTTTTCTCCTGTAGAAGTGTGGCTGACCAGATCCCTTCTTGGACCAGGTCTGGCATGCAGGTGCATTTGGTGCTGGCAGAACATCTGACTTAGTGGTCTGTGGGAGGGACAGGCGGTTGGGACCGGTTGCATGGACGTGCTAGAAGGGCCAAAGTATTGATGCCTGGAGGGAGTGGCATCTGTGCCTAGGAGGCATGTGCCCAGAATTGGCATTTTGCTGAGCTTAGTGAGCTATGGTGGAACAGCTGGGAGACAGGCATGGAGGTTAGCCACATTCAAGCTGCCTGTGCACTGGATATCAAGGAAGAGATGCATCTGTTGAGTGACTCCTGTGGGTACAGAGCAGGTGCCAGGGAGGAACCAGGAGGGTGGAGTAGTGTGAGGTGTGGAGGGATGATAGTCTAGGGGCAGGGTTGGAGCAAGTGTCTATTTCTCTTTAGACATTGACTGCCCACTCTGTTCCTGCTTACATGGTCTCTGAGGAAGGGGCAAAGAGAACTCTCGAAGAAAATGTTTTTTGGCTGTGGCTTAGTTTTTTTTTTTTTTTTTTGCCTTTTTATTTGATTTTCTGTTGTTTGACATTGACATTCCAGGTGCTGCTGACTTCCTGCCTGATGTTCTCTGGAGTTCCCGTGGTTCACTGTCTTGGCATCAGCTCAGGGAAGGACTTCTCAGTGAGTATCATGGCAGATCCTCCTCCTGTTTTTGTTTCTCCTCCTGGCATTCCCATGGTGTGCCAGTCATAGTTTTTATCAGTGTTCTATAGTTCTAGAATATTCTGTGTGGTTTCTTCCTCAGTATTGGTTCTCTACTCTGTGGTGTGGTGATTTCTACATCCTACAACCTGCATGGCTTAGGGATTGACCTAATTGGAGCCACAGGAATGAAGAAATGACAGACAGAAGGACACACATACAGAAAAGTCTGATGAGACTCACCAGCAGCCTGGATACCACTGATTGAGAGGCAGGTTTATTGCAAACATCTAACAAGGAGGCCATGGATTCGCTAACCTCTGCAGAAGTTGCAATCATGGGGAGGAGGCAGCTATGGTAGATAGTTCTTGTATACATTGGTTTCAGCTAAATGTCAATCATTAATCTGCATTCATACTTGGAACAGAGCAAGGCCTCACCCTGCTGCTTTGCCTTTCCCATGGATCTGAGACATTGGGGTCCTAGACATGGATGTGCTGGTGTTAATAATGCTCATGTATATGGCGTGGTGTTTTCTTTCTTCTATTTCTTTTTCATGTAATATTAAATCAATTGAGATAATACCAGTGGTTAAATGTTTTAAATCCATATTATCATACTTAACTTATGAGACACTAAGTTCCTCAAGGGGCTTTACTAGCTATTCTAAACATATAATGCATTTGCAGTTGTGTGTGGGACAGTTACATTTTGTTAAGCAGAATGATGAGCTTGCTATCGTTTTTATATGGGAATTAAGTAAGACGTGAGAAGTGATTGGGTCTCAAGCTGACAAAGGATTATATAGCAGTTTCCTTCTAGCCAGCAGGGAAACTCATTAAGACAGGAAGAAAGCAACTCAAAATACCTTCAGAAAGACCCAGAAACTGACCAGATTCACTAGACTCTCCCTTCCTAAGAATGTATGAGCAGTAAAGATTGTTAAGAGTCATTCAGAGACAAGCCCAGTGTCATGAAGAAGCAGAGACAAGTCAAACTGCCCAGAAGAAACAAAGACCAACTGAGGCACCTGGAAAGGACCCTGCAACCTGAGCAGTGTGATGCAGGTCCCCACACTGCAAACTGTGCAGTGTGCTTCAGGTTACCACACTGCAACCTGAGCAGTGTACTCCAGGTTCCCATGTTCTGAACCTGTGCAGTGTGCTCAAGGTAACATACTCTGAACCTGTGCAGTATGCTCCAGGTTCCCCCAATGCAATCTACACAGTGTGCTCCAGGTTCCCATGCTCTGAACCTGTGCACTGTGCTCCAGGTTCTCACATTTCAACCTGTGCACTGTAATCCAGGTTCCCACATTGCAACCTATGCACTGTGTTCCAGGTACCCATGTTCTAAACCTGTGCAGTTTGCTCCAGTGGCCACATTTCAACCTGTTTACTGTGCTTCAGGTATGCACACTCTGAACCTGTTCACTGTGCTTCAGGTATGCACACACTGTACCTGTGCAATGTACTCCAGTTTCCCACATTTCAACCTGTGCACTGTGTTCCAGATTCCCATGCACTGAAACTTTGCACTGTACTCCAGGCACCCATGTGCTGAACCTGTGCAGTGTGCTCCAGGATCCCACATTTCAACCTGTGCAATGTGCTCCAGGTACCCACACTCTGAACCTGTGCACTGTACTCCAGCTTCCCACATTGCAAGTTGTGCACTGTGTTCTAGGATCCCTCACTAAACCTGTGCAGTGTGATCCAGGTTCCCATGTTCTGAACCTTTGCAGTGTGCTCCAGGTTCCCATGAATTGAACCTGTGAAGTGTGCTCCACGTTCCAAAGTTCTGAAACTGTGCACTGTGCTCAAGGTTCCCACACTTCAACTTGTGCACTGTGCTCCAGGTTCCCAAACTGCAACATGTGCAGTGTGCTCCAAATCCCCACATTTCAAACTGTGCAGTGTGCTCCAGGTTCCCACACTATGAATCTGTGCACTGTACTCCAGGTTCCCACAGTCTGAACCTTTGCAATGTGATCCAGGTTCCCATGCTTTGAACCTGTGCACTGTGTTCCAGGTTCCCACACTACACCCTGTGCAGCGTGCTCCAGGTTCCCATGCTCTGAACCTGTGCACTGGGTTCTAGGTTCTCCCACTGCCACCTGTGCAGTGTGCTTAGGGTTCCCATATTCTGAACTTGTGGACTGTGCTACTGGCAACCATGCTTTGAACCTGTGCACTGTGCTTGATGTTCACACACTCTGAACCTATGCTCTGTGTTCAAAATTCCCTCACTGCAACCTGTGCAGTGTGCTCTAGGTTCCAACGTTATCAATCTGTGCACTGTACTCTAGGGTTTCATGCTCTGAACCTGTGCACTTTGCTTCAGGTTCCCACACTGTAACCTGTGCTGTGTACTCCAGGTTCCCACTATCTGAAACTGCAGTATGTTCCAGGTACCAGGTTCTGAACCAGTGCATTGTGTTCCAGGTTCCCATACTGCAACCTGTGCACTGCACTCAAGATTCCCATGTTCTGAACCTGTGCAGTATGCTCCAGGTACCATGCTCTGAACCTGTGCAGTGTGCTCCAGGTTCCCACATTTCAACCTGTACAGTGTGATCCAGGTTGCCACACTCTGAACCTGTGCACTGTACTCCAGGTTCCCACACTCTGAATCTGTGCACTGTAATCCAGATTCCCATGCTCTGAACCTGTGCACTGTGTTCCAGGTTCCCTCATTACAACTTGTGAGGTTAGCTCCAGGTTACCAAGCTCTAACTCTGTGCACTGTGCTCCAGGTATCCATGCTCTGAACCCATGCAATGTATTCCAGGTTCCCACATTTCAACATGTGCACTGTGTTCCAGGTTCCAAAACTACAACCTGTGAACTGTGCTCCAGGATCACATTCTATAAACCTGTTCACTGTTCTCCAGGTTCCCACACTGCAACCTGTGCAGTATGCTTTGGCTTTCACTCTCTGAAACTATGCAGTGTGTTTCAGGTACCATGCTCTGAACATTTGCAGTGTGCTGCAGTTTCCCACATTTCAACCTGTGCACTGTGCTCCAGGTACCCATGCTCTGAACCAGTGCAGTGTTTTCCAGGTTGGAATATTTCAACCAGTGCACTCTGCTCAAGGTTCAAACACTCTAAACCTATTCACTGTATTCCAGTTTCCCACACTCTGATCTTGTACATTGTGCCCCAGATTCCCATGCTCTGAACGTGTGTACTGTGTTCCAGGTTCCCACAGTGTAACCTGTGCAGTGTGCTCCAGCTTTCCACTCTCTGAACCTAAGCACTGTGCACCAGGTTCCCAGGCTATGATCTTGTGCACTGTGCTCCAGGTTCCCAATTCTGAACCTGTTCACTGTTGTGCAGGTCCCACACTAACCTGTGCAGTATGCTCCAGGTTCCCCCACTCTGAACCTGTGCACGGTTCTCCAGCTTACCATGTTCTGAACCTGTGCAGTGTGCTCCAGGTTCCCATGTTCTGAACCTGTACACTGTGCTCCAGGGTCACATACTGCAACGTGTGCAGTGTGCTCCAGGTACCCATGCTCTGAACCTGTGCTCTCTGCTCAAAGTACCGTGCTCTGAACCTGTGCAGTGTGCTCCAGGTTCCCACATTTCAACCTGTGTAGTATGCTCCAGGTTCCCATACTCTGAAACTTCGCAATGATCCAGGTTTCCAAACTCTGAACCTGTACTGTACTCCAGGTTCCCACAAGGCAACCTGTGCAGTGTACTCCAAATTAACACATGTCAACCTGTGCAATCTGCTCCAGGTACTCATGATCTGAACCTGTTCACAGTGCTCCAGGTTCCCACACTCTGAAACTATGCAGTGTGCTCCAAGTTCCCACATTTCAACCTGTGTAGTGTGCTCCAGGTTACCACACTATGAATCTATGCATTGTACTCCAGGTCCCTACAGTCTGAACCTTTGCAATGGATCCAGGTTCCCACGTTCTGAAACTGTGCACTGTGTTCCAAGTTCCCACACTACATACAACCTGTGCACTGTGCTCCAGGTTCCCATGTTCTGAACCTGTGCACTGGTTTCCAGGTTCCCCTATTGCAAACCTGTGCGGTGTGCCTCAGGTTCCCACACTCTGAACTTGTGCACTGTGCTAAAAGTAAACATGCTCTGAACCTGTGCACTGTGCTCGATGTTCACACACTCTGAACCTATGCTCTGTGTTCAAGTTTCCCTCACTACAACATGTGCAGTGTGCTCTAGGTTTCAACACTCTGAACCTGAGCACTGTGCTTAAGGTTCCCACACTGCAAACTGTGCAGTGGGCTCCAGGTTCCCACACTTTGGATCTGTGCACTCTACCCCAGATTCCCAAACTCTGAATCTTTGCAATTTGATCAAGGTTCCCAAGTTCTGAACCTATGCATGGTGTTTCAGGTTCCCACACTGCAACCTGTGTACCATGCTAAGGTTTCCAAGTTCTGAAGCTCTGCACTGTGCTCCAGGTTCCCATGTTCTGAACCTATGCACTGTGTTCCAAGTTCTCACAGTGCAACCTGTGCAGTGTGCTCCAGGTTCCCATGTTCTGAACCTGTGCACTGGGTTCCAGGTTCCCCTATTGCCACCTGTACAGTGTGCCTCAGGTTCCCATATTCTGAACTTGTGCACTGTGCTAAAGGTAAACATGCTTGAAACCTGTGCACTGTGCTCATTGTTCACACACTCTGAATCTATGCTCTGTATTCAAGGTTCCCTCACTGTAACCTGTGCAATGTGCTCTAGGTTTCAACACTCTGAACCTGTGCACTGTGCTCCAGGGTTTCATGCTCTGAACCTGTGCACTGTGCTTAAGGTTCCCACACTGCAACCTGTGCAATGGGCTCCAGGTTCCCACACTTTGGATCTGTGCACTCTACTCCAGGTTCCCACACTCTGAATCTTTGCAATTTGATCCAGGATCCCACATTCTGAATCTGTGCACTGTGTTCCAGGTTCCCACACTGCAACCTGTGCAATATGCTTCATGTTCCCACACTCTGAGCTTGTGCACTGTGTTACAGGTAACCATACTATAAACCTGTGCACTGTGCTTCAGGTTCCCACACTGCAACCTGTGTACCATGCTAAGGTTTCCAAGTTCTGAAGCTCTGCACTGTGCTCCAGGTTCCCATGTTCTGAACCTATGCACTGTGTTCCAAGTTCTCACAGTGCAACCTGTGCAGTGTGCTCCAGGTTCCCATGTTCTGAACCTGTGCACTGGGTTCCAGGTTCCCCTACTGCCACCTGTGCAGTGTGCCTCAGGTTCCCATATTCTGAACTTGTGCACTGTGCTAAAGGTAAACATGCTTGAAACCTGTGCACTGTGCTCATTGTTCACACACTCTGAATCTATGCTCTGTATTCAAGGTTCCCTCACTGCAACCTGTGCAATGTGCTCTAGGTTTCAACACTCTGAACCTGTGCACTGTGCTCCAGGGTTTCATGCTCTGAACCTGTGCACTGTGCTTAAGGTTCCCACACTGCAACCTGTGCAATGGGCTCCAGGTTCCCACACTTTGGATCTGTGCACTCTACTCCAGGTTCCCACACTCTGAATCTTTGCAATTTGATCCAGGATCCCACATTCTGAATCTGTGCACTGTGCTCCAGGTTCCCATGATATGATCCTGTGCATATGCTCCAGGATCCCATGCTCTGAACCTGTGCACTGTGCACTGTGAAGTATGCTCCAGGTTCCAATGTTCTGAACCTATGCAGTGTCTTCCAGGTTGCCATGTTCTGACCCTGTGCACTGTGCTCCAGGTTCGGACACTGCAAAAGTACAGTGTGCTCCAGGTTCCCATGATCTGAACCTGTGCACTGTGCTCCAGGTTCCCATGTTCTGAAACTGTGCACTGTGCTTCAGGTTCCCATATGGTGATATTTTATTTGTATTAAAATGTTATTTGTATGTTAATAAATAAAGTTGCCCGGGGGTCAGAGCTATTAGCAAGCCATAGGAAACCAGGGCAGTGGTAGCGTATGCTTGTAATTCCAGCACTTGGTAGGCAGAGCTGGGTAAGTCTCTGTGTGTTCAGGGATACAGCCATTATTGGATACACATGCTTTTAATCTTAATACCAATCATGGAAAACCTGGAGGCCTATACAGACAGGCTGTGAGGAGGCGGTCATGTGGTTGGGTTTACAACCAATGAGAAGGCAGGACAGGAACTCTATATAAAGACTTTAACACAGGGGTAGCTCTGGTTCGGAGAGGTAGGACCACTGCAGGAGGAAGGGTAAGGTTTTAGCTCTTAGCTCTGACCTCTTGGCTTTCTTCTTTGCATTGGTTCTGTGTTTCTTATTTAATAAGAAGGTTGGATACATCTACATTTGGTGCCCAACGTGGGGCACGAACCCACGACCCTGGGATTAAGAGTCCCATGCTCTACCGACTGAGCTAGCCGGGCCCTCTAGCACAAGGCAATGATGAGAACGTGACAAGAATTCATTAAACAACTATATGAAAAGATTAATATTGATCGAATTATTCAGCTTATTACTTTTCTTATCCTCATTTTACTATTTAAAAAGATCGTCAACTTAAGTGCCAGGATAACAGTCTTAGAAAAACTTGTTAAACCGGTAAAAATGAATTATAGAGAAATTCATTAAAAACCGCTTGGCTTGGCTTGGCGGCAGGTCCGGTTTCCAGCCTGGGCGGCCCGGCTGCCTAGCTTGGGCCCAGGCCTGACTGACCCGCAGCTGGAGCTACTTGCAACTGCCACAAACAACTCAGACCTGCCCTGCTGAACAGGGCCCCTGCCTGTAAAGCCAAGGCTTGACTCGGCCCAAGTGGCTACACTTTCTCTCTCTCTCTAGCTGGATTCACACCTCGAACACCAGGTGGCTGTGAAATTCCCTGGGATTCTACTGTTCTACCCAGACTTGGTAAGTCAATTAACATATCTATTTAAAAGAGAATTTTTTTCTACATTAAAAAAATGGGCTTTATGTGTACATTGGAAGAAAATTGGGCTTTGTTTGAAATTTTAGGCACTCTGACAATGGAACAACTATATGAAAAGATTAATGTTGATCGAATTATTCAGTTTATTACTTTTCTTATCCTCATTTTACTATTTAAAAAGATCGTCAACTTAAGTGCCAGGATAACAGTCTTAGAAAAACTTGTTAAACCGGTAAAAATGAATTATAGAGAAATTCAAATTCAGACAGAAGAAATAAATAGTGAAGTTGTTTCAAAATTGGATCATAAGGTTACAGAAAGAAAGCCAGTTTTCACACAATCACCCTTAATTTATCCAGTAGCTGTACAGCAGCTACCTGATGAAGAGAATGAACAAAATACTTGGGTTCCAGTTGAAATGTTAGACTTACGAAGATTTAAGGAGGCAATAGCATCTTATGGCATGCACTCCCCATATGTAAAACAAATGTTAAACACCTGGTCAACTTGTAATAGGATTCTACCAAAGGACTGGTGGGAATTGGCACAGGCTGTTCTTGAACCCAGACAAAATCTCCAGTGGAAAATGTGGTTCAGTAATGAGGCTAAAAATATAGAAAGACAATGGAGGGATAGCGGAATACAAGTCTGCCAGGATCAGCTTATTGGCGAAGGCCAATATGCTTCAGTACAAACACAATGTTCATATGATGTCCAAACCCTATGTCTATGTAAAACGGCAGCTTTGAATGCATGGGACAGAGTTGAAGAACCAGGAAAAAAAACTGAGTCATTTACAAAGGTTATACAGGGCCCCAAAGAATCTTTCACAGATTTCTTACAAAGATTGACTTCAGCAGTACAAAAAATGGTCCCGAATTCAGAGGCTAGTCAGATAATAATTGAATCTTTAGCCTTTGAGAATGCAAATGCAGCGTGCAAAAGAATAATTAGGCCGTTAAAGGCAAGATCTGCACCTTTGGAAGATTGGATTAGAGATACAGTTAATGTAGAGGCTTATGACCATGATGATATGTGGGTAGGAAAAGCAATTTCAAAAGGTTTGAGCAATGTTAGATGTTTTGGATGTGGAAAGCAAGGACATTTGAAAAGGGATTGTAAACAGGTCATTCCTAGAAATAATGTTTCTTCAAGGAACACTGGCAACAGAATGCCCCTTCCTTCTGGAGTATGCAGAAGGTGTGGTAAGGGAAAACACTGGACCAACGAATGTAGATCAACAAGGGACAGACAGGGTAACCCTCTGCCTCGAGCTTCGGGAAACTCCCAGAGGGGCCTCAGGCAGGCCCCCACAGTAAATCCAGTTCAAACCTTTCCTGCAGTTGTAGAGGAAACCCCTACTCAAAGCAACTAAATAACCAAATGTCTATTGGAATAAATCATGTTAGTCGAGATGATGAAACAGAGAAAATAGGAAATACAGGAAAAAACATACAGAAAATTTTTTGGCAAACTTCTATTAATGAACAAAGACCAAAACTAACAATAAAAATAAATGGTGTTTTGTTGTCTGGTCTGGTAGACACAGGTGCTGACATTACCATAATTGCACCAGAATTTTGGCATCCAACTTGGCCTCTTCAGGAGGTAAACATTCAACTCTTAGGAATTGGGACATTATCTAGAGTGAAACAAAGTGTAAGATGGCTTGAATGTATAGGTCCAGAAGGACAGAAAGGAAAATTAAAACCATATATGGCTAACATAGCTATGAACCTGTGGGGTCGAGACTTGTTACAACAATGGAATACTCAGATTAATATCCCTCCAATCTCAGAAACAAATCATAAATTAGTACATGTTTCTGAGAGAAATATTAAAAGATATTATTCTAATGAGTGCTCACCAGCCATCCATGTCATACAAGAACAGGGCACAACAACTGATAATCTTCCAAAAACATTAACAGCTCTACCTTTAAAATGGTCAACAGACAAGCCTGTATGGGTTCAGCAATGGCCTTTAACAACAGAGAAACTCCAGGCTTTACAAGAGCTGGTGGAAGAACAGTTAAATGCTCATCATATTGAAGAATCAACCAGCCCTTGGAATTCTCCTGTATTTGTTATAAAAAAAAAATCTGGTAAATGGAGAATGGTAACAGACCTTAGAGCAATTAACAAAGTAATTCAGCCAATGGGCTCTTTACAATCTGGAATTCCTTTACCTACTCTGTTACCAAAAGGCTGGCCTCTCATAGTTAATGATTTAAAAGACTGTTTCTTTTCAATACCCTTACAAGAAAAAGACAGAGAAAGATTTGCTTTCACAGTGCCTACTTATAATAATTCTCAACCAGTTAAAAGATTTCAATGGAGGGTTCTCCCACAGGGAATGTTGAATAGCCCAACTTTGTGCCAATATTTTGTAAAACAGCCATTAGAAGTGGTACGTAAAAAATTTCCTAAATGTATAATTTATCATTATATGGATGACATTTTATTAGCTGATTCAAATGCAGATACTTTAGAAAGAATGTTTGAAAAAGTAAAGAAAATTTTGTCTTGCTGGGGATTACAAATTGCTTTAGAAAAAGGTACAAAGAGGAGATTCTATTAATTATTTAGGATATAAAATAGAACTTCAAAAAATTAGACCTCAAAAAGTGCAAATTAGGAGAGATCAACTACAGACTCTTAATGACTTTCAAAGATTATTTGGAGACATTTCTCATCTAAGAACTATTGTTGGGGTAAAAAATGATGAACTGAATAATTTGTTTAAAACCTTAGAAGGTGATAAGGACTTAAATAGTCCAAGAGAATTATCACCTGAAGCTGAGAAAGAATTGGCCTTGGTAGAAAAGAAAGTACATGAAGGGCACGTAGATCGTATTAATCCAAAGGTGGATTGCATTTTGGTTATTTTACCTTCTAGGCATTCCCCAACAGGAATATTAATGCAAAGGGAAGATATTATATTGGAATGGATATTTTTACCAAATAAACCAAATAAAAAATTAAAAACTTATGTGGAAAAAATCTCTGACTTGATTTGGAAAGGAAAATTGAGACTTCGTCAATTAGCAGAAATAGACCCAGCAGAAATTGTCGTACCTTTAACTAAGGAGGACATTGAAAAATTATGGATAGAAAATGAAGCTTGGCAAAAAGCTTGTAGTAATTTTTTGGGAGAAATTAACAGCAAATATCCCAAAAGCAATAGAATTGATCTTATAAAGATAGCTGATTGGATCTTGCCTCGAATTGTGAGGAAAAAACCCATATCTGGAGTTCGTACATTTTATACAGATGCCAACAAACAAGGAAAGGCAGGTTACAAATCAGAAAATTTAAGTAAAGTGGTTCAAAGTCCTTATAATTCAGTTCAAAAATCAGAATTGTATGCTATTCTGTTGGTATTAATGGATTTTTTAGAACCTCTCAATATAGTAACTGACTCTCAGTATGCTGAAAGAGTAGTATTACATATTGAGACTGCAGAATTTATCCACGATGCTTCAGAATTAACTTCATTATTTATTCAATTACAAGATACAATCAGAAAAAGGAGTTATCCTTTATATATAACTCACATCCGATCCCATACTGGTCTGCCAGGCCCTCTAGCACCAGGCAATGATGAGATTGATAAATTATTGATAGGAAATGTGCTGGAGGCCTCAGAATTTCATAAAAAACATCATGTCAATAGTAAAGGTTTAAAAAAGGATTTTTCCATAACCTGGCAACAAGCCAAAGAAATAGTAAAGAAATGTCCTACTTGTTCCTTCTACAATCAAACACCATTACCAGCAGGATGTAACCCAAAGGGTACTCAGAGGAATGAAATCTGGCAGTGTTTCACTTTGCAGAATTTGGAAAACTGAAATATGTACACCACACTATCGATACTTATTCAGGATTTCAATGGGCAACTGCTTTGAGTTCTGAAAAAGCTGATTCTGTAATCACTCATTTGCTAGAAGTTATGGCCATTATGGGTATACCTGCACAAATCAAAACTGATAATGCTCCATCATATGTCTCTGTTAAAATGAAACAGTTTTTTGCTTATTATAATATAAACCATGTTACAGGTATACCACATAATCCTACAGGTCAAGCAGTTATAGAAAGATCAAACAGAACTCTAAAGGATATGCTAAATAAACAAAAAGGAGTAATAAAAACCCCCAGAAATAGACTACATAATGCTCTATTAACTTTGAATTTTCTCAATGCCAATGAGAAAGGAACAACAGCTGCAGAGAGACATTGGATAATAGAAAAAACTACAGAATTAAATCAACCTATATACTTTAAGGATGTGCTGACCTCAGAATGGAAACCAGGGTATGTGCTACGTTGGGGACGAGGTTTTGCTTTTATTTCTACAGGAGAAGATAAGCTGTGGGTACCATCAAAATTGATAAAGGTTCGATTTGAACAAGAGAGACCTCTTAATTAGAGGAGGTGATAGTTCATCAACTATCGTAAACATCCAATTTAAACTAACTTACACCAGTAACACATGCCTTTTCATTTAATCAGATAACTTGTCAAAAAGGAACATCCCCAAAAAACCTTGGGGAAAGGTTTTTGTTTTTGTCTTTTAGGAGAATGAAGGTTAAGGAATTTGAAGAACACTGGACAAATGAGACAACTGAAGAAAAGGAACAAATCATCTATCCTAAGAAACAGAGTGAAATGGCGTATGGGTATGTTATCTAAAAAAAATTTATGTCTTCCTAAATGTTTGTTTCTGCTTTTCTTTAAAGATTTAACACTATTTAACTTCTAATAGTCCCAGTTCAATTAAAATTTAAAGCTGACTTTGGAGTTGGAGAATGGCTCTCTCCTTCTTTAAACTCAAGCATGTTGTTAAAAGGAAAATGCAAACTCCCTGTATCATGCCAGAAGAAAAGAGCCATCTTCTGCTATGGGATAGGAGAAAAGCCAAATTAATTAAGGGACTATTCTATTACGAATCTCAACTCTTTGATTCTATTCTGATTCTTTAAACTTTTCTTAAAGTATGAATTTTATATCAAAATTTACAAGATCAATATATATAGATATATATATACATTTTAAACTTTGTTAAGATATAAATGGTCATATAGAGTACTAACTAATTCTAAAAAGTCACATATATAGTCTTTGTGTTCGAGTCTCTTATCAGTTTTTTGCAGGAAATCACAGTTAGGCCTAACATCAACTGAAGTCTCCAGGAAGAAGATGGGGCCCCACAACAACAGCAATTCCACGTGGACAATAATAACATCACTAAGCTGACAAACATCATCTACAGATCAGTTTTGAACTACAAAGTGCTCAGAGCAATTTTGAGAAGAGCTAGCTGAGATGATCCAGTCTCAAAGACTACTTGAATAAGGATTTGAGATAAACCCTGAATTTTGGCATTATACACAGACTGGATAACGAAGGATATATTTACCTTTCCTAGAATTTGACAATTAACCTAAAATTTTTCTTTCAGGATAAAGATACCTTCGCCCATACCCAGCAGGAAGCAATTTCAAGAATACGACGCCCACATTCCCAAAGAGGTGGTGTGGGGTGGTTGGTTTTTTTGGTCTTTTAATGGGTTTTGGGTCTGGGATAATTTTCATTGATTAGGGGGGTTGGTTACAAGTTGTTGTCAAGGGTTAGGAAAAAGGCTAAGCAAAGGAGATTAGATTTAAGGTTCTTATTAAAAAAAAAGAAAGAAAAGAAAAGAAAAATGTAAATACTTTACATTGGATTGGATTGTTTTATATTGTATACAAATTATATATATTGAAATTGATATTGTTAGAAAATGTTATATATATTTTTCTAATTGTACCATTCATCTAACAATGTAATGCAATTTTCTGATCCTTGAATGTTATTACCAACTATTAGGATATAAAGAAATGAAAGTTAGTAGTTAGATATTATAATAGAACTTATAGTTATATTAGTTATGTTTTCAAGATTGAGTAGATATATTTTAGATAGACAGGTTATCTTCAAACCCTTCAGAGATCTACAGAATATGGCATTTAAAATGTTTTAATAACTTAGAAAATTTTTCTTTTTTGTTATGACTATGAGACATGTCGGCTCCTGGCAGTACCAATCAGAGAAAATATGGGCATTGAAGAAACTGCATATGGAGTTAACTTTCATTGTGGCAAAAGTTAGCCACTGGACAACAAAGTATCCTCGAATCAACAGGACAAAATGGACAGACAGGACATAAAACAAAGGATTACTGATTCTTGCCAAAATAAGTGTGGTTATGGCTTTATCAAAAGGCATCTTCAGAGGCCAGGACAATATGGCACCATCCCTGAAGTGACCTTCGCAATTCGAAAAAGGTACAGTGCCCTTTTCTTCGAAGGCAGCTGAACAGGCAGTGGGCCGATGGCCTCTGATGTGCAATGGAACAGCAGCTGAAACAGTTATTCTTGAAGAGTAACTAAGCTCACGCCTCTCAATAGTAGACTGGCATTTGATGGAGGGATATGGAGAAGAATGGGATGCTGAGATGAAGCCATATATATACAGCCAAGAAGAATGGACAGCTGAATTAAAAAACCATCAACAATTTCCAGAATTTAAAATCCTGAATCATGACATGACACTAGTGGAATTCAGGTGTTTCTGGTACATGGACTACTCTCACTCAATGTGAGGTTGAACTGTTGACCTTGTGTACATCCTACTTCACAAATGAGTCTGTCAGATATGCTAAGCCTATAGGCTGAAGATGATGCCCCAGCACTGCGGAGAAACCTCAGGTGACTGTCCAGGCAGCTGTCTGTTTCTGTCAACTCACAAATTTTTTGGAAGTTGCTTATGTGCACTTTCTGTTTTTATTTTTGTTAGCTAATATTATTTCCTTCTTGGGTCTCTGAGGGAGTTGAAGATTAGTTAGTTATAGTTGAAGGTTAGTTAGTTATAGTTGAAGATTAATTAGGATACATTTTGGACTTACCAAAATAGGATAGATAATGAAATTATTTTCTCTGAATTTGTCAAATACAAATGGACTAGACATTGTTTAGGTATTTATTACTTGTATATATTGTATATAGTTATTGTACTTTTGTATATAGTTTTTCTTATATTAGTTATAAGCTTTTTCTTTTTTTTCATTTTTATTAAAATAGAAAAGGGGAAATATGGTGATATTTTATTTGTATTAAAATGTTATTTGTATGTTAATAAATAAAGTTGCCCGGGGGTCAGAGCTATTAGCAAGCCATAGGAAACCAGGGCAGTGGTAGCGTATGCTTGTAATTCCAGCACTTGGTAGGCAGAGCTGGGTAAGTCTCTGTGTGTTCAGGGATACAGCCATTATTGGATACACATGCCTTTAATCTTAATACCAATCATGGAAAACCTGGAGGCCTATACAGACAGGCTGTGAGGAGGCGGTCATGTGGTTGGGTTTACAACCAATGAGAAGGCAGGACAGGAACTCTATATAAAGACTTTAACACAGGGGTAGCTCTGGTTCGGAGAGGTAGGACCACCGCAGGAGGAAGGGTAAGGTTTTAGCTCTTAGCTCTGACCTCTTGGCTTTCTTCTTTGCATTGGTTCTGTGTTTCTTATTTAATAAGAAGGTTGGATACATCTACATTCCCATGTTCCGAACCTGTGCACTGTGCTCCAGGTTCCCACACTGCCACCTGTGAACTGTGCTGAGATTCCAACATATCAACCTGTGCAATGTGCTCTAGGTACTCATGGTTTGAACCTGTGCACTGTGTTCCACATTCCCACACCAAAATCTGTGCAGTGTGCTCCAGGTTCCTAAGCTCTGAACCTGTGCACTCTGCTCTAGGTTCCCACACTGCAACTTGTGTAATGTGTCAAGGTCCCCATGCTCTGAACCTGTGCACTGTGCTACAAATTCCCACATATCAACCTGTGCACTGTGCTATGGTGATATTTTATTTGTACTGAAATGTGATTTTTTTGTATGTTAATAAATAAAGTTGCCTGGGGGGGTCAGAACTAATAGGAAGCCATCGCAGAAGCTGGGCGGTGGTGGTGCACGCCTTTAATCCCAGCATTTGGTAGGCAGAGCTAGGTAGATCTCTGTGTGTTCAAGGATACAACCAGCATTGGAGACACACACCTTTAATCTCAATCCCAACCATAGAAGACCTGGAGGTCTGTACAGACAGGCAATGATGAGGAGGTCATGTGGTTGGGTTTACAACCAATGAGAAGGCAGAACAGAAAGTCTTTATAAAGACAGACACGCTGGGCGGTGGTGGTGCATGCATTTAATCCCAGCACTTGGGAGGCAGAGGCAGGTGGATCTCTGTGAGTTCGAGGCCAGCCTGGGCTACAGAGTGAGTTCCAGGAAAGACACAAAAAGCTACACAGAGAAACCCTGTCTCGAAAAACCAAAAAAAAAAAAAAAAAAAAAAAAAAAAAAGACAGACACACAGGAAGTAGGTCTCTTTCGGATAGGTACAACAACAGCGACAGTGAAGGGTAAGGTTTTTAGCTCTTAGCTATTGCTCTGACCTCTTGACTTTTATCTCTGTATTGGCTCTGTGTTTCTTATTTAATAAGACAGTTGGTTACTTCTACACTGTGCTCCAGGTTCCCATGATTTAAACTTGTGCATTATGCTCCACGTTCCCATGCTCTGAACCTGTGAAATGTGCTCCAGGTTCCCATATCTGAACCTGTGAAGTGTGCTCCAGGTTCCCATAATCTGAATCTGTGAACTGTGCTTGAGGTTCCAACAGTGCAACCTGAGAACTGTGCTCCATGTACCCATGCTCTTAACCTGTGCACTGAGTGAGCTCCAGGTTCCCACACTCTGATCCTATGCACTGTGCTCCATGTTCCCCTGTTCTGAACCTGGGCCATGTGCTCCAGGGTCCCATGATATGAACCTGTGCAGTGTGCTCCAGGATCCCACACTCTGAAACTCTGCACTGTTCTCCAGGTTCCCATGATCTGATCCTGTGGACTGTGCTCCAGGTTCCACACTGTACAGTGTGCTCCAGGTTCACACATTCTAAACCTGTGCACTGTGCTCCAGCTTCCCATGCTCTGTACCTGTGCACTGTGCTTCAGGTTCCCACACTGCTACCTGTGCAGTGTGCTCCAGGTTCCCACGCTCTGAACCTGGGCACTGTGCTCCAGGTATCATGCTCTGAACCTGTGCAGTGTGTTCTATGTGCCCAAGTTTCAACCTGTGCAGTGTGCTTCAGGTCACTCTGAACCTGTGTACTGTATTCCAGGTTCCCACACTCTGAACCTCTGCCATGTGACCCAGGTTCCCACATTGTGAACCACTGCACTGTGCTCCAGGTTCCTAAACTGCGACCTGTGCACTGTGCTCTAGGTTTCATGCTCTGAACCTTTGCAGTGTGCTCCAGGTATCCACATTTCAAACTGTGCAGTGTGCTTCAGGTTCCTACACTGCAACCTGTGCAGTGAAGTCCAGGTTCTGACACTCTGAACTTTGGCAATATGATGCAGGTTCCCATGATCTGATCCTGTGCACTGTGCTCCAGATTCCCATGTTCTGAACCTGTGCATGTGCTCCAGGATCCCATATTTCAACCTGTGCAATGTGGTACAGGTTCAAATATTCTGAACCTGTGTACTGTATTCAAGCTTCCCACACTTTGAACCTGTGCACTGTGCTCCAGGTTACCATGCTCTGATCCTATGCACTGTGCTCCAGGTTACCATGCTCTGATCCTGTGCACTGTGCTCCAGGTACCCATGATCTGAACCTGTACCATGTGCTCCAGGTTCCACATTTCCACCTTTGCAGTGTGCTCCAGGTCCCACACTCTGAACCTGAGTACTGTATTCCAGGTTCCCACACTCTGAACCTTTGCCATGTGATCCAGGTTCCCACATTCTGAACCAGTGCACTGTGCTGCAGGTTCTCACACTGCAACATGTTCAGTATGCTCCAGGTTCCAATGCTCTGAACCTATGTAGTGTTGTCCAGGTTCCCATGTTCTGACCCTGCTGACTGTGTTCCAGGTTCCCACACTGCAAATGTACAGTGTGCTCCAGGTTCCCAAGATCTGAACCTGTGCACTATGCTCCAGGTTCCCATGTTCTGAACCTGTACACTGCGCTCCAGGTTCCCACATTTCAACCTGTTCACTGGGTTCCTGGTTCCCACACTACAACCTGCTCAGTGTACTCCAAGTTCCCATGCTCTGACCCTGTGCAGTGTGCTCCAGGTTCCTATGCTCTGAACCTGGGCACTGTGCCTCAGGTTCCCAAGCTCTGAAAATGTGCACTGTGTTTCAGGTTCCCACAGTGCAATCTGTGCAGTGTGCTCTGTGTTCCCACACTCTGAACCTGAGCACTCTGCTCCAGGCTCCCATGCTATGATCCTGTGCACTGTCTTCCAGGTCCCACACTAACCTGTTCAGTGTGCTCCAGGTTCCCACATTTCAACCTGTGCAGTGTGCTCCAGGTTCCCACTCTGAACCTGTGCACTCTACTCCATGTTCCCACACTTTGAACCTTGGCAATGTGATCTAGGTTCCTACACTCTGAAACTGTGCACTCTGCTCCAGGTTCCCACACTGCAACCTGTTTACTGTGCTGAGATTCCCACATATTAACTTGTGCACTGTGCTCCAGCTACTCATGATCTGAACCTGTGCATTGTGCTCCAGTTTCCCACACTCTGAACCTGTGCAGTTTGCTCCATGTTTCCACATCTCAAGCAGTGCAGTGTGCTCCAGGATCCCATACTCTGAATCTGTGCACTGTACTCCAGGTTCCCACCAACTGAACTTTTGCAATGTGATCCAGGTTTCCATGTTCTGAACCTGTGATCTGTGTTCCAGGGTTCCACACTATACCCTTTGCAGTGTGCTCCAGGTTTCCACACTGCAACCTCTGAACTGTGCTCCAGGTTCTCTTACTCTGAACCTGTGCACTGTGCTGCAGGTTTCCACACTGCAGCCTCTGAACTGTGCTCAAGGTTCCCACGCTTTGAACCCGTGTACTGTGTTCGAAGTTCCCATACTGCAATCTGTGCACTATGCTCCAGGTACCATGCTCTGAACCTGTGCAGTGTGCTCCAGGTACCCACACTCTGAACCTTGACAGCATGATCCAGGTTCCCACACTCACTCTGAAACTGTGCACTCTGTTTCAGCTTCCCATACTATAACATGTGCAGTGTACTCCATATTCCAACATTTCAACCTGTGCACTGTGCTCCAGGTACTCATGTTCTGAACCTGTGCACTGTACTCCAGGTACTCATGCTCTGAACCTGTGCATTGTGTTCCAGGTTCCCACACTACAACCAGTGCACTGTATTCCAGGTTCCCACAATGCAATCTCTGCTGTGTGCTCCAGGTTTCCACACTCTGAACCTGTGCACTCTCCTCCAGGTTCCCATGATCTGATCCTGTGTACTGTGTTCCAGGACCCCATTCTATGAAACTGTGCACTGTGCTCCAGGTACCCATGCTCTGAACGTTCACTGTGAAGTGAGCTCCATGTTCCCACATTTTAACCTGTGCTCTGGGCTCCATATTCCCACACTCTGAACCTGTGCACTGTACTCTAGGTTCCCACACTCTGAGTCTGTGCACTGTGTTCCAAGTTACTATGCTCTGAACCTGTGCAATGTACTCAAGTTTCCAACACAACAACATATACAGAATGCTCCAGGTTCAAATGCTCTGAACCTGTGCATGTCTTCCAGGTTTCCATGTTCTGAACCTGTGCACTGGCTCCAGGTACCATGATCTGAACCTGTAAACTGTGCGCCAGGTTCCCACATTTTAACATGTGCTGTGTGCTCCAGGTCCCACACTCTGAACCTTTGCAGTGTGATAAGAGTTTCCCACAATCTGAACCTGTGCCCTCAGTACAGGTTCCCACATTTCAACCTGTGCAGTGTGCACCAGGTTCCCACACTCTGAACCTGTGCACTGTGCTCCAGGTACCCATGCTCTGAACCTGTGCACTATGATCCAGGTTCCCACATTTTAACCTGTGCACTGTGTTCCAGGTTCCCACACTACAACCTGTTCATTGTGCTCCAGCTTCCCACAATTCAACGTGTGCACTCTGCTCTGAACCTGTGCAGAGTGTTCCAGTTCCTGTATTTCAACCTGTGCACTATGCTCAAGGATCAAACACCCTGAACCTGTGCACTGTACTCCAGATTCCCAAAATCTGAACCTTTGCACTATGTCCCAGGTTCCCATGCTCTGAACATGTGCACTGTGCTCCAGGTACCCATGATCTGAACCTGTGCCATATGTTCCAGGTTCCCACACTGCAACCTGTGCAGTGTGCTCCATGTTTCTATTATCTGAACCTGTGCAGTATGCTCCAGGTTCCCATGTTCTGAACCTGTACACTGTGCTCCAGGTTCCCACATTTCAACCTGTGCACTCTGCTCCAGGTTTCCATGCTCTGAATCTGTGTACTGTGATCCAATTTTCCATATTCCCAACTGTGTACTGCGCTCCATTTTCTCACACTCCAACCTGTGCAGTGTGCTCCACGTTCTGATGCTCTGAACCTCTGACCTGTGCTCCAGGTTTCCATGTTCTGAACCTAGGCACTGTGCTTCAGGTACCCATGCTCTGAATCTGTGCATGTGCTCCAGATTCCCATATTTCAACCTGTGTACTATGCTCGAGGTTCAAAAATTCTGAACCTGTGCACTGTACTCCAGGTTCCAACACTCTGAACTTGTGTTCTGTGTTCCAGGTTCCCATGCTCTGATCCTGTGCATGGTGTTCAAGTTTTTCACACTGCAACCTGTGCATGTGCTCCAGGATTCCATATTTTAACCTGTGCACTGTGCTCCAGGTTCAAAAATTCTGAACCTGTATACTGTAATCCAGTTTCCCACATTCTGAACCAGTGTACTGTCCTCCATGTTCCCATGCTCTGATCCTATGCACTGTGCTCCAGGATCCAATGCTCTGAACCTGTGCACTGTGCTTCAGGTACCCCGATCTGAACCTGTACAGTGTGCTCCAGGTTCCCACATTTCAACCTGTGCAGTGTGCTCCATGTTCCCACACTCTGAACCTGTGCACTACATTCCAGGTTCCCACACTCCCACCTGTGCAGTATGCTCCAGGTTCCAATTCTCTGAACCTATGCAGTGTCCACCAGGTTCCCATGTTCTGAACCTGTGCACTGTGCTCCAGGTTCCTGCACTGCAAGCTGTGCAGTTTGTTCCAGGTTCCCAAGATCTGAACCTGTGCTCTGTGCTCCAGGTTCCCACATTTCAATCTGTGCACCGTGCTCCAGGTTCCAAACTGCCACCTGTACAGTGTGTTCCAGATTCCCTCATTTCAATCTGTGCAATGTGCTCCAGGTACTCATGATATGAACCTTTGCACTGTGCTCCAGGTTCCCATGCTCTGAAACTGTGCACTGTGTTTCAGGTTCCCATGTTCTGAACCTGTGCACTGTGCTCCAGGTTCCCACACTATGACCTGTGCAGTGTGCTCCATGACACACATTTCAACAGTGCAGTGTGCTCCATGTTCCCACACTCTGAACCTTTGCAATGTGTTCCACATTACCACACTAAAACCTGTGCAGTGTGTTTCAGGTTCCCATGCTCTGAACTGGTACACTTTCCTACAAGTTCCCACATATCAACCTGTGTGCTATGCTTCAGGTTTCCATGCTTTAAACTTGTGTATTGTGCTCCAGGTTCCCATGCTCTGAACCCGTGAAGTTTGGTTCAGGTTCCCATGTTCTGAACCTGTGCAGTGTTCTCCAGGTTTCCACACTGCAAACTGTGCAGTGTGCTCAGCGTTCCCATGTTCTGAACCTGTACACTCTTCTCCAGGTTCCCATAATCTGAATCTGTGCACTGTGCTGCAGGTTCGCACACTCTGATCCTGTGCAGTGTGCTTCAGGTACCCATGTTCTGAACCTGTGCACTGAACTCCAAGTTCCCACACTGCAACCTGTGCAGTGTGCTCCAGGGTCCGTATCTGCACCATGTGAAGTGTGCTCCAAGTTCCCACACTCTGAACCTGTGCACTGTGCTCCAGGTTTCCATGCTCTGATCTTGTGAACTGTGCACCCAGTTCCCATGCTCAGAACCTGTTCAGTGTGCTCCAGGTTCCCATGTTCTGAACCTGTGCACTCTGCTCCAGGTTACCACATTTAAACTTGTGCTCTGTGCTCCATGTTCCCAAACTGCAACCTGTGCAGTGTTGTCCAGGTTCCCATGCTCTGAACCTGTGCACAATGATCCAGATTCCCATGCTCTAAATCTGTGCACTGTGATCCAGGTTCCCATGCTCTGAACCTGTGCACTGTGCTCTAGGTACCCATGCTCTGAACGTGTGCAGTGTGCTCCAGGTTTCTGTATTTCAAGCTGTGCATTCTATTCCAAATTCCCAAGCTATGAACCTGTGCACTGTGTGCCAGGTTCCCACAGTGAAGCCTGTGCAGTATGCTCCAGGTTTCCACTCTCTGTTCCTGTGCACTGTGCTCCAGACTCCCATGCTCTAAACCTGGGCACTGTGCTATAATTTCCCATGACCTGAACTTGTGCACTGTGCTCCAGGTCCCACATTTCAACCTATGCACTGTGTTGCAGGTCCCATAGTGCAATCTTTGCAGTGTGCTCAGGGTTTTCAAGTTCTGAACCTGTTTACTGTGTTGTACTTTCCTACATTGTAACCTGTGCGGTGTGCTCCAGGTTCCCATGCTCTGAATTTCTGCAGTGTGTTTGGGTTCCCACACTACAACCTGTGCAGTTTGCTCTACTTTTGCATGTTCTGTACCTGTGCAGTATGTTCCAGGTTCCCATGTTCTGAACCTGTGATATGTGCTCCAGGTTTCCACATTTCAACTTGTACACTCTGCTTCAGGTTCCTACACTGCAACCTGTGCAGTCTGCTCCAGGTTCCCAAGCTCTGACTGAACCTCTACACTGTGCAGCAGGTTCCCATGCCCTGCACCTGTGCACACTCATCCAGGTTCCCTCAATGCAACATGTGCAGTATGCTCCAGGTTCCTACGCTCTGACCCTGTGCACTGTGCTCCATGTTCCCACATTCTGAACCTCTGCACTGTGCTACAGGTTCCCATATTTCAATCTGTACACTGTGCTCCATGTTCTGACACTGCAATGTCTGCCATGTGCTCCAGATTCCCACATATCAACCTGTACACTGTGCTCCAGGTTCTCATGCTTTGAACCTAGGCACTGTCCTCCCAGTTCTCATGTTCTGAACCTGTGCACTCTTCTTCAGGTTCCCACACTGCAACTGTACAGTGTGTTCCAGGTTCCCATGCTCTGAACCTGTGCAGTGTTCTCCAGGGTCGAATGGTATGAACCTGTGCACTGTGCCTCAGGTTTCCACACTGTAACCTGTGCACTGTGCCCCAGGTTCCATTGGTCTGTACCTGTGCAATATGCTCCAGGTTCCCATATTCTGAACCTATGAAATAACTCCAGTTTCCCACACTGCTACTTGAGCTCTGTGCTTCAGATTCCCATGCTCTGAATCTGTGCACTGTTCCAGGACCCATAATCTGAACCTGTGCACTGAGCTCCAGGTTCCCACACTGCAACCTGTGCAATGTGCTTCATGTTCCAACACTCTGAAGTGTGCTCTTTCCTCCCAGTTCCCACTCTATGAACCTGTGCTCTGTGCTCCAGGTTCCCATGCACTAAACCTATGCAGTGTGTTCAAGGTACCCACACTACATCCTGTGCAGTGGGCTCTAAGTTTTTATGCCCTGAACCTTTGCAGTGTGCTCCAGGTTCCCATGCTTGTCAGCTATGCACTGTGCTCCAGATTCCCATTCTTTGAACCTGTGCGCTATGCTTCAGGTTCCCATGCTTTGAACCTGTGCAGTGTGCTCCAGGTTCCCATGTTCTGAACCTGTGTACTGTGCTCCGGGTCCCCACACTGCAAACTGTGCAATGTGCTCGAGGTTCCCATGTTTAATCTGTGCCCTGTGTTCAGGTTCCCACATTACAAACTTTGCAGTGTGCTCCAGGTTTCCACACTCTGAACATGTGCACTGTGCTCCAGGTTCCCATGCTCTGAACCTGTGCATTGTGTTCCATGTTCCCCTGCTCTGAGCCTGTGTACTATGATCCAGTTATCCAAGCTCTGAACCCATGCAATGTGTTCCAGGTTTGCACATTTCAAACTTTGCACTGTGCTCCATGCTCCCACACTCTGAACCTGTGCATTGTGTTCCAGGTTCCCACTCAACAAGCTGTGCAGTGTGCTCCAGGTTCCCATGTTCTGAAACTGTGCACTGTGCTCCCGGTTTCATTCTCTGAACCTGTGTGCTGTGCTACAAGTTCTCTTCCTCTGAACCTGTGCTGTGTGAAGATTCCCATGCTCTGTACCTGTACATAGTGTTCCTGGTTTCCATGTTCTGATCCTGTGCACTATGCTCTAGTTTCCCACATGGCAACCTGTGGATGGTGCTCCAGGTTCCATCGGTCTGAACCTGTGCTGTGTGCTCCAGCTTCCCATGTTCTGAACCAGTGCAGTGTTCTGCAGGTTCCCACACTGCAACTTGCAGTGTGCTCAGGGTTTTCAGATTTGAACCTGTGCACTGTGCTCCAAGTTCCCCTAATTTGAACCTTTGCACTGTGCTCCCAGCTCCCACAGTGCAGCCTGTGCATCATGCTCCACGATTCCATGCTCTGCACTTGTGCATTGTGCTACATGTTCCCATGCTCTGAACCTGTGCACTGTGCTACAAGTTTCCACATATCAACCTGTGAACTGTGTTCCAGTTTCCCATGTTTGAATCTGTGCACTGTGTTCCAGGTTCCCATGTTCTGAACCTGTGCAGTGTGCTCCAGGTTCCCATGTTCTTAACAGTACACTGTGCTGCAGGTTCCCACACTACAACCTGTGCAGTTGTGCAGTGTGCTTCAGGTTTCCATTCTCTGAATCTGTGCATTGTGCTCCAGGTTCCCATGCTCTGATCCTGTGCACTGTGCTATCCATTCCTACATTTCAACCTGTGCACTGTGCTACAGGTTCCCACACTGCAACCTGTGAACTGTGCTCCAGATTCCAACATATCAACCTGTGAATTGTGCTGGAGGTTCCCATGTTTGAACCTGTGCACTATGTTCCAGGTTCCCATGCTATGAACCTGTGCAGTGTACTCCAGGTTCCCATGTTCTGAACCTGTGCACTGTGCTGCAGATTCCCACACTGCAACCTGTTCACTGTACTCCAGGTTTCCAATCTCTGAATCTGTGCAGTGTGTGCCAGGTTCCCCAACTACATTCTGGGCAGTGTGCTCCAAGTTCCTATACTCTGAACCTGTGCTGTGTGCTCCAGGGTCCCATGTTCTGAATCTGTGAACTGTGCCCAGGTTCCCACACTGCAACCTGTGCATGGTGTCCCATGTTACCTCGGTCTGAATTTGTGCAGTGTTCTCCAGGTTCCCACACAGCAATTTGTGCACTGTACTCCAGGTTCCCACTTTCTGAACCTGTGCAATGTGCTCCAGATTCCCAAACTGCAACTTGTGCTGTGTTCTCAGGGTTCCCATGCTCTGAACCTGTACACTGTGCTCCAGGTTCCCCCAAACTGAACCTGTGCACCATGATCCAGGTTCCCACATTTTATCCTGTGTACTGTGATCCAGATTCCCATGCAGTGAATCTGTGCACTGTGTTCAAGGTACCCACACTAAAACCTGTGCAGTGTGCACCACATTTTCATGCTCTGAACCTTTGCAGTGTGCTCCAGGTTCCCATGCTATGAACATGTGCAGTGTGCTCCAGGTTCCAATGTTCTGAACCTGTGCACTGTGTTTCAGGTTCCCACATTTCAACTTGTGAACTGTGCTCCAGATTCCTACACTGCAACCTGTGCAGTGTGCTCCAGGTTCCCATGCTCTGAACCTCTGCAATGTGCTGCATGTTCCTATGCTCTGCACCAGAGCACTGTGATTCAGGTTCCCATCCTCTGAATCTGTGCACTGAACTCCAGATTCCTACACTGCCACCTGTGCAGTGTGCTTCAGGTTCCCATGTTCTGAGACTGTGCACTGTGCTGCAGGTTCCCACACTGCAGCCTGTGCAATGTGCTCCAGGTTCCCAAGCTCTGAACCTGTGCAGTGTGCTCCAGTTTCCCATGCTCTGAACCTGTGCAGTGTGCTCCAGTTTCCCATTCTCTGAACTTGTGCAGTGTGCTCCAGGGTACCCTGTCCTGAACCTGTGTACTATGCTCCAGATTCCCACAGTTCAACCTGTGCACTCTGCTCCAGGTATCCATGCTCTGAATCTGTGCACTGAGCTCCAGGGTCACACACTGCAACCTTTGCAGTGTGTTTCAGGTTGCCACAATCAGAACCTATCCTCTGTCCTCCAGGTTCCCACACTCTGAACGTGTGCACTCTGCTCCATGTTCTCACGCTATGAAACTGTACACTGTGGTCCAGGTTCCCACATTTCAACTTTTGCACTCTGCTCCAAATTACCACACTGCAACCTGTGCAGTGTGCTCCAGATTCCCACATCTCAACCTGTGCACTGTGCTCCAGTTTCCCATGCACTGAACCTATGCACTGTGCTCCAGTTTCCCTGCTCTGAACCTGTGCACTGTGCTCCATGTTCCAACATTCCAACCTGTGCACTGTGCTCCAGGTTCCCACACTGCAACCTGTGAAGTGTGCCTCATGTTCCCATGGTCTGCACCTCTGAACTGTGCCCAGGTTTCCTTGTTCTGAACCTGTGCACTGTAATCCATGTTTCCATACTCTGAACCTGTGCACTCTGCTCCAAATACTCATGTGCTGAACCTATGCAATATACTGCAGGTTTCCATATTTCAATGTTTGCACTGTGCTCCAGGTTTCCACACTTTGATCCTGTGCACTGTACTGTAGGTTCCCACACTCTTAACCTGTGCACTGTGCTCTATTTTCCATGCTATGAAACTGTGCACGGTGTTCCATGTTAACGCAGTCCAACGTGTGCAGTGTGCTGCAGGTTCCCACACTCTGAACCTGTGCACTGTCTTCCAGGTTCCCACACTCTGAAACTATGCTCTGTGCTTGGGGTTCCCACTTTCTGAACTAGTGCACTTTGATACAGATTTCCCCACTGCAACCTGTACAGTGTGCTCCAGGTTCCCACATTACAACCTGTTCAGTATGCTCGGGGTTTCGATGATCTGAATCTGTGTACTGTGCTCCAAGTATCATGCTCTGAACCTGTGCAGTGTGCTCCTGGTTCCCACACTCTGATTGGGTGCACTGTACTCCAGCTTCCCACACTCTGAACCTGTGCACTTTGCTCCAGGTTTCCATGTTCTGAACGTTTGCACTGTGCTCCAGGTTCCCACATTTCAACCTGTGCAGTGAATTCCAGGTTCCCACACTGCAACCTGTGCAGTGTGCTTCAGCTTCCCATGCTCTGATCCTGTGTAGTATGTTCCAGGTTCCCACATTTCAACCTGTGCAGTGTACTCCAGGTTCCCACATTGCAACCTGAGCAGTGTACTCCAGGTTCCCATGCTTTGAACCTCTGCACTGTGTTCCAGGTTCCCATGTTCTGAACCTGTGCACTGTGTTCCAGGTACCCATGCTCTGGACCTGTGCAGTGTCCTCCAAGTTCCCATGTTCTGAACCTATGCATTGTGCTCCAGTTACCTATGCTTTGATCCTGTGCAATGTGCTCCAGGTTCTCACATTTCAACCTGAGCACTGTGCTCCAGGTTTGCATGCTCTGAACCTGTGCACTGTGCTCCAGTTACCTATGCTCTGAAGCTGTGCAATGTACTCCTGGACCTATGCTCTGAACCTGTGCAGTGTGCTCCATGTTCCCATGCTCTGAACCTGTGCAATGTGCTCCAGGGAAACATGCTTTGATCCTGTGAACTTGAATCCAGGTTCCCACCCTCTGAACCTGTTCACTGTGTACCAGCTTTCCACATTGCAACCTGTGCAGTGTACTCCATGTTCCCATGCTCTGAACCTGTGCAATGTGCTCCAGGGAAACATGCTTTGATCCTGTGAACTTGAATCCAGGTTCCCACCCTCTGAACCTGTTCACTGTGTACCAGCTTTCCACATTGCAACCTGTGCAGTGTACTCCATGTTCCCATGCTCTGAACCTGTGCACTGTATTCCAGGTTCCTAAATTCTGAACCTGTGCACTGTGTACCAAGTTCCCACACTGCAACCTGTGCAGTGTGCTCCATGTTTTCATGATCTGAACCTGTGCACTGTGCTCCAGGTTCCCATGCTCTGAAGCAGTGCACTGTGTACCAGGTTCTCATGTTCTGAACATGTGCACTGTGTGCCAGGTTCCTACGCTTTAACCTGGGTAGTATGCTCAAGGTTCTCATCTTCTGAACCTGTACATTGTGCTGCAGGTTCCTGCATTTTGAACCTGTGCACTGTGTTCCAGGTTCCCACATTTCAACCTGTGCACTGTGTTTCAGGTCCCACACTCTGAACCTGTGCACTGTGTTCCAGGTTCCCACAGTGCACACTGTGCAGTGTCCTCCAGCTTCCCACGTTCTGAATCTTTGCACTGTGCTCCAGGTTCCCATGCTCTTAACCTGTACACTGTACTTAAGGTTCCAACACTGCAACCTGTGCATTATACCCAGGTTCCAATGCTCTGAACCTGTACATTGTCCTCCAAGTTCCCATGTTCTGAACCTGTGCACTGTGCTCCAGGTTCCACACTCTGATCCTGTGCACTGTAATCCAGGTTACCACCCTCTAACCCTGTGCACTGTGTACCAGGTTCCCACACTGCAACCTGTGCATTGTGCTCCATGTTCCCATGCTCTAAACCTGTGCACTGTGCTCCAAGTTCCCATGCATTGTACCTGTGCACTGTGCTCCAGGTACCCATGCTCTGAACATGTGCCCTCTACTCCAAGTTCCCACATTCCAACCTGTGCACTCTGCTCCAGATTCCCACAGTGCAACCTGTGCAGTGTGCTCCAGGTTCACATACTCTGAACCACTGCACTGTGCCCCAGATTCCCATGCTCTGAACCTGTGCACTGTGATCCAGGTTCCCATGCTCTGAACCTGTGCAAGGGCTCCAGGTACCATTACTCTGATCCTGTGCAGTGTGATTCAGGTTTCTATTTTTTCAACCTGTACTCTTTGCTCTAGGTTCCCATGATCTGAACCCGAGCACTATGCTCCAGTTTCTCATGAGCTGAACCTGTTGGGTGTGCTCCATGTTCCCACACTGCAACCTGTGCACTGTGCTCCAGGTTATAATGCTTTGAACCTGTGCACTGTGCTCCGAGTACCATGCACTGAACCAGTGCAGTGTGCTCCAGGTTCCCACATTTCATCCTGTGCAGTATGCTCCAGGTTTCCATGTTCTGAACCTGTACACAGTACTCCAGGTTCTCACACTGCAACCTGTGCAGTGTGCTTCAGGTTCCCATGCTCTGAACCTGTGCACTGTGGTCCAGGTTCCCATGCTCTGAACCTCAGCACTGTGCTCCTGGTACCCATACTCTGAACCTGTGCAGTGTCTCCAGGTTTTCACATTCTGAACCTTTGCACTTGGCTTCAGGTTCCCAGCTTCTGAATCTGTGCACTTTGTTCCAGGTTTCCACACTGCAACCTTTGCAGTGTGCTCCAGGTTCCCACACTCTGAACCTGGCCACTGTGCTTCAGGTTCCCACAGTGCAATCTGTGCACTCTGCTCCAGGTAAATGCCCTGAACCTGTTCAGTGTACTCATGGTTCCCACACTCTGAACCTGTGCACTATACTCCAGGTTCCCAGACTCCGAACCTGTGCACTGTGCTCCAGGTTTCCATGTTCTGAAACTGTGCACTGTGCTTCCAGTTCCCACATTTCAACCTGTGCAGTGAGTTCCAGGTCCCCACACTGAAACCTGTGCAATGTGCTCCAGGTTCCCCATTTCAACCTGTGCAGTATGTTCAATGTTCTCACACTGCAACCTGCACAGTTATCTCCAGGTTTCCATGTACTGAATCTTTGAACTGTGCTCCAGGTTTCTTTGCTCTGAACCTGTGTACTGTGATCAACGTGTCCATGCTCTGAACCTGTGCACTCTGCTCCAGGTACCAATGCTTGGAATCTGTGCACTGTGCTCCAGGTTCCCATGCTCTGAACCTGTGCACTACAGTCCAGTTTCCCATACTGCAAACTGTGTTGTGTGTTCCAGGTTCCCACACTCTGAACCTGTACACTGTACTCCATGATCCCACCATCTGAACCTATGCAGTGTGTCCAGGTTCCCACGCTGCAATCTGTGCAGTGTGCTCCAGGTTCCCATGCTCTGAACCTTTGCACTGTTCACCAGGTACCATGATCTGAACAGTGCAGTGTGCTCCAGGTTCCAACATTTCAACCTTTGCACTGTGTTCCACCTTCCCATGCTCTGAATCTGTGCACTGTGCTCCAGGTTCCCATGCTCTGAACTTCTACACTGTGCTCCAGGTTCCCATTCTCTAAACCTGTGCACTGTGATCTAGATACCCATACACTGAACCTGTGCAGTATTCTTCAAGGTTCCATATTTCCACCTGTGCAGTGTATTTCAGGTTCCCACACTCTGAACCTGTGCACTGTACTCCAGGTTCCTACACTCTGAACCTGTGCACTGTACTCCAGATTCCCACACTCTGAACCTGTGCACTGTACTCCAGGTTCCCATACTCTGAACCTGTGCATGTGCTCCATGTTCCCATGCTCTGAACCTGTGTACTGTGCTCAAGGTTCCCATTCTCTGAACCTGTGTACTATGCTCCAGGTACCCATGCTCTGAACGTGTGCACTGTGTTCCTGGCTCCCACATTTCAACCTGTGCACTGTGGTCCAGTTTCCCACTCTGAACCTGTGCACAGTACTCTAGGTTTCCACAGTGCAACCTGTACAGTATGCTCCAGGTTCCAATGCCCTGAACCTGTACAATGTCCTCCAAGTTCCCATGTTCTAAACCCATGCACTGTGCTCCAGGTTTCCACACTGCAAACCATGCAGTGTGCTCCATATTTCCCCAATCCAACCGGTGCATTGTGCTCCAGGTTCCCACACTCTGAACCTTTGCACTGTCCTCCCTGTTCCCATGCTCTGAACCTGTGCAGCATGCTCCATGTTCCCACAGTACAACCTGTGCACTGTGCTCCTGGTACCATGCTCTGAACCAGTGAAGTATGCTCCAGGTTCCCACATTTCATCTTGTGCAGTGTCCTCCATGTTTCCATGTTCTGAACCTGTGCATAGAGCTCTAGGTTCTCACACTGCAACCTGTGCAGTGTGCTTCAGGTTCCCACAATCTGAACCTTTGCACTGTGCTTCAGGTTCCTATACTGCAAACTGTGCAGTGTGTTTCAGGTCCCCACACTGAACCTGTGCAGTGTGATTTAGGTTCCCATGTTCTGAACCTCTGAACTGTGCTCCTGGTACCCACACTCTGACACTGGGCACTGTACTTCAGGTTCCCACAGTGCAACCGGTACACTCTGCTCCAGGTATATGCCCTGAACCTGTGCAATGTGCTCCTGGTTCCCACACTCTGAACCAGTGAACTGTGCTCCAGGCTCCTATGCTCTGAACCTGTGCAGTATACTCCAGTTTTATGGTGGTATTTTACTTGTACTGAAATGTGATTTTAATTGTATGTTAATAAATAAAGTTGCCTGGGGGTCAGAGCTATTACAGCCATAGCAAGGGCATGGCGGTGGTGGCGCGCACCTTTAATCCCAGCACTTGGTAGACAGAGCTAGGTAGATCTCTGTGTGTTCAAGGATACAGCCAGCATTGGAGACACACTCCTTTAATCTCAACCCCAACCATAGAAGACCTGGAAGTCTCCACAGACAGGCAGTGAGGAGGCGGTCATGTGTTTGGGTTTACAACCAATGAGAAGGCAGAACAGAAAGACTACATAAGACAAACAGACAGGAAGTAGGTCCTTTTGGAGAGCTCTCTTGGCTGAAGCAGGAAGGGTAAGGCTCTTAGTTCTGACCTCTTGGCTTTCTTCTCTGAATTGGCTCTGTGTTTCTTATTTAATAATATGGTTGGTTACATCTACATTTGGCGCCCAATGTGACAAGAATCCATTAAAACCTGCTTAACTTGGCTTGGCAGCAGGTCCGGTTTCCCTCCAGGGTGGCTGGCTCCCTAGCCCGGGCCCAGGTCGGCTTGGCCTCAGGCCGGAATAACCTTGAGCTACTTGCTTAAAGCTGGTGCTACAAACAACTCAGGCCTGCTCTGCCGAACAGGGCCCCTGCCTGTAAAGCCAACACACATGGTCAGAGCTTAAGAAAGCCAGAGCCAAGGCTTGACTCGGTTCAAGAGGGAACACGTGGCTGGATTCAAGCTTTAGCCGGCTATGCCTTCTTGCATTCTCTCTCTCTCTCTCTCTCTCTCTCTCTCTCTCTCTCTCTCTCTCTCTCTCTCTCTCTATCTATCTATCTCTCTATCTCTGGATTCACACCTCGGACACTAGGTGGCTGATTTGAAATTCCCTCAGAATTCTACTGTTCTACGCAGACTTGGTAAGTCACTTAACATATCAGATATTTTACAGGAAACTATTTAAAGAGAAATTTTTCCACATTAAAAAAAATGGGTTTTCTGTGTTCATTGGAAGAAAATTGGGCTTTGTTTGCAATTTTAGGCAGTCTGACAATGGAACAACTATATGAGAAGATTAATGTTGATCGAATTATGCAGTTTATTACTATGCCTATCCTCATTTTACTATTTAAAAAGATAGTCAATTTAAGTGCCAGGATGACAGCTTTAGAAAAACTTGTTAAACCTGTAAAAATTCAGACAGAAGAAATTAACAGTGAAGTTGCTTCAAGATTGGATCATAAGGTTACAGAAAGAAAGCCAGTTTTCACACAGTCACCCTTAATTTGTTCAGTAGCTGTACAGCAGTTGCCTAATCAAATGACTACACAAAATATTTGGGCTCCAAATGAAATGTTAGATTTACGAAGGTTTAAGGGGGCAATAGTATCTTATGGCATGCATTCCCCATATGGAAAGCAAATGTTAAACTCTTGGTCAACATATAATAGGATTGTAACACAGGACTGGCGGGAGCTGGCACAAGCTGTTCTTGAACCCAGTCAAAGGCTTCAGTGGCTAACTTGGTTCAAGGGTAAGCTAAAAACATAGAAAAACAATGAAGGGATAAAGGAATACAAGTCTGCCAGGATCAGCTTATTGGAGAAGGTCAATATGCTTCAGCACAAACACAATGTTTATATGATGTCCATACCCTAATTTTATGTCGAACAGCAGCCTTGAACGCATGGGACAGAGTTGAGGAACCAGGAAAAAAAACTGAGTCATTTACAAAGGTTATACAAGGCCCAAAAGAATCTTTCACAGATTTTTTTTACAAAGACTGGCTTCAGCAGTAAAGAGAATGGTCCCGGATTCAGAAGCTAGTCAGATAATAATTGAAACTTTGGCCTTTGAGAATGTGAATGCAGCATGCAAAACAATAATCAGGCCATTAAAGGTAAGATCTGCACCTTTGGAAGATTGGATTAGAGACATGGTTAATGTTGAGGCTCATGACCATGATGATATGTGGGTAGGAGAAGCAATTTCAAAAGGTTTGAGCAATGTTAGATGTTTTGGATGTGGAAAGCAAGGACATTTGAAAAGGGACTGTAAACAGGGCATTCCTAGAAACAATGTTTCTTCAAGGAACAGTGGCAACAGAATGCCCCTTCCTTCTGGAGTATTCAGAAGGTGTGGTAAGGGAAAACACTGGACCAATGAATGTAGATCAACAAGGGACAGACAGGGTAATCCTTTGCCTCCGTGCTGTGGGATGTTCTGTATGGCAAATGTGTTGCTCTGATTGGTCAATAAATAAATCACTGATTGGCCAGTGGCCAGGCAGGAAGTACAGATGGGACAAGGAGGAGAATAAAGCTGGGAAGTGGAAGGCAGAGTCAGAGAGACACTGCCAGCCGCCACGATGACAAACAGCATGTGAAGATGCTGGTAAGCCATGAGCCATGTGGCAAGGTATAGATTAATGGAAATAGATTAATTTAAGCTGTAAGAACAGTTAGCAAGAACCCTGCCACAGCCATACAGTTTGTAACCAATATAAGTCTCTGTGTTTACTTGGTTGGGTCTGAGCGGCTGTAGGACTGGCAGGTGAGAGAGATTTGTCCCATTGTGGGCCAGGCAGGAAAACTCTAGCTACACCTCCATCTTTGGGAAAATCCCAGAGGGGCCTCATGCAGGCCCCAATAGCAAATCCAGTTCAAACCTTTCCTGCAGTCATAGAGGAAATCCCTACTCAGAGCAATTAAATAACCAAAAACCTATTGGAATAAATCATGCTGGTCAGGATGATAAAACAGAGAGAATAGAAAATTCAGGAGAAAACAAAGAAAATTTTTTAGCAAACTTCTATTAATGAACAAAGACCAAAATTATCAATAAAAATAAATGGTGTTTTGTTGTCTGGTCTGGTAGACACAGGTGCAGACGTTACTATAATTGCACCAGAATTTTGGCATCCAACTTGGCACCTTCAGGAGTAAACTTTCAACTGTTAGGAATTGGGACATTATCTCAGGTGAAACATAGTGCAAGATGGCTTGAATGTATTGGTCCAGAGAGACAGAGAGGAAAATTAAAACCATATGTGGCTAACATAGCTATGAACCTGTAGGATCGAGACTTGTTGCAACAATGGAATACTCAGATTAACATCCCTCCAATCTCAGAAACAAATCATAAACTAGCACATGTTTCTGAGAGAAATATTAGAAGGCATTATTCTGAGTGGTCACCAGCCATCCATATTATACAAGAACAGGGCACAACAACTGATGATCTTCCAAAGACACCAAAAGCTCTACCTTTAAAATGGTTAACAGATAAGCCTGTATGGGTCCAGCAATAGCCTTTAGCAACAGAGAAACTCCAGGCTTTAGAAGAGCTGGTAGAAGAACAGTTAAATGTTCAGTATATTGAAGAATCAACCAGCCCTTGGAATTCTCCTGTATTTGTTATTAAAAAGAAATCTGGTAAATGGAGAATGGTAACAGACCTTAGAGCAATTAACAAAGTAATTCAGCCAATGGGCTCTGTACAATCTGGAATTCCTTTGCCTACTCTGTTATCAAAAGGATGGCCTCTCATAGTTATTGATTTAAAAGACTGTTTCTTTTCAATACCCTTACAAGAAAAAGACAGAGAAACATTTGCTTTCACAGTGCCTACTTATAATAATTCTCAACCAGTTAAAAGATTTCAATGGAGGGTCCTCCCACAGGGAATGTTGAATAGGCCAACTCTGTGCCAATATTTTGTACAACAGCCATTGGAAGTGATATGTAAAAAATTTCCTAAATCTGTAATTTATCATTATATGGATGATATTTTACTAGCTGACTCAAATCAGATACTTTTGAAAGAATGTTTGAAGAAGTAAAAAAAATTTTGCCTTGCTGGGGATTACAAATTGCTCCTGAAAAGATATAAAGAGGAGATTCTATTAATTATTTAGGATATAAAATAGAGCTACAAAATAATTAGACCCCAAAAGGTGCAAATTAGGAGAGATAGACTACAGACTCTTAATGACTTTCAAAGATTATTTGGAGATATTTCTCATCTATGAACTGTTGTTGGGGTAAAAAATGATTAACTGCATAATTTGTTCAAAACCTTAGAAGGTGACATGGACTTAAATAGTCCAAGAGAATTATCACCTGAAGCTGAGAAAGAATTGGCCTTGGTAGAAAAGAAAGTACATGAAGGGCATGTGGATCGTATTGATCCAAAGCTGGATTGCATTTTGGTTATTTTCATTTTCTAGGCATTCTCCTACAGAGGGAAGACATTATATTGGAATGGACATTTTTACCAAATAAACCAAATAAAAAATTAAAAACTTATGTGGAAAAAATCTCTGACTTGATTTGGAAAGGAAAATTGAGACTTCGTCAATTAGCAGGAATAGACTCAGCAGAAATTGTTGTACCTTTACCTAAGGAGGACATTGAAAAATTACGGACAGAAAGTGAACCTTGACAAAGAGCTTGCAGTAATTTTTTGGGAAAAATTAACAGCAAGTATCCCAAAAGCGATAGAACTGATCTTATAAAGAGAGCTGATTGGATCTTGCCTCAAATTGTACGGGAAAAACCCATATCTGGAGTTCGTACATTTTATACAGATGCCAACAAACAAGGAAAGGCAGTTTACAAATCAGAAAAGTTAAGTAAAGTGGTTCAAAGTCCTTATAATTCAGTTCAAAAATCAGAATTGTCTGCTATTCTGTTGGTATTAATGGATTTTTCAGAACCTCTCAACATAGTAACTGACTCTCAGTATGCTAAAAGAGTAGTATTACATATTGAGACTGCAGAATTTATCCCTGATGCTTCAGAATTAACTTCACTATTTATTCAATTACAAGATACAATCACGAAAAGGAGTCATCCTTTAAATATAACTCACATCAGATCTCATACTGGTCTGCCAGGCCCTCTAGCTCAAGGCAATGATGAGATTGATTAATTATTGATAGGAAATGTACTGGAGGCCTCAGAATTTCATAAAAACATCATGTCAATAGTAAAGGTGTAAGAAAGGAATTTTCCATTACCTGGCAACAAGTCAAAGAAATAATAAAGAAATGTCCTACTTTTCCTTCTACAATCAAACACCATTACCAGCAGGATGTAACCCAAGGGGTACTCAAAGGAGTGAAATCTGGCAGATGGATGTGTTTCGCTTTGCAGAATTTGGAAAATTGAAATATGTACACCATACCATCGATACTTATTCAGGATTTCAATGGGCAACTGCTTTGAGTTCTGAAAAAGCTGATTCTGTAATCACTCATTTGCTAGAAGTTATGGATCATCATGGGTATACCTGCACAAATCAAAACTGACAATGCTCCATCATATGTCTCTGTTAAAATGAAACAGTTTTTTGCTTATTACAATATAAAGCATATTACAGGCATACCACACAATCCTACAGGTCAAGCAGGTATAGAAAGATCAAACAGAACTCTAAAGGTTATGCTAAATAAACAGAAAGGGGTAACAAAAACACCCAGGAATAGACTGCATAATGCTCTATTAACTTTGAATTTTCCCAGGAAACAGAGTGAAATGGTGTATGGGTATATATTACCTAAAAAATTTTATGTCTTCCTAAATGTTTGTTTCTGCTTTTCTCTAAAGATTTAACACTATTTGTCTTCTAATAGTCCCAGTTCAATTAAAATTTAAAGCTGTATTTGGAGTTGGGGAATGGCTCTTTCCTTCTTTAAACTCAAGCATGTTGTTAAAAGGAAAATGCAAAATCCCTGTATCATGCCAGAAGAAAAGAGCCATCTTCTGCTTTGGGACAGGAGAAAAGCCAAATTAATTAAGGGACTCTTCTATTACTAACCTCAACTCTTTGATTCTATTCTGATTCTTTAAACTTTTCTTAAAGTATAAATTTTATATCAAATTTACAAGATTAATATATACAGATATATAGATATGTATATACATTTAAACTTTGTTAAGATATGAATGGTCATATAGAGTACTAACTAATTCTATAAAAAAGGCTTCAATTAGCTGCATATATATATGTCTTTGTGTTCGAGTCTCTTATCAGTTTTTTGCAGGAAATCACGGCCAGGCCTAACATCAACTGAAGTCTCCAGGAAGAAGATGGGGCCCCACAACAACAACAATTCCACGTGGACAATAATAATATCACTAAGCTGTCAAACATTATCTACAGATCAGCTTTGAACTACAAGGTGCTCAGAGCAATTTTGAGATGACTACCTGAGATGATGCAGTCTCAAAGACTACTTGAATAAGGACTTGAGATAAACCCTGAACTTTGGCATTATACACAGGCTGGATAATGAAGGATATAGTTACCTTTCCTAGAATTTGACAATTAACCTAAAATTTTTCTTTCAGGATAAAGATAACTTCGCCAATATCCAGCAGGAAGCAATTTTAAGAATATGACACCCACATTCCCAAAGAGGTGGTGTGGGGCGGGCGGTTTTTTGGTCTTTTTAATGGGTTTTGGGTCTGGGATAATTTTCATTGTTTTGGGGGCTTGGTTACAAGTTGTTGTCAAGGGTTAGGAAAAAGGCTAAGCAAAGGAGATTAGATTTAAGGTTCTTGTTTAAAAAAAAGAGAAAGAAAGAAAAGAAAAGAAGAGAAAGACAATTACTAGTTTTAAATACTTTACATTGGATTTGATTGTTTTATATTGTATACAAATTATATATATTGAAATTGATATTGTTAGAAAATGCTATATGTATATTTCTAATTGTACTTATACTGTTCATTTAACAATGCAATTTTCTGATCCTTGAATGTTATTATTACCAACTATTAGGATATAAAGAAATGAAAGCAAGTAATTAGACATTACAATAGAACTTGTAGTCATATTAGATATGTTTTAAAAATTTAGCAGATATATTTTAGACAGGTCATCTTCAAACCCTTCAGAGATCTACAGAATATGGCATTTAAAATGTTTTAATAACTTAGAAAATTTTTCTTTTTTGAGACATGTCAGCTCCTGGCAGTACCAATCTACTTCAGAGAAAATATGGGCATTGAAGAAACTGCATATGGAGTTAACTTTCATTGTGGCAAAAGTTAGCCACTGGACAACAAAGTATCCTTGAATCAACAGGACAAACAGGACAGACAGGACATGAAACAAAGGACTACTGATTCTTGCCAAAAACAAGTGTGGTTATGGCTTTATCAAAAGGCGTCTTCTGAGGCCAGGACAATATGACACCATCCCTGAAGTGGCCTTCGCAATTTCGAAAAGGTACAGTGCCCTTTTCTTCAAAGGCAGCTGAACAGGCAGTGGGCCGATGGCTTCTGATGTGCAATGGAACAGCAGCTGAAACAGTTATTCTTGAAGAGTAGCTAAGCTCACGCCTCTCAATAGTAGACTGGCATTTGATAGAGGGATGTGGAGAAGAACGGGATGCTGAGATGAAGCCATATATACACAGCCAAGAAGCATGGACAGCTGAATTTAAAAACCATCAACAATTTCCAGAATTTAAAATCCTGAATCATGACATGACACTAGTGGAATTCAGGTGTTTCTGGTACATGGACTGCTCTCACCCAATGTGAGGTTGAACTGTTGACCTTGTGTACATCCTACTTCACAAATGAGTCTGTCAGATACGCTAAGCCTATAGGCTAAAGATGATGCCCCAGCACTGCGGAGAAACCTCAGGTGACTGTCCAGGCAGCTGACTGTTTCTGTCAACTCACAAATTTTTTGGAAGTTGCTTGCATGCACTTCCTGTTTTTATTTTTGTTAGCTAATATTATTTCCTTCTTTGGTCTCTGAGGGAGTTGAAGATTAGTTAGTTATAGTTGAAGGTTAGTTAGTTATAGTTGAAGACTAGTTAGAATAGAAAGTGAATTAGGTACATTTTGGACTTACCAAAATAGGATAGATAATGGAATTATTTTCTCTGAATTTGTCAAATAAAAATGGACTGGACATTGTTTAGATATTTATTACTTGTATATATTGTATATAGTTATTGTACTTTTGTATATAGTTTTTCTTTTGTTAGTTATAACCTTTTTCTTTTTATTAAAATAGAAAAGGGGAAATATGGTGGTATTTTACTTGTACTGAAATGTGATTTTAATTGTATGTTAATAAATAAAGTTGCCCGGGGGTCAGAGCTATTAGAGCCATAGCAAGAGCATGGCAGTGGTGGTGCATGCCTTTAATCCCAGCACTTGGTAGACAGAGCTAGGTAGATCTCTGTGTGTTCAAGGATACAACCAGCATTAGAGATACACGCCTTTAATCTCAATCCCAACCATAGAAGACCTGGAAGTCTCTACAGACAGGCAGTGAGGAGACAGTCATATGTTTGGGTTTACAACCAATGAGAAGGCAGAACAGAAAGACTATATAAGACAAACAGACAGGAAGTAGGTCCTTTCGGAGAGCTCTCTTGGCTGAAGCAGGAAGGGTAAGGCTCTTAGTTCTGACCTCTTGACTTTCTTCTCTGAATTGGCTCTGTGTTTCTTATTTAACAAGATGGTTGGTTCACTGGTTCCCACACTCTGAACCAGTGAACTGTGTTCCAGGCTCCTATGCTCTGAACCTATGCAGTATACTCCAGTCTCATACTGCAACCTGTGCTGTGTGTTCCAGGTTCCCATGCTCTGAACCTGTGCAGTGTGCTCCAGGTTCACACACTCTGAACCTGTACACAGTACTCCATGTTCCCACCATCTGAACCTGTGCACTGTGTCCTAGGTTCCCTACACTGCAACCTGTGCAGTGAGCTCCAGGATCCCATGCTCTGAAACTTTGCACTGTTCTCCAGGTACCATGATCTGAACCTGTGCAGTGTGGTCCAGATTCCCACATTTCAACCTGTGCACTGTGCTCCACCTTCCCATGCACTGAATCTGTGCACTGAGCTCCAAGTTCCCATATTTCAACCTGCGCAGTGTGCTCCAGGTTCCCATTCTCTGAACCTGTGCACTGTGATCTAGTTTCCCATGCTCTGACCCTGTGAAGTGTACTCTAGGTTTCCATATTCCAACCTGTGCAGTGTACTCCAGGTTCCCACACTCTGAACCTGTGCACTATACTCCAGGTTACCACACTCTGAACCTTTGCACTCTCCTCCATTTTCCCATGCTCTGAACTCGTGCACTGTGCTCCAGGTTCCCACATTGCAACCTGTGCAGTGTGCTCCAGTTCATTCTCTGAACCTCTACACTGTGCTCCAGGTTCCCACACTCTGAACCTGTGCACTGTGTTCCAGGTCCTCATGCTCTGAACCTGTGCACTATGCTCTGTAGATGTATCCAACCTTCTTATTAAATAAGAAACACAGAACCAATGCAAAGAAGAAAGCCAAGAGGTCAGAGCTAAGAGCTAAAACCTTACCCTTCCTCCTGCGGTGGTCCTACCTCTCCGAACCAGAGCTACCCCTGTGTTAAAGTCTTTATATAGAGTTCCTGTCCTGCCTTCTCATTGGTTGTAAACCCAACCACATGACCGCCTCCTCACAGCCTGTCTGTATAGGCCTCCAGGTTTTCCATGATTGGTATTAAGATTAAAGGCATGTGTATCCAATAATGGCTGTATCCCTGAACACACAGAGACTTACCCAGCTCTGCCTACCAAGTGCTGGAATTACAAGCATACGCTACCACTGCCCTGGTTTCCTATGGCTTGCTAATAGCTCTGACCCCCGGGCAACTTTATTTATTAACATACAAATAACATTTTAATACAAATAAAATATCATCATAATGCTCCAGTTACCCACACTCTGATCCTGTGCACTGTGCTCTAGGTTCCCACACTCTGATCCTGTGCACTGTGATCTAGGTTCCCATGCTCTGATCCTGTGCAATATGCTCCAGGTTCCCACATTCCACCTTGCACTGTGCTCCAGGTTCCCATGCTGCAAACTGTGCACTGTGCTCCAGGTTCCCATTATCTTAACCTGTGTACTGTACTTGATGTTCCCACACTGCAACCTGTGCAGTATGCTCCAGGTTCCAATGCTCTGTACCTTTACAGTGTCCTCCATGTCCCCATGTTCTGAACCTGCACACTCTGCTCCATGTACCATGCTCTGACCCTGTGCAGTGTGCTCCAGGTTTCCAAATTTCAACCTGTGCATTGTGCTCCAGGTTTCCACACTCAGAACCTCTGCACTCTGTTCCATTTTCCCATGCTCTGAACCTGTGCAGTGAGTTCCAGGTTCCCATGCTGCAACCTGTGCAGTGTGCTCCAGGTTCCCATGCTCTGAATCTGTGTAGTGTGTTCCTGGTTCTGACATTTCAACCTGTGCAGCTTGCTCCAGGTTCCCACACTTCAACTTGTGCACTGTGCTCCAGGTTCTCATGCTCTGAACCTGTACACTGTGCTCCATGTTCACGTGTTCTGAACCTGTGCACTGTCCTCCAGGTTCCCCCACTCTGAACCTGTGCAGTGTGCTCCAGGTTCCCATACTCTGAGCCTGTGCATTGAGCTCTAGATTCCCACACTCTGAACCTGTGCAGTGTGTTCTAAGTTCCCATACTGCAACCTGTGCAGTGTGCTTCAGTTTCCCATTCTCTGAACCTGTTCAGTGTGCTCCATGTTCTCACACTCTGAATCTGTGCATTGTGCTCTAAGCTCCCAACTTTTGTTAGCTGTCACCCATGCTGGGTGACATTTCTGCTCCTATAAGTAACACCTCACCCATATGCCTGTAAGTAACCCCAATAAAACTTACTGTTTTACCACTTTGGTCTTTGGTAGAATCCACACTTTAGTCTGTCATGGTTTCTGTATCTGGAGTAAGAAGATGTGTATTTATATCTCCTCAGAAAAGGGATCACATAAAATGGTAAGCTTGTGTTGACTGATCTTGGCTCTCATTTCTACTGGTTCAGGAATTCACTAAAATTCAAGAGACTGGGGCACTTCTGTGACAGATTTTTTTCATCAGATTATTTTAAGCAGAAACTCTCCCTTAAATTAGCTACTTTTGTGTTGCTCTGGAAAAAAATACCATGACCAAAAGCGATGGAAGAAAGTTTATTGTGGCTTAAGCGTTTCAGGGGAGCTAGAAATATGTATTAGTCAGGCTTCTCTAGAGTAACAGATCTTATTGAATAAACCCCCCCCCCCCATCTTTTCAACCCTCCTCTCTCTCTCTCTCTCTCTCTCTCTCTCTCTCTCTCTCTCTCTCTCTCTCTCTCTCTGTCTCTCTCTCTCCAAACACACACACACACACACACACACACACACACACACACACACACACACACACACACACACACACACACACGTTGTTTAGAATGACTTCCAGCTGCAGTCTAGCTAGTCCAACCATGGCTAGCTGCGAATGGAAAGTTCGAGAATCCAGTAGTTGTTCGGTCCATGAGACTGGATGTCTCAGCTTGTCTTCAGTATATGCTGGAATCCCAGACAAGTAGGCTCCAATGCCAGTGAAGTCTTGAACTTTACAGTGACCCAGATTGGATGGGGATTTTCCCAGGTCAAATGACCTCCATTTTGGGGGTTTAATTAATTCCAGATGTAGTCAAGCTGACAACCAAGAATAGCCATCACAAACAATATCCTAAGGGCAGGAAGGCATGGCAGCAGCTGAAGGCAGCTAACAAATCACTTCTCAGCCATATGTAGGAAGCTGGCTTAACCTCTTCAGTTTCCTACAATGGCATCTCAGGGTCTCATGACCTCTTGGGACCTTCTTCTTGGAGAGACTGACACTACACACATTGCCTGACCCCAGCAGCTCTCTGAAACCATGAATAATGAATCCTCACACTGTCTTGCATCTTCCATGCCTTCAGAATTGCATTTTTCATGCCTTCAGAATCAGTACCTTGTTGATGATACTGCCAAGCTCAACTGCCAGTTCAGGACAGGCTTTCACCCTCTCCGGCCATGTTAGAAGCAGTCGGTGTTGAACCAATTGTTTTTTAAAAACAAGAAACCCCTTCATCTCCTTCACAAGTTGGAAGTAATCTGGTGGGGCTCTCACCCCTGAGGTTACCCTATCCATTGTTCCAGAGCAGGAAGAGACTCCTTAAAGGGCCCAGACCTTAACACCCACAGCTTCTCGGCACAGGTCTTGGCTGTAATATGAAGCTTCCCAGTGACCTTCTTCTCTCCAAACTCTACATTGTATTTTTATTTCTTTATGCTCTACTTCTTCTTTTCACCATAGACCTGCCTAAGAGTTATCAGTAATAACCATTTCCACAGACTCAATGTTATGACATCTCCTTCACTGAAGAAGTTAATCCATTATCTTTTTCAGAAGGCAGCTTGACTCTGTCACAATATCACAGAATTTGAAGGAAACCCCCAAACAGTGGGAGCTTCATCCCAGACCCCAGAGTAGGCAGAAACCACATCCAATCACCTGTTTTCACAGAGAGATCCTTTATTAAGTGGGGAAGAAAAGTTAAAGTGGCTGCTTTCTGACTCATGGAGAAAAAAGCATAAATGACCTTTTGGGTGTAATTTTTAAGTGGAGAAAAAAGGAAAGTCTCTGTTAGAATGGGCTAGGATGTAATGGTAAAGGAGATAGGGGGCTGGGGAGAAGGATAAGGAGATAAGGAATGTAATCTAATGGTTTTTTAGCAAGGCAGAGGGGATGGGGGAGAAGGGCAAAGCCTGCCAGAGCCACATACTCTTGTGGACTAGTGTCTCTTCAGTCCTACCTTTTTGTTTTATTATTGGGTGGCTGGGTGTTGGGTAAGTGGGCATCATTCTCTCTGGTTGCTTCCTGCTGACCTTGGGGCACTGTTCTTAGGGGACCCAAGGAAGCTGGGTTGTTGGTCGAGGCTGGGAAGAGCAGGTTGTGTCAGTTGATGTCCAGGTTCTGCAGGACCATCTGAGGCTAAGGAAGTGTAGTCTGTGAGGATGGACCAGGATGTAGATTCCAAGGAAACTGCTGGTGCCAATATAGGAGTTGCTGGAATACTCTGTAGTTGATTTAAGATCTGTTGGGATAGATAGACTAGGGATAGTGATGAAGTTAAGGAATTGATATAAAAAATTCTTGGATGTACATTTGAAACTGTTAGGTTAGGTTCATGGTTCTGGGAGATGGGAAGAGAAGTCCCAAGGCAGAGAAAGTGGGAGAGGAGCAGGGAAATGGGGAGAGATCCCACCCTTAGGAGTAGGTAATAGGCTGGAAAACTGAGGCTGCTTGTTGGCAGGAGTATTTATCTGGAGTTTGAGAGTTCTTGAGAAGTGCCAGAACAATGTACATTGGCTCTATAAGGTTAATTGGAGAATGACTGACATCTAAAAGCAGAGTCTGGTTGTGTAGGGAGGCTACTGTTCGGGAGGCTTTTGTCAAATGGTGAGAGGGATGGTCTGTAGCAGAGCTTGGGGATTAGGTAGAGAGGTTGAGAGAATCAGTCTTTGGCTCCCAAAGGGAGCTTGGATGGTCAGGGACAAGTGGGGGGGTTGGGCCTTGGTGACTGGAGTGTCATTGGTAAGAGGAACTGAGGCCAGGGGAGGGGCGTTGAAGGAAGACATCAAGAAAGCAATGGGAGACACTGAAGGAGGCATCAGTGAAGTGGAAGAGAGAGTTTGTTGGATTACCTTAACCCAAGTGAGGTCTTTGCCATGAGTGTGTGTGTGTGTGTGTGTGTGTGTGTGTGTGTGTGTGTGTGTGTGAGAGAGAGAGAGAGAGAGAGAGAGAGAGAGAGAGAGAGAGAGAGAGAGGAGATGGCTTGGGTTTGGCTATGTTTTGTAATTGTGAGTGTAGGATTTGTTTAAAAGTATGTAATGTCTGAGGATGTCTAGACAGTTAGTGAATTTAATGGTGTCAGTTGGTGGTGGATGTTTGGCAATCATTTGGGCAGGGGAAAAGTAGGAGTGTGAGAAGAGATATGGGGTTTGTGGGGGAACAGATGATCTTGAGGGAGAAGGAACTGGAAGATGAGGATGAATGTTGATGATGGGGGAGTTAGTCTAATGCCTCATAGGAAGGAGCTGGCATCTGTATAAAAAGCATAGTCAGAAGTAGCTAGAGGACCCTTCTGTATATGAGGGGGATGGAGTAGGAGGTCTTCAAGAGTTTCCAGACAAGAGTGAAGGGGATCTGGGGAATGCTGGGTTAAAGGTATAAGCATGGAGGGATTGAGGGGAGGGCAAGTAAGGAATGTGAGTGATGAGTTTTCAATGAGAAGTTCAGAAAGATAAAATCTGAGACAGTGGGAGATTGGAGTCATTTTTAAGTTAGTAGTTGAGAAAGAAAGAGAGAGAGAGACAGAGAGAAAGACAGAGAGAGAGACAGAGAGAGACAGAGAGACAGAGAGAGACAGAGAGACAGAGAGAGAGAGAGAGAGAGAGAGGTGGGAGTAGATTGTTACGAGGGAATCCCAAAGGTAATTTGTTAGATTCAGAGATGAGCAGAGAGGCCGCAGCAAGAACAGCAGACAAGGAGGTTGCACGGACAGTGTTGTCTAGAGTCTTAGGAAGATAGGTGACAGAAGCAAAGGTTGGTCCTAGAAAGTGTCCTAAGACCCCAAGGGCATAACCTTGTCTCTCGGAAGTGTAAAGATGGAAGGGTCTATATAGGTCTGGGAGGGAGGCAAAGGGCTGGAACTGAAAGAAGAACTTTTATTTTAGTTTAAAGAATTGCTTATTAATGGAGGGAAGAGGCTTGTGGGGGGTCCCAGAGGCTGCTTGGTATAGTGGATATACTAAGAGTGAGTATGCAGGGACACATGAGCAGAGGAAATTGGCCATTCCCCCAAAGGAAAGTAGTTCATATTTGTTGAGGGCAGAGACAAGGAACAGAGATGTGCAAGGCATTCTAAAGCAGGGGTGAGAAAGAATCCAAGGGAATGTGACTTGGGGATAAGAGAGTTGAGTTTTGGAAGGTGAAAACTGGAAACTTCTGGAATTGAGGGAATTAAGGAGTGAGGCAGTGTTAGATTGCCCATTAGAGAGGGAAGGATTATAAAGGAGGAGGGTATCTACACACTGAAGCAGGTAGGAGTAAAAGGGAGAAGCCAGGTCAGGTCTAAAGTGAGTGTTAGGTCTAAAAGGTGGGGACTGTTTCTGAATCCCTAGGACAGTCTAGGAGCATTAGAGCTCTGGAGGGAAAGGTATCCTGACTTATCAGGAAGCCAGGCTATACCTAGAGCTGCAGCAAGATAGCTCTGGAGGGTGGAGCCACAGCAGGACAGCTCTGGAGGCTGGAACACAGCAGGACAGCTCTGGAGGCTGGAACACAGCAGGACAGCTCTGGAGGGTGGAGCACAGCAGGACAGCTCTGGAGGGTGGAACACAGCAGGACAGCTCTGGAGGGTGGAGCCACAGCAGGACAGCTCTGGAGGCTGGAACACAGCAGGACAGCTCTGGAGGGTGGAGCACAGCAGGACAGCTCTGGAGGGTGGAACACAGCAGGACAGCTCTGGAGGGTGGAGCACAGTAGGACAGCTCTGGAGGCTGGAACACAGCAGGACAGCTCTGGAGGGTGGAACACAGCAGGACAGCTCTGGAGGGTGGAGCACAGCAGGACAGCTCTGGAGGGTGGAACACAGTAGGACAGCTCAGCTCTGGAAGGAGAGGTATCCTGACTTCTTGAGAAGCCAAGCTATACCTAGAGCCACAATAGGAGAGATCTGAAAGGTTTCTTTGGCTGGTCCCTTTTCCCTACATTCCCCCTTTTTTGTTTATAAATAAACAACCAGGGTTTGGAAAGGGGGCAGAGTTATTGTTAGACTACTTCCTGCTGAATTGGGGCATTGAGATTCTTGGAACAATCTTGAACTTCAGCCTCAGGATATAACCAGGTGCTGCAGGTCTCTGGCTCCATAGATAGTGGCTGGTAATCCTATAATAGTAACTGCTTAAAAGTCTGGTTAGAAATCTTTTGGATCTGTTGTTGAAGGAATTTAAACAAGAGGTTTATGAGGCAGGGTAAATTAGAAGAAATAAGAAAAAGAAGAGAAAGGGGGTTAAGAAGGGTAGCATCCAGATCCATATTGGATTATTAGTGATGCGCTGGCTAGAGATATCAAGTTGCTTCTGATTTTGAAGATCCATTTGGAGTTGTTGAATCTTATCTTTCACTACACCTGACTGGGTGACACAGAAACAACATTCTTCCCCAAGAAAGAGACAAAGACCACCTCTCTCTGCTGTTAGTAAATCTAATCCTCTCTGATTTTGTAGTACTGCGGTGGCTAGCAAGTCTATTTGTCTGTGAAGGGTAAGGATAGTCTGAGCTACCCATTGGAAATCCTGGATGAATTTTGAGGAGAGCCAATAGTAAATAGCTAGGGAAGTAGTCAGTCCTGCTATTCCAGTGGCTACACCTGTAGTTATGCCCAGGGCTACTAGAAAGGGTATTACTTGGATTGCTCATTTGTCATGCCATGCTGCTATGAGCTTGGCTATGGGAATTAGCAAGGGTTCATCACCAGGTACCATCCCTAATTTAGGAAACAGGAACACTAGGGCACAAGTCCCAGGCCACCTAGCGGGTAAGCAATGATAAACTTGAGTACCATAGAGTATAGAGGCATTGTGAATATTTGGACATAAGGGCTGGGTGATAGTACCAAGGGTAGTGGCATTATTCTAGTCTACAGAATCCAGGGTACCCACAAGGTGTGTTCCTGAGGAGTTAAAGTAGTCTGTGATACCAAAGAGAGGAATGTGAGAGAGATAAGGGGTGGTAATGACATTTGGCTTGGAGCAATTAACAAGTGGTAAGGTGAGAGAGTCTAATAGGACAATGGGTAAGGCCACAAATGATGGGTGAGTTTGATCCTGGAGGGACACACAACCAGCATTCCCCAAAGAGGTCAAACTGAGCATTATTCAATAGCTAATATACAGTAGTAAGGTCTAAAACAAGAGATGATGTGACAAGGAGGTAGAATCAATATCATCAAGGAATGGTCTTATTAAAGATATTAAGAACCTTTGAGGATCTTTGGACCCCTTTTACTGTGTTTATACCTAGGGGCTAAGAGATTGGAATGTGCACCTCTGTATTTGAGTGTATCTTGTGGGCATCTGTGATAAATGCTATAGTAAATACTTACCAATGACTCCCATCTCCCATCTGAGGTTCTATGGATCCTTAATTAGGATGTAAAAGATTCCCCATTCTTTACAAAAAGCAGAGTGTTTTCCTGAATATGTATTATGTCTCTAGCAGTCTCCAGACCCTACCACATGAGTGGTCTGGTTAAACTGCTGGGCATATGTCCCCTGAACATCAACTCTCCATACATAGTTTGCTAGCAATAGGGGTGAGTGTGCAGACATAGGAGGAGAGCCAGGACATGACGCAAGAGGGTGGGGCTCAAGTCTTGACCAGTATGTGAGGTGTCATTCTTCTGAGACTGGAGGCAGACTGGTAGTCTGTATATAGGTTTAGGGATTGTCCCTTTGCTAATTGACAGGCACAGGGAAGAACTATTAATTCAGCCTGCTGCTCTGTGGTATGGGCTGGAAGGGCTCATGCTTCAACCACTATGGTGTCTGAAACAAAAACATATCCTGCTTTATGTACTCCTTCATATAGGAAGGAGCTGCCAGCTGTGTACCATGTATAAGTGGCCTGAAGTAGTGCTCCCTCCTGTATATGTATAGGATAAGGTTATAACTCTTCTAGGGTTTTGATGAATGGGTGAGATGGAGAGTATTCCAGGATTGATTGGGGGAGAAGATTTGAAATGTTAAGAGGTGGACATGGCTGAAAAGTCAGTGATGTGTCCTCTACCAATGCTACTTGGAGGGAGAGAATTCAGGAGGGAAGTGGTGTTTGGGAGCCCTTATATGTTAGAAGGTATGACTGGTGGTGAGGAGAAAGGACAGTAATGCGTGACCCAAAGGTTAACTTCATAAAGAGTTACTTTCCATCTGGGGTCTCAGGATCCAGGTTGGTACATTTTAAGAGGGTCTTTGTAAGGCAGTTGAGAAATTGAGATGGGGTTTTATGTTTTTGCTGGATGACCTCTTAGACCTTTTCATAATTTACTGCCTTAAGGGCCACCCTACAGAAACCAGGTAGGAGCGGTGGTACCCCATACAATGGGATGGCTAAGAAGTGGGCAGAGAATAAAAGGGTTTTGGGGGTTTTGGACAGTGACAGAGCATACAAATGGAAGCTGAGGAGAGGAGGGGGAGAAACACAAGAGTATCCTGGGAGCCGTTGTCAGAGAAAAAGACAAAATTCACATCAGTTCTAGCGAAGACATCCTTTCCTAGGAAGGGAATAGGACATGAGGTAATAAGGAGAAAAAAACCTTGAAAGGAGCAGGTTAAGGGAGAAGTCTGGAGGGTCTGGAGGACTGACTGTGTATTCTGACTATGGGTGAGGGTGAGGGGCCCCCATAGAGAAGAAAAGAAATCTGAAGCAACTTTTTATATTCTTTAAATTGCTTTGTTAGACCCATAAATGACTTATTTAAATCTCCATGACTTAAGATTTCTTATCTTCAGACCTTAACATATTGTTTGAACTGTTGTAACTTGTATCATTTATTTTCCTTGACCTGTGTGACTTATTTGTCTGTTTTTTTTTTTATAACCTGCTGTGGGATGGTCCTTCTGTATACTGTGAATGTGTGTTGCTCTTACTGGTTGATAATAAAAGCTGATTTGGCCTATAGATAGGCAGAATAAGGCTGGGCAGGAAAGCCAAATGGAGATACAGGGAGAAGGAAGGGTGGAGTGGAGAGATGCCAGCCAGCTGCCGAGCAAGCAGGATGTGTAGAAAATAAGGTAACAAACCATGAGCCATGTGGCTAAACATAGATAAAAATTATGGGTTTGCTACGGGCCACAAGAATATATTATAAGAACTCAGCTGGTTATGACAAAGCCACTACCTGAAGGGATCAAGGAATTCCTTCAGAGGAAGCCAAATTCCAAGGAGCATTTGGTGTTATTTGGCTTGTTATATATCGGCTGTTTTCTGTTATGAAAATCATGTGTGCCTTCATAGTTTTTCCAATTTATTTTCCCCTAAGAATTGCTAACAGTGTGGACTGATCCCTCTCTGGACATACACATTCCAGGTATCTGGAGAACAGCCTCAGGAAGGTTTCCTTCCCCCCAGCCCACCCGTTTCTCCCCTTTCAGCACTGGAATCAGACAGTTTTCTAAACCACATTCAGGGTCTATCAGGAACAACAGTCCAGACCACCACATAATAAGTCTCCTAAATTAAGGTAAATTCCATATAGAGACACCGCCTAGGTCTGGTGGATCCTAAGTAATAGCGTCACACAATTTAGCTCGGACCCTCCTTTCTTACAGCCTTACTAACTTTATAGACCTCTAACTCCTTACCTAACCACTTCTAGGAATATTTAGATAACCTTGTGCGCTGACAGCTATGCACAGCCAGAACCTGAGTTCAAACCTCCCTGTAATTATCGTCATTGGCAGCATCTGGCCAGGTCCATCCCCAGACAGAGGAAAGTACCTTATCAGGGATATCTCTGTACTCTCTAAGAACAGACTTAAGTGTCCAGACTATCAACTTGAGAAGGCCTGGTGGATGTGCCAATTAAGCTTAACTTCCTCTTTTCCCAAATCTTACCTCTAGTTCCAGACCTCCCTTTTTTTGAAATTTTTTTATTTTATAATTTAATTTAATTTTACATATCAGCCATGGATTCCCTTGTTCTCCCCCCTCGCCTTTCCCCCAGCCCATCCCCCATTCCCATCTCCTCCAGGGCAAAGATTCCTCTGGGGATTGAGTTCAACCTCGTAGATTCAGTCCAGGCAGGTCCAGTCCCCTCCTCCCAGGCTGAGCTAAGTGTCCCTGTAAAAGCCCCAGGTTCCAAACAGCCAGCTCATGCACTGAGAACAGCTCCCAGTCCCAGTGCCTGGATGCCTCCCAAACAGATCAAGCTAATCAACTGTCTCACTTATCCAGAGGGCTTGATCCAGTTGGGGGCTCCTCAGCTATTGGTTCATAGTTTATGTGTTTCCATTCATTTGGCTATTTGTCCCTGTGCTTTTTCCAATCTTGGTCTCAACAATTCTCGCTCATACAAACCCTTCTCTTTCTCGCCAATTTGACTCCTGGAGCTCCACCTGGGGCCTGGCTATGGATCTCTGCATCCGGTTCCCTCAGTCATTGGATGAGGTTTCTAGCATGACAATTAGGATGCTTGGCCATCCTATTATCAGAGTAGGTCAGTTCGGGCTTTCTCTCAACCATTGCCAGTAGTCTATTGTGGAGGTATCTTTGTGAATTTCTGGGGACCTCTCTAGCACTTTGCTTCTTCCTATTCAAATGGGCTCTTCATTTATCATGGTATCTTATTCCTTGTTCTTCTTCTCTGTTCTTGATCTAGCTGGGCTCTCCTTCTCCCCTAAGCTGTCTTTCCCTCGACCCTTGCCCTTCATTCTAAAGACAGCTTATGCTGGAGAGGATATGGAGCTAGGGGATCTCTCCTCCACTGCTGGTGGGAATGCAAGCTTGTACAGTCACTTTGGAAATCAATATGGTGCTTTCTTAGAAAATTGGGAATCAATCTCCCCCGAGACCCAGCTATACCACTCTTGGGCACATACCCAAGGAATGCTCAATCATACCACAAGGGCACATGCTCAGCTATGTTCATATCAGCACTGTTTGTAATAGCCAGAACTTGGAAACAACATAGATGCCCTTCAATTGAAGAATGGATAAATAAAATATGGTACATATACACAATGGAATACTACTCAGCAGAGAAAAACAATGACATCATGGGGTTTGCAGGCAAATGGATGGAACTTGAAAAATTCATCCTGAGTGAGGTAATCCAGACTCAGAAAGACAAACATGGTATGTACTCACTCATAGGAGGATACTAGATGTAAAACAAAGATGACTAGACTGCTACTCACAACTCCAGGGAGGCTACCTAGAAAACAGGACCCCAAGAAAGACAAAGGGATTGCCCAATGACAGAGAAATGGAGGAGATCTACATGAACAACCAGACCTCCCTTTAACTATCACCAGAGGCATCTAGCTGTATATAGGTTGCCTAGTAACTGAGCACACTTTCCCCCATCCTGCAGAAAAACAGGCAGATAGCTTGGACATATAGGAACCACAGGAAAAAAGAAGGCAGTTTTATTTTCTCCCATTGACCTAGCAACTTACAGATTCTTAACATTTTCTACCAATCATGTTTAAGATTATAGTTGAGCATGTAAGATCCCTCTTCTTAGATCTTACCCAAATGTAGCCTTTAGTTAATTCTTTTCCCCAATACTCACTTCCCTTTTGGGTTGCAGATGATAATTAACAATTACTGACCCTCTGCAGTTTAAATTCAGATGGAATAAGCCTCTAAATAATAGTTTACAATGTGTGTAAAAATGTATGTAGGCTTGGAAGAGAGAGAAAAAGGAATATAGACAGTTATATAAAGAAACAGTTTAAAAAAATAAAGTCTTTAAAGAGACAGTAAAAGTAAAATAATCCAGCTGGGATCTCCTGCTCCCCCAAGCTCTCTTTCCCTCAACCCTCGCCTTTCATTACCCCCACTCATGTCCAGGCTGTTCATGTAGATCTCATTCCATTTCTCTGTCATTGGGCGATCCCTGTGTCTTTCTTGGGGTCCTGTTTTCCAGGTAGCCTCCCTGGTGATGTGAGTAGCAGACAAGTCATCCTTGTTTCATGTCTAGTATCCTGCTATGAGTGAGTACATACCATGTTTGTCTTTCTGAGTCTGGGTTACCTCACTCAGGATGATTTTTTCTAGATCCATCCATTTGTCTGCAAACCTCATGATGCCATTGTTTTTCTCTGCTGAGTAGTATTCCATTGTGTATATGTACCACATTTTGTTTATCCATTCTTCAGTTGAAGGGCATCTGGGTTGTTTCCATGTTCTGGCTATTACAAACAATGCTGATATGAACATAGCTGAACAAGTGCTCTTATGGTGTGGTTGAGCATTTCTTGGGTATATGCCCAAGAGTGGTATAGGGGGAGCGGGAGATCCCAGCTGGATCAACAACAGAGAGGGAGAACAAGGAATAGGAGACCATGGTAAATGAAGACCACATGAGAATAGGAAGAAGCAAAGTGCTAGAGAGGCCCACAGAAATCCACAAAGATACCCACACAACAGACTGCTGGCAATGGTCGAGAGACAGCCCGAACTGACCTACTCTGGTGATGGGATGGCCAAACACCCTAATTGTCATGCTAGAAAACTCATCCAACTACTGAGGGACCTGGATGCAGAGATCCATGACTAGGCCCCGGGTGGATCTCTGGGAGTCCAATTAACGAGAATGAGGAGGGTTTATATGAGTGAGAATTGTTGAGACCAAGGTTGGATAAAGCACAGGGACAAATAGCCAAAGGAATGGAAACACATGAACTATGAACCAATGGCTGAGGGGTCCCCACTGGATCAGGCCCTCCGAATGGGTGAGACAGTTGATTGGCTTGATCTGTTTGGGAGGCATCCAGGTAGTGGGACCAGATCTTGTGCTCATTGCATGAGTTGGCTGTTTGAAACCTGGGGCCTATGCAGGATTGTTTGGCTCGGCCTGGGAGGAGGGGACTAGACCTACCTGGACTGAGTCTACCAGGTTGACCTCAGTCTGTGGGGAAGGCTTTGCCCTGGAGGAGATGGGAATGGGGGGGGGGTTGGGGGAAAGGTGAGGGGGACGGGAGGGGGGAGAACAAGGGAATCCGTGGCTGATATGTAGAACTGAATTGTATTGCAAAATAAATTAAAATAAATTTAAAAAAAAGTAAAATAAAAAAATAAGCCATGTAAAGATGGATATTACACAGAGAATCTGGATTGTGCTGTGTTTGGGATTTTTAACTGCAAAAAGACATTTGATTGTAAAGGCTACCAAGTTAAGCCAATATCTATATTTTAAAGGTATCTTGACTTCAAACTTTGTGTCTAAGGATACGTTGCTTTGGAAAAGAGGTTCTGCTTTTGTTTCCCCAGAAGATGAGAACCTGAGGATTGCTTCTAGGCTAATATGGTTTGACCAAACAAGTTCCCCTGAAAGGTCTCCATTGTCACCCTGGCCCGGATGATACAACATCCAGAATGGCTTCAAGGCAACTAACTCAGAAAATACAGCCTCACAGACTATTCCAGTCAGGACTTGACCATAATTCTTAATTTTCTCAGGATCCCCATAAGATCGCCAGGCCCCCCATCCAGCAAGAAGTAGTATGAGAAGCTATGCTCAAATTCCCAAAATATTGTTTATAAATGTTTATTTTTATTTAAAGGGTATTGATTATAAATACAATCTCTTTCTAAGAAAGAGAAGGGGATAATATAGATATGATAGAATAAAAGGGTAGATTATTGAACCTACTTTTAAAGAGCAACAACTTGTTTAAAATGTTTTAAATTGCTATAGATTTTAGTTTTTACAAATTTAAAGTTAATTTTGTTATACTGTATGTTTATTTCTACTCTTAAGGTATTATGCTTGTGCAGCTCACTTGAAATTGCAATGTATAATTAAGAAATACAGATTAATAATTAGGCTTCTATGATAGTGAAACTTATAGTCATTTTAGATACATTTTCTAGGTGTACATAGATATATTTATATTAGGTATGTAATCTTCAAATACTTCAAAGACCTACAGAATATGGCATTTAAAATGTTTTAAAAACTTAGACTTTCTGGACAGTGAGACATGTCTGTTTCTGGTAGCACCAATTTACTTCAGAGAAGAGAATGAGCATTGAAGACACTCCATATCGAGTTTATCTTGTTCTTGGAAAAAATAGTCATTTGAGCAAGAAATTGTTCTTGCCTGGACTGCTTGAAAAAATGTATCAACTGGACATGCAGGACCCATAGGAAGGTGACCACTGAACTTTGTGAGGTGAAATGGCTCTTCAGGTTTCTGCTTTGCAGAGGAGACTTCCGAAAATTCTATAGGACACAGGGAGAAGTGACTAAAAAACTCTAGGCCTATTAGCTTAAGATGGATGCCCCAATGTTACAGAGGAACTTTGGATGATTGTCCACGTAGCCAGCTGTCTCTGTCATTTTCAGAATTTTGGAAGTTGCTTATAATACATTTCTTGTTTAGTTAGGTAATATTATATCCTTCTGAGGTCATTGATGTAGTTGAAGACTAGATAGCTATAATTTTTCTTGGTTATGATAAAAGATAAATTAGATATGAAACTTTAGACTCACAAATATAGGATAGATAGAATATTTTCTTTAATTTTGTCAAATACAAATAGACTAGATATTGTAAATGTAATTCTTGCTTGATAACTGTTCTATTATATGTAATTTTACTATGTTAAAGTTAAAACCTTCCTTTTTGATTAGACAGAAAAGGGGAAGTGCTGTGGGATGTCATTCTATATGCTGTAAATATGTGTTGCTCTGATTGGTTGATAAATAAAATGCTGATTGGACAGTAGCCAAGCAGGAAGTATAGGTGGGGTAAGCAGACAAGGATAATTCTGGGAAGAGAAAGGGCTGAGTCAGGAGTCACCAGTCAGATACAGAGGAAGCAAGATGGCAAGGCATAACTGAGAAAAGGTACTAATCCACATGGTTAAACATAAATAAGAATTATGGGTTAATTTAAGTGTAAGAGCTAGTCAGTAATAAGCCTAAGCTAATGGCCAAGCAGTTATAATTAATATAAGCATCTGAGTGATTATTTTATAAGCAGGCCACAGGACTGCCAGGGCCTGGTCGGACTGGAGAAACTCTCCAACTACAACCTAATCTTATTTTACTCATACAAATCTATTTTTAGATTAAATTATTTATTTTACATCCTTGACCTCAGTTTCCCCTCCTTCCTCTCCTCCCATTTCCTCCTCCCACCTCCCATCAGTACCCCCCAATCCACTTCTCTGTTTCTGTTCAAAAAGTGGCAAGCCTCCCATGGGTATCAACAAAGCATGGCATATCAAGTTGCCATAAGACTCAGTACCTCCCCTTGTATTAAGGCCAGGCAAGGCAATACAGTATGATGTATAGGTTCCCAAAACCTAGCTAAAGCTTTTGGAATAGCCCTTGCTCCCACTGTTAGGAGTCTCATAAGTAGATCAAGTTATAAAACTGTCATATAATGTAGAGGGTCTAGGTTTGTCTCATGCAGGCTCCCTGGTTATTGGTTCAGATTCTGTGAGTTCCTGTGAGCCCAGATTAGTTGTTTCTGTGGGGTTTCTTATGATGTCCTTGACCCCTCTGGCTTCTACAATCCTTCCTTCCCCTCTTCTACAGGATTCCTGAGCTCAGCCCAATGTTTGACCATGGGTTTCTGCATTCGTTTCCACCAGTTGCTAGATGAAGCCTTTCTGATGACTATTGGTCTAGGCACCAATCTATGATTATAGCAGCAGAATATCATTAGGCATCACTATGTTGACATTTTTTTTCTCCAATCATGTTTGGTTCTATCCTAGGTCTCTGGGATCCAGGCTCTGGGTCCTGGCACTCCAAGTGGTGTCAGTGGAGGCCTCATCCTTATAGCATTGGTCTGAGTCTGGACCAGTCACTGGTTAGCCACTCTCACAACTTCTGTACCACCCTTACCTGAGCACTTCCCATATGCAGGACAGTCTCTAGGTCAAAAGTTATGTGGCTGGGTTGGTGTCCCAATCCCTCTACTGGAAGTCTTGCCTAGTTATAGAAGATGGTCAGTTGAGGCTATGTATCCACCATTGCTTGGAGTCTTAGCTGGGGTCATTCTTGGAGATTCCTGGGAGTTTCCTTTGCATCAGGTTTCTACCTGACCCTGAAATGCTTTCATTTCTAGTTACCTCTTTCAGTACTCTCCCCCTTCATGAACCTCCCAACCTGATCCCTCACATTCCCATCCCCACCCACCCCCAATCCACCCACAACTTCTTCTATTCTATTTCCCCTCCCAAGGGAGATCCATGCATTTCCCCCTCCCCACTTGAGCCCTCCATATAACTTAGCCTCTCTGGGTCTGTGGATTGTAGCCTGGTTATCCTTTAATTTACAGCTAATATCCTCTTATGAGTGAGTACATACCACAGTGGTCTTTCTGGGTCTGGATTACCTCACTCATGATGATTTTTTTCTAGTTCCATCCATTTGCCTTCAAATTTCCTGATGCCATTGTTTTTAACAGCTAAGGAATATTCCATTGTGTAAATATACCACATTTTTGTTATCCATTCTTCAGTTGATGGACATCTAGATTGTTTCCAAGTTCTGGCTATTATGAATAAAGCTGCTATGAGCATAGTTGAGCAAGTGTCCTTGTGATATGATGGAGCATCCTTTGAGTATATGTCCAGGAGTGATATAGTTGGGTCTTAAGGTAGATTGATTCCCAATTTTCTGAGAAAATGCCATATTTCCAAAGGGCTGTACAAGTTTACACTCCTCTTGCTCCTCAAGCTCTCCAGCATAAGCAATCATTTGTGTATTTGATCTTAGCCTTTGTGACAGATGTAAGATAGAATCTCAAAGTCATTTTGATTTGCATTTCCCTGATGGCTAAGAAGTTGAACATTTTTTAAGTGTTTTCTGCCATTTGACAAAGTGATTTCTTTTACCATTTATTACAATATAAAAGTTGGGGACAAATATAAATATAAGAACCTGTGGCAATTACCACAGCCACAACACACTCACCACTCTTCACTTCCTGGCTCAACAGGGCTCATACAACCATCTGGTCCCTCCTCCTCTTCTCAGTGGCAGCTCTTTCTCAAGTCTGGGAAAACTCTATGTTCCATCCTGACCAACTGAATGTAAACTTTACCTTTTAAATCAATTCCTGACTCTAATTGTACAATAGGCCACAGCATAGTTAAGATTCCCATAACATTTCCCCCTTTTGTTTATTAAAAAGAAAAGTTTCTAACTCTAACATAGTAAAACTATATACAAGAATGTTTAGCTAGAGTTTTCCTGCCTTGCCCACAGTCAGGACAAATCTTTGTCACCGGCCAGTCCCACAGCTGCTCAGACCCAACCAAGTAAACACAGAGACTTATATTGCTTACAAACTGTATGGCCATGGCAGGTTTCTTATGAACTGTTCTTATAGCTTAAATTAATCCATTTCCACAAGTCTGTACCCTGCCATGCAGCTCGTGGCTTACTGGCATCTTCACATGCTGTTTGTCATCATGGTGGCTGGCAGTGTCTCTCTGACTCAGCCTTCCACTTCCCAGCTTTATTCTCCTCCTTGTCCCACCTATACTTCCTACCTAGCTACTGGCCAATCAGTGTTTTATTTATTGACCAATCAGAGCAACACATTTGCCATACAGAACATCCCACAGCACTTCCCCTTTTCTTTTCTTTTTTTTTTCAAAAAGGAAGGTTTTAACCTTAACAAAGTAAAATTACATATAATTTGGGAATTTGGGCGTAGCTTCTCTTACTACTTCCTGCTGGAGGGGGGCACTGTATCTTATAGGGACACAAAGAAAATTTTAGAATTATGGAATAGTCCATGAGGCTGTATTGTCTGAGCCAGTTGCCTTCAAACCATTCTGGATGTTGGATCATCTGGGCCATGGTGTCATCGGAGACCTTTCAAGGGGTCTTGGCTGGTCAAACCTGATGTATCTTAATCTGGAACAAATCCATAGCCTCTGGCTTTCTGTGGGAACAAAAGCAGAGCCTCCTTTCCAAAGCAACACATCCTTACATGCAAATTTTGAAGTCAAGGTATCTTTAAAATATACACATTGGTTTAACTCAACGTCTTTTACGATCAAATGTTTTTCTGCCTTTAAAAATCCCAAAGACAACACAATCCAGATTCTCTGTGTAATATTCATCTTTACATGGCTTATTTTTTATATTAATTTTACTGTCTCTTTAAAGACTTTATTTTTTAAAACTATGTATTTGTTTATATAACTGTATATATCACCTTTTTTGTCTCTTTCAAGCCTATGTATATTTTATACACATTGTAAACTATTACACCTGAATCTGTCTTATTGTGAATCTACTGCTTTAAACTGCAGCATTTGTAAGATTGAAATGGCGATATGGCTGCTGGCTCTGCCCATCTCAGCTTCCCAACATGGCAGTGGTACATTTTCCACCAGCTCTGGGAGCTATCGTGGGTCTATGCTTTTATCCAAGCTGCATGTAGCCCAGAAACCTCTTTTTTGTTTTGTACTAGCAAAGGCTAAATCCACCACGCAGCTTAATGTGCCACTTGCAGAGGCCTCATTCCTGCCATACTGCAGGTCGAGCGTGCATGCCAGGAACCCACAAGTGGCTCAAACCGGCAGCTGCCACTCATTTGAGAGAGACAATTAGGAAGCTATTTTTAGCTCCATTTTAGAATCTTTTCTCAGGTTTTAGGTGGAAAACTCTTGCCCCACATTGGGCGCCATTTTTAGCTAGAGTTTTCCTGCCTTGCCCATAGTCAGGACAAATCTTTGTCACCGGCTCAGACCCAACCAAGTAAACACAGAGACTTACATTGCTTACAAACTGTATGGCCGTGGCAGGTTTGTTACTAACTGTTCTTATAACTTAAATTAGTCCATTTCCACAAGTTTATACCCTGCCACATGGCTCGTGGCTTACCGGCATCTTCACATGCTGTTTGTCATCATGGTGGCTGGCAGTGTCTCTCTGACTCAGCCTTCCACTTCCCAGCTTTATTCTCCTCCTTGTCCCACCTATACTTCCTGCCTAGCCACTGGCCAATCAGTGTTTTATTTATTGACCAATCAGAGCAACACATTTGCCATACAGAACATCCCATAGCAAGAATGATCATCAGGCAATGTCTAAATAGAAAGGAAAGGTAATAACCTTAACAAAAATGAAACTACATACAACAAGAACAATTATCAAGTAGGAAATACATTTTCAGTGTCCAGTTCATATGCAATTGGCAAATTTAGAGAGATTACTCCATTAGCTGTCTTCTCCTGAAGAGTCAAAAGTTTTGTACCTAATATACTTTCTACCATCATTAGGGAGAACTGTAACTGTAACTATCTAGTCTTCAACCCCATCAAAGACCTGAGAAGAATATAATATTACCTGAGTAAACAGGAAGTGCAGAGCAAATGACTTCCAAAACTAAGAAATAACAGAAACAGTTGACTGCCTGGAAAGTCACCCAGTATTCCTCTGTAACATTGGGGCATCCATCTTAGGCCTATAGGCCTAGAATATCTGACAGGCATTTCTGAGAAGCAGGATATTTTGAAGAACTGTTCTACCCTGTCTTGGCAAAGTTGGGTAGTCATTTTTTTGTGTGTGTGTCCTGCTTGTACAGTTTGGACAGCATGCTGTTAGCAGTCAAGGCAAGGGCAGTTTCTTGCCCAAATGGCCATGAAGAAAGCAAATTCCCATATGGAGTTTTTTCAATGCTCACCATCCTTTCTTGAAGTAGATTGATGCTGTCAGGAGCAGACATGTTCCATTGTCAAGGAAAGCCTAAGTTATTAAAATATTTTAAATGCCAGAATTCTGTAGGTCTTCGAAGTGTTTGAAGATTATCTATCTATCTAAAATATATCTCTGTATGATCTTGAAAACTTAACTAAAATGACTGTAAGCTTAATGGTTATGGGTGACTATTGACCTGTATTTCTTTATTATCCTAATTGACTTTCAAAAACTAAAACTTCACATTGCATAACTAAATGAGCTACATAGGTATGAGCTGCATAGGTACAGTACCTTAAGAAAAAATAGAAACATATATGCAGTATAACAAAAATAATCTTAAATTTGTATCAATATTTAAAAATATCTTAAGCAAGAGTAGAAACATATATGCAGAATAACAAAAATAACTTCAAATTTGTATCAATATATAAAAATCCATATTAATGCAAATTTTTGAGATTAATAGTTGCTTTTGGGATTAAAGTAGATTCAATAATCTACCATTATTCCTATATCCTCCCTTTTTTCTTTTCAGAAAGAGATCCCTGAAATATAACCTCCTTTAGTATTTTCTTGACCATGACCAGTAACAACTTGCAACCAGCCCCTCTGACCAATGACAAGCATTTATAATCCACCGAATGACCAAAAACTATCCACCCCACCACTTGGGAATGTGGGTGTCATGTTTTCTAGACTATTTCCTGTTGACATGGGGTGTTGGCATCTTTAGGGGAATCTGAGAAAATAGAGATAATGATCCCATCCTGGGGAGTCCAGCTGTTGTTCAGTCTTGGTGTGATGGGACAATGCAAGGCTATCTAAAGCCTGATTGGAGTAGTCTGTGAGGCTGGACCATTTAAACTAACTATCTTGAAATTGTCCTGAGCAGTTTGTAGTCCAAAGCTGATCTTTGGGTGGTGTTTGTCAGCTTAGTGGCATTACCACAATCCAGGTGGAATCACTGTTGTGGAGCCCCATCATCTTTTGAAGACTTCAGAGGTCACTGTTAGGAATCTTCATCATTCACTGCAGAAAACTTAAATATATTAAATGTCATATGTAGCAAATCTTGGGGAAGTTAAAGGACCAGAATCTATTAAATACATCCAAGGTACACAGGTTTAATTCCTAAATACCTGCTTCAGACTCAAGCCTGAAATCACATACAGGAAGCTACATGAAGCCTAAGGTTAGAATTAGTTAGAACTCTATGAGAGAATTAATATCAAAAGAGAAAGTTTAAATTTTGAGAAAATATTTATACCTTAAGAAAAATTTAAAGAGTCTAAATAAATCAGAGGGATATGAGATTAGTGACAATGTAATAGTCTCTAGATTTAGTTTTTTTTCTGTCCCATACCAGATGGTCTTCTGACATGAGTCAGAGACTGTAGATTTTCTTTTAACAAGCATGCTTGGGTTTAGAGAAGGAGAGAGCCACGGTCCAACTCCAAAACCAGTTTTAGTTTTTAATTGAGATGGAATTACATAAAGACCATCTGCTTAACATGTCTGTAGACATCAGCAAAAACAGACATTTTGAAAGATCTGTGAAATCTTACCCTGTTAGAATTGTGCTATACTGTTAGGCCAATTTACTCCTTTTCTTGAAATATTTTTCCAAATGATTCTCTCTTCTTCAGATGCTTCATTTGTACAAAGGTCTTTAGACTCCTTAGTTGGATGTGTTTATTCTCCTGGAAAGACAAAAACAAAACCCTGCCCAGACCTTAGTTTTGATGAGTTTTCTTTTTTGCAAGGTTGAATTGTCATGATTTGGTGAACTATCTCTCTTAATCAAGAGTTCTCTCATATTCAAATTAAATATTTGTTAATTTTGATGGTACCCATAGCTTTTCTTCTGTGGAAACAAAAGCAAAACCTCTTCCTCAATGTAACATATATCCTGGCTTCCACTCTGAGGTCAACACATCTTTAAAGTATACAGGCTGATTTAGTTCAGTGGGTTTTTTTTGTTTTTGTTTCTTTTGTTTGTTTTTTTGTTTTCTATTATCTAATGTCTCTCTGCAGCTCTTGTTCCCTTTTAATTAGTATTAAAAAATTAACGCTAATAAAGCATTGTGCAACCTCCAGGGGTCATTATTACCCATTTCTGTTTATTAAGCATTTTTTAAAGTGCGATTAGATCTTTCTATAACTGCTTGGCCTGTAGGGTTATGTGGTATACCTGTAATATGCTTTATGTTGTAATATACAAAAAACTGTTTCATTTTAATAGATACATATATTGGAGCATTGTCAGCCTTAATTTGTACAGGTATCCCCATGATGGCTATAACTTCCAATAGATGTATAATTAGAGAATCAGCCTTTTCAGAACTCAAAGCAGTTGCCCATTAAAATCCTAAATATGTATCTATGGTATGGTGTACATACTTTAATTTTTCCAAGCACTGCAAAAAGAAACACATCCATTTTCCAAATTTCATTTCTTTGGGTACCATTTTATTTAGTTCCTGCAGGTAATGGAGTTTGGTTATACAAAAAAAACAAGACATTTCCTAATATTTTTTTTTTTTGGCTTCTTGCCAAGGGATAGAAAAATCTTTTTTTAAACCCTGGCTATTAACATAGTGTTTCTTATGAAATTCTGAGGCTTCTAGCACATTTCCTACTGATAGCTTATCAATTTCATCATTATCTTGTACTAGAGGGCCTGGTAGACCTGTATGGGATCTGATATGTGTTATATACAAAGGATGATTCCTGTTTCTGACTATTTCCTGTAATTGAATAAATAATGAAGTTAGTTCTGAATCATCAGGAATAAGTTCAGTGGTTTCAATATGTAAAACAACTCTTTCTGCATATTGAGAATCAGTAACTATATTAAGAGGTTCTGGAAAATCTAATAATACCATGAGAATAGCATATAATTCTGACTTTTGAATAGAATCATAAAGGCTTTGAGACACTTAAATTTACTGATTTATAGCCTGCCTTTCCTGATTTATTTACATTGATATAGAATGTAGAGGCTCTAGATATTGGTGTTTCCTGCACAATGTGAAGAAGAACCCAATTGGTTCTTTTTATAAATTAAAGTGTCTTGCTTTCAGGATATTTGTTGTTAATCTCTCCCAAAAAATTATTGCACACTCTTTGCTAATGTTCATTTTCTGCCAATAATGAGGAAATTTCAGCATTAGTAAAATGTACTACAATTTCTGTTGGGTCCATTCTTGTTAATTGATGAAGTCTCAATTTTCCTTTCAGAATCAATTCAGAAACTTTTTTTACATAGGTCTTTAATTTTTTACTTTGTTTGTGTGGCAAAAATATCCATTCTAAAATATTATCTTCTCTCTGAATAAGAGTTGCTGTAGGAGAATGAGTTGAAAGTAGAATGATTAGGATACAATCAAGCTCTGGCTCCACACAATCCCCATGAGCATTCTGTAATTTTTTTCTATTAGAGCCAATTCTCTCTCAGCTTCAGCTGATAATTTTCTTGGGTTAATTAAGTCTTTATCACCTTGTAATGTTTGAAATAAATTACTTAGTTCTTGAGTTGTTAATCTAAATTTTGGGCAGTTAATATTTCCCAGCAATTTTTGAAAATCATTAAGAGTTCATGTACATCGTCTCTCCTGATTTGTACCTTTTGTGGTTGAATTTTTTATAAACCTATTTTATATGATTGGTAATTGATAGAATCTCCCTTTTGATTTTTTTTCAGGAGCAATTTGTAATCCCCAGAAAAGTGATATTTTTTTACTTCTTTAAACATTTTTCCTAAGGTATCTATGTTTGAATCAGCTAGTAAGATATCACCCATATAATGGTAAATTATAGACTGAGGAAGCTGTTTACAAGTTATTTCCAATAGCTGTTATACAAAATATTGGCAGAAGGTGAGGCTGTTTAACATCCTTTGTGGGAGAACTTTTCACTGGCACCTTTTAATGGACTGGGAATTATTATACATAGGCACCATGAAGGCAAATTTTTCTTTGTCCTGTTCTTATAAAGGTGTAGTAAGAAAGCACTCTTTTAAATTAACAACTTTAATAGACCATCTTTTAGGTACTAGAGAAGGCAGGGGAATTCCAGGCTGCAAAGAGCCCATTAGTTGAATTACTTTATTTATGGCTCTCAAATCTGTTAACATTCTCCATGTTCCAGATTTCTTTTAAATAATAAATATAGGAGAAATCCAAGGACTGGATTCGACTGATTCTTCAATGTGTTGAGTACTTAACTGCTCCTGTATCAGCTGTCCTAGTGCCTGTAATTCTTCTGATGTTAAAGGCCATTATTCCCCCCAGACAGGTTTGTCAGATAACCATTTTAAAGATGGGGCTGTTTGTACCTTCAAAAAATCACCAGCTATTGGGTCCTATTTATGTAAAACTTGAACAGTCTCTGACTGCTCTTGAGAATTCCTTCTAATATTTCTCTCAGAAGCATTCTCTATTTTATGGTTTGTTTCTGAGATGGGAGGAATGTTGATCTGTTTTTCATTGCTGTAGTAAATCATATCCCCATAAATTCATTGCTATGTTAGCCACATATGGTTTTAATTTTCCTCTGTGTCCTTCTGACCCTATGCATTTGACCCATCTTGCAGGTTGTTTCACCTGAAATAAGGTTCCAATCCCTAGAAGTTGAACATTTACCTCCTGAAGAGGATAATTTGAATGCCAAGATGTTAGTGCAATTATAGTTACATTTGCCCCTGTTTCTATACACACCCTCAATTTTAGCTTTAGTTTTTGATTACTTATAGAAATTTGCCAAAATACTTGTTTTATGGTCTCTCTTGAAAATTTTGTCTTATCTAGTGAAGCTTTTCTGTCATCTAGAGCAGTATGATTTTTAACAGCAAGAATTAGGTCCTTTTATTGCTCTGTGGAGGAGTTTCTCCCATGGTCACAGGAAATTATTAAACTAAATTTGACATGGGGACCTGTGGGAGGACCCTCAAGGTGTTTCCTGATGGCAAAAAGTTACCTCATCTGTCCTTTGCTGATCTGCATTTATTGGTCAAATGTCAGCTTTGCCACACCTTCTTCATACTCCAGAAGGCTGCGGTCTTCTGTTTGCATTATTTCTAGAAAAATCATTGTTTCTTTCTAGGAACACCTTGCCTACAATCCCTTTTTAGATGACCTTGTTTGCCACAATTAAAACACCTGACATTTTAATTTTTCTTCAAGCCTCTGGGAATCACCTCTCCCATCCAAGCATCATCATAGTTATGATATTCAGTATTGACTGTATCTTAGGTCCATTCCTCTATGGGTGCTGATCTCACCTTTAAAGGCCTGATTATCCTTTTGCATTGTGAGTTAGCATTTTCAAAAGCCAAATATTCAATTAATATTTGTCTAGCTTCTGGATATGATATCATTTTATTCACAGCTGAAGTCAATCTTTGTAAAAAATTAGTGAAGGCTTCTTCTGGGTCTTGTATGATTTTAATAAGTGACTCAGTATTCTTTCTGACTTCTTCAACCCTGTCCCAAGCATTCAAAGCTGCTGTATCCATAGAGCTAAGGTCTGTTCATCATATACAGACTGTCTTTGTACATCAGTATAGTTGCCCTCACTGAGAAATTCATCTTGGGAAATTTCAATACCTCTATCCCTACTTTGTTATTCAATGATCCTAGTCTCATCTTTGCACCAAGTCTTCCATTGTAACTGAGAACCAGCCTTGAATACTGCTGTAATCATTTTTCCAGTCTTTTGGAGTAATTCTATTACTAGTTGCCCATAAATTTAACATCTGCCTCACAAAAGATGAATGCATACCATATGAAACTATTGCTTACTTAAATCTCCTTAAATCTAACATTTCAACAGGATTCCAATAAGTTCTTCCATAGCCTCAGAGATACCTGTCATTTGGTGGTTGTTCCTGTATGGTGACTGGTAAACTAAGTTTGTTTTTCTGATAATTTTGAGCTTCTCCTCTTCAATTTCATAATGCAGTGGTAAGGTAGGTTCTGCTCTAACTTACTCTATCCATGTCTGAATATTTTTACTATCGTCATTAGTAAGTTTCTCCAATGCTTGTATCTTATCAGTCAAAATTATATTATTTTCATTAGCAAGTATTTCTGAGGCTTGCATCTTTCCAGTTATGTTTTTATTATTTTCATTAGTAATTATTTCTAAAGCTTATATTTTATCAATCAAATTTTTATTATCTTCTTTAATAAGTATTTGTAAGACTTGTATATTATCAATAGTAACCTTTTCTAAGACTTGTATCTTACGTATAGTAAATTTTTATAAGGTTTATATCTTATCAGTCAGTTTCTTATATTTGGCACAGTTATCAAACAATTTTTAAGAATAAAATACGAATTACCAAACTGATAATAATTATGACTGACATTGTATCGATCCCAGCTAAGTTGTTTATCTCCTTATTTATCTTGTCTATTTGCATCCTGTCCACAGTAGCAATAAACAGGATTCTAATTCCCTGCATTGTCATAGTTCTAACTTTTAACATGGGAAAGATTGTAAGACTGTCTTTTCCCCCTTTATTTTTTAAATTAAATTAATTAATTTATTTAATAGTCTAGTTCACCATTTAAAAATTTCCAAGTGTCTTACTTACTGATGCTCCAAGGAGTGGGTTGTATGAAGGTATTCAGATGTAGTAATGATGTTTGACCAGCAGGTGGAGCATGCACGGCACCAAGGCAAGAGTTCCCGGTGAAAGGGAAGCCGGCCTTCTGACTCAGCACACTAAGAGTGATTGCACTCTGGCCAGGGCAGCTATAACTGTGTTATTAGGGGTGGCCAGACAGCTGGGCTAGCTTCCCCCTGGTGCTTGTGAGCACCAGGCAGAATTGGTCTCACAGGTCTGGCTGGAGGCAACTGCAGCTATTTGGGGTATGACTTCATTGTCTGTCACTAGTGACGGTGAAGAGGCCAACCTCGGCCCTTGGTGACAGCAACCATAAAGGTGTGAGCCCCAAGTGGGTCTCAAGATAACTGAACTGCTTGGATTGGCAGTCTGGAGGGGGTGGTGTTCAGAAACTCTCCCTCCCCCGAATCCAGGTAAGCAGTCTAGGAGGGCCTGGGGGAAGGGTGGGTCTATGCTCTCCACTGCTCCACCTGGCAGGGCAGCAGTTGACGTGTCAGAATTATGTCACCCTTTTGTGGTTTAATAATGCTACACATTAAGTGCTAGATGTAGCTATTTCTTTTACTATTTACTGCAATATAAAACTCAGGACAAATATAAAGATAAGAACCTGAGACAATCACCACAGCTGTGACACACCCGCTACCGTTCCCTTCCTGGCTCAAAGGGCCCACACAACCTTCCGCCTGACTCCCCTTCTCCGGGGGCACTCTTTCTCAAGTTGAGGGAAACTCTGTGATCCATCCCAACCAGCTGAATGTAAACCCCACCTCTTGAACCAACGCCTAACTGGACAACAGGCCACATCATAGTTAAAGTTCCCATAATTGAGATTTTTTTTTTCTGTTGAAAATTCTGTTTAGATCTGTACCTCATTGTTAAATTGGATTATTTGTTTTTTTGAATTCTTTATATATTTTAAAGATTGACCCTCGATCGGATGTGGTGTTGGTGAAGATCTTTTCCCATTCTGTAGGCTGTCATTTTGTCCTATTGACAGTGTCCTTTGCCTTACAGAAGCTTCTAGTTTTATGGGGTACCATTTATTAATTGTCAGTCTTAGTGTCTGTGCTATTGGTGTTCTGTTCAGGAAGTTGTCTCCTGTGCCAATGCGTTCAAGGCTAGTCCCTACTTTCTCTTCTAGCAGGTTCAGTGTACCTGGATTTATGTTGAGGTCTTTGATCCAGTTGGACTTGAGTTTTGTGCAGGGTGACAGATATGGATTGATTTGTATTATTCTACATGCAAACATCCAGTTGTGCCAGCACCATTTGTTGAAGATGCTTTCTTTTTTCCACTGTATAATTTTGGCTTCTTTGTCAAAAATCAGTGTCCATTGGTATGTGGTTTACATATGGGTCTTCAGTTCAATTCCATTGATCACCCTGCCTATCTTCATGCCAATACCATGCAGATTTTATTACTAAAGCTCTGTAGTAGAGCTTGAAATCAGGGATGGTGATACCTCCAGAAATTCTTTTATTGTGCAGAATTATTTTAGCTATCCTGGGTATTTTGTTTTTCCATATGAAACTGAGTATTTTTCTTTCAATGTCTAAAAAGAATGATGTTGGAATATTGATGGGAATTGCACTGGATACGTATATAGCTTTTGGTAAGATTGCCATTTTTACTGTGTTGATCCTACTGATTGATGAGCATGGGAGATCTTTCCATCTTCTGATATCTTCTCCTGTGTTTTATGTTTTCTACTCTTTTGAGGAGGCCCGCCACCCAGCTCCCAAATAAATCACACACTGAGGCTTATTCTCACTTATGAATGCGTAACCTTAATTTGACTTAGTTTCTTGCCTCCTTTCCTTAACTTATCCCATCTACCTTTTGCCTCTGGGCTTTTCCCATTTTCTTACTTCTGTAAATCTTACTCTTAGTCCGTGGCTTGCTGTGTAGCTGGGTGGCTGGCCCCTGGAGTCCTCCTCCTTCTCTGGCTCCTTGATCTCTCATCTTCCCAGATTTTTCTTATATATTCTCTGGCAGTCATGCCTATCCTCATTGGCCAGTTCTTTATTACACCATCAGGTGTTTTAAACAGGCACAGTAACAGAGCTTCACAGAGTTAAACAAATGCAACATAACCAAAAGTAACACACCTTAAAATAATATTCCACTACATTCTCCAATTTATTTCTTCAAAAACTTGAAGTTCTTGTCATCCAGGTCCTTCACTTGATTGACTAGAATTACCCCAAGATATATTATTTGTGGCTATTGTGAAGGGTGTTGTTTCCCTGATTTCTTTCTCAGTCTATTTATTGTTTGTATATAGGAGGGCTACTGATTTTTTTTTTAGTTAATCTTGTATCCAGCCACATTACTGAAGATGTTTATTAGCTGTAGGCATTCCCTGGTAGAATTTTTTGGGTTGCTTATGTATACTGTCATATCATCTAAAAATAGCAATACTTTGACTTCTTTTCTAATTTGTATCCCCTTGATCTCCACTAATTTTCTTATTGGTCTAGCTAGAACATCAGGTACTATATTAAACAGATATGGAGAGAGTGAGCAGACTTGTCTTGTTTCTGATTTCAGTGGAATTTCTTTGAGTTTCTCTCCATTTAATTTGATGTTGGCTATCAGCTTACTGTATATTGCTTTTATTATGTTGAGGTATGTTCCTTGTATCCCTGATCTCTCCAAGACTTTTATCATGAAGGAGTGTTGGATTTTGTCAAAGGCTTTTTCAGCATCTAATAATATGATCCTGTGGCTCTTTCTTGCAGTTTGTTTATATGGTGGATTACATTGACAGACTTTCATATGTTGAACCAGGTCTACACCTCTGGGATGAAGCCTACTTGATCATGGCAGGTGATCTTTTTGAAGTGTTCCTGGATTTGGTTTGCCAGTATTTTTTTTTTTTTTTTTTTTTGGTTTTTCGAGACAGGGTTTCTCTGTGTAGCTTTGCGCCTTTCCTGGAACTCACTTGGTAGTCCAGGCTGGCCTCGAACTCACAGAGATCCGCCTGGCTCTGCCTCCCGAGTGCTGGGATTAAAGGCGTGCGCCACCACCACCCGGCGGTTTGCCAGTATTTTATTGAGTATTTTTGCATCATTTTCAAGAGGGAAATTGATCTGTAATTCTTTCTCTTAGTTGAGTCTTTGTGTGGTTTGGGTATCAGGATGAGTGTGGCCTCATCAAAAAAATTCTACAATGTTCTGTTTCTATTTTGTGGAATAATTTGAGGAGTACTAGTATTTGTTCTTCTTTAACATCTGGTAGAATATTGTGCTAAAACAATCTGGCCCTGTGCTTTTTTCAGTTGGGAAACTTTTAATAACTGCTTCTAATTTTTAGGGGTTATAGGTCTATTTAAATTGTTTTTTGATCATGATTTAATTTTGGTATGTGGTATCTATCAAGAAATTTGTACCTTTCTTTTAGATTTTCTAATTTTGTGGAGTACAGGTTTTTGAAGTATGACTTAATGATTTTCTGGATTTCCTTGTTATGTCTCTATTTTTGTTTCTGAGTTTGTTAACTTGGATATTCTTTCTTTGCCTTTAGTTAGTTTAGATAACGGTTTGTCTATCTTGTTGATTTCATCAAGAACCAACTCTGTTTCATTGATTCTTTTTACTGTTATTTTTGTTTCTATTTTATTATTTTTAGACCTCAGTTTGATTATTTCCTTTCATCTATTCTTCTTGGGTGTGTTTGCTTCTTTTTCTTCTAGAGCTTTCAGGTGTGATAAGTTGCTAGTGTGAGATTTCTCCAAATTATTCATGAATGCACTTAGTGCAATGAACTCTCCTCTTAGCACCACTTTCATTATGTCCCATAAGTTTGGGTTTGTTGTGCATTCATTTTTATTGAATTATAGGAAGTCTTTAATTTCTTTATTTCTGCCTTAACATGGTAGTCATTCAATATAGAGTTGTTCAGTTTTCGTGGGTTTGTAGACTTTCTGTAGTTTGTGTTGTTGCTGAACTACAGCTTTAGTCTATGGTGATCTGATAAGACACAGGGGTGATTCCAAGTTTTTTGTATTTGTTGAGACTTGCTTTGTGACTGAGCATGTGGTCAATTTTAGTGGAGGTTCTATGAGGTATTGAGAAGAAGGTGTATTCTTTTGTGTTTGGGTGAAATGTTCTGTAGATATGTTAGGTCTAGTTGAGTCATAATGTCTGTTAGTTCTTATTTCTCTGTCTAATTTCTGTTGGGATGATTTGTCCATTGGTGAGAGTGGGGTGTTGGAGTCTCCCACTCTTAATGTGTGAGTTTCAATGTGTGATTTAGGCTTTAGTAGAGTTTCTTTTACAAATTTGGGTACCCTTATATTTGGCGCATAGTTGTTCAAAATTGAGACATCATGTTGGTAGGTTTTTTTTCTTTGATGAGTATGAAATGCCTTTCTCTATTTCTTTTAATTAAATTTGATTTGAATTCTGTTTTTTTTAGATATTAGGATAACTATACCAGCTTGCTTCTTCGGTCCATTTGATGGGAAAATCTTTTTTCAACCTTTTACTCTGAGGTAATCTCTATCTTTGATGTTGAGGTGTGTTTTTTTTGTATGCAGCAGAAGGATGGATTCTGTTTTGTATACATTCTATTAGCTCATGTCTTTTTATCAGGGAATTGAATCCATTGATATTGAGAGGTATCAATGACCAATGATTGTTAATTCCTGTTACATTGTTGTTGGCGGTGGTTGTGGTGGTTTTGTGTGTGTGTGTGTGTGTGTGTGTGTGTGTGTGTGTGTGTGTGTCCCTTTGGGTTTTGCTGGTGTAAGATTATCTATTGCCTGTGTTTTTTTGAGGGTATAGTTAACTTTCTTGGCTTGGAGTTTTTCTTCTAGTACTTTCTGTAAGGCTGGATTTTGTTGCTCAAATTTCTAAAGGTCTTATTAATAAAAAAAACCCAGGAGCCAGATATTGTGGTAAATGCTGAAAGATCAAAGAAGCAGAGCAAGCCACAGCTACCACCTCTTACCTCACCAGCTCCTCAACCTGAAAGAGTTCCAGCTGAAAGGGCTTCTAGTTGAAAGGGACACTTCTGCTAAATAGCCTTTAGTTCCTGTCTCCTCACGCCTTATATACCTTTCTTCACCCAGCCATCACTTTTGGGATTAAAGGCGTGTGTGCTTTCCAAGTACTGAGATTAAAGGTGTGTGCCACCACTGCCTGTCTCTGTTTCCCTCCTAGACTGAATCAATCTCTTGTAGTCCAGGGTAGCTTTGAACTCACAGAGATCCAGATGGACCTCTGTCTCTCTAGTGCTAGGATTAAAGGTGTGTGCCACTACTGCCTGGCCTCTATGTTTAATCTAGTGGCTTGTTCTGTTCTCTGATCTTCAGGTAAATTTTATTAGGGTACACAATATATCACCACAAGATTTGTGGATAGATGATGTTTAAATTTAGCCTTGTCATGAAATATCTTGTTTTCTCCATCTATTGTGATTGAAAGTTTTGTTGGGTATAGTAGTCTGGGCTGGCATCTGTGGCTTCTTAGAGTCTGCAAGACATCTGTCCAGGCCCTTCCAGCTTTTAGAGTCCCCACTGAGAAGTTAGGTGTAATTCTGATAGGTCTGCCTTTATATGTTACTTGGTTTTTTTCCTTTGTACCTTTTAATAGTCTTTCTTTATTCTGTATGTTTAATGTTTTGATATTATGTGCTGAGGGGACTGCTTTTCCTGATCCAGTCTATTTGGTGTTCTGTAAACTTCTTGTACTTTTATAGGCATGTCTTTCTTTAGATTGGGAAATTTTTCTTCTATGATTTTGTTGAATGTATTTTCTGAACCTTTGAGTTGGGATTATTCTTCCATTCCTATTATTCTTAGTTTTGATCTTTTCATAGTATCCCACATTTCCTGAGTGTTTTGTGTTAGGAATTTTTTGGTTTATTATTTTCTATGACTGATGAATCTATTTCTTCTATTGTATCTTCAACATCTAAGATTCTTTCTTCCATCTCTTGTATTCTGTTGGTGATGCTTGTATCTGTAGTTCCTGTTTACTTACCTAGATTTTTCATTTCTGGAATTCTCTCAGATTGGGTTTTCTTTATTGCTTCTATTTTTATTTTCAAATCTTGAACCATTTCCTTCATTTTTTCATGTTTTCTTAGCTTCCTGGTATTCTTTAAGGGATTTATTAATTTCCTACAATTTTTTGTTGTTCTTTCCCTCCATTTCTTTAAGGGAGTATTTCATTTCTTCTTTAAGGACCTCTATCATTTTCATAAAGTTATTTTAAGGTCATTTTCTTTTGCTTTAGCTGAAATGGGATGTTCAGGTCTTGCTGTCATAGGATAGCTGGGTTCTCGTGGTGCCATATTGTTCTTTCTTTTATTGACTATGTTCTTACACTAGTGTTTAGGCATCTGGATTTGGGATGATTGCAGGTCCAAGTATTGATTCCTCATTTGTCTTTGTTGGGTGGGTGTTTTGTTCCTTAGTTTCTGTTCCCTCTCTGGTTTTCTGACCCATGTGGCCAAGGGTTCTGGTGACTGGTAAATCTTCAAGTGCAGTAGGGTGTTTCTGCTGGGGTTTTGGGGGCCTTAGGTTCCTCAATCTGGACTGGCCTCTGGTAATACTAAAGTCTTCTTCCAAAGTTGTAGATTAGAATATGGAGCCCAGGGGAGGGGGTATAGTCTGGGGTTGTTGTGTGAGCTTTAAGGAGCAGTATGTTACCTGGAGTCCCTTGGACCAACCTGGCCTCCAGCAAAGCTGCCAAGGCTGTTTGTGAGGGGTAGGGCCACAGGATATGACCTGCAGATCAGTGTTTGGGGAGTGGGGCAGCTAGGCTGGAGAGCAGGTCACTCACCTGTTCTTCTGACTGGTGTGGACTGTACTTGGGCCAATGGAGTCTGCCAGAGTTGTGGGGAAGGGATGGCTGTGGCAAGAGTGATAAGGTGGGAGGGGTTGAGTGGTGGAATGCATTTTGGTAGAACAGAGTACAGGGGTGTGGGCTGTCCAGCTGGCAGGTGGGTTCTCATCCACTCATTGACTGGTGAGGACTGCCATACAAATCTGTCTTTTTTGAATCCACCTTTTTTCAGTTTTATTTGTATCTTTCTCAGCAATTTTCTTTCACTGATTTATTGTCTTTTTAAAATTTCATTTCCCTACATAAGAGGTGAATGCAAAATACATACATGGCATTTTATAGCAAACTAAGACCCCTGTACAAATCCCAGAACTACCAGATACCCTGTGTTGTCTGGTGTGTTGCACTCTCTGTAAACAAGAAAAGGCAGAAGAGAAATGGTTCAAAGGGTCCTTTTAACTGCAGTTTTAGAGAGTGAAGATAATTTTATCACTCCCTTAGCACATTTTATGTTCTCTGGAGGGATAGTATTATTTTATCATTAGCATGAAGGGATAAAATTTGACTTACTTGTTAGATGTTCTGTTTTTAGCTTTGAAGAAAATCATTCAGGCCATGCCCTCCCTGGAGCTGAAAGCTTGTCCATCCCTAATGATAAAGATTAATGGTGGATCTCAGCCAAGTCAAGACATGAGCATCCCAGCCACACCTCCCCAGTAGCCTTCCCCTGAGCCCCCAGCATCAGTCTATCCCACCAACTCACTCTGCCCTCCCCTAAGGCAGCAGTGGCATCACTCCTTTATGAACCAATATCTCAGAGCAAGCCTCTTTCACACATATCTATGCACACGTGCACATCTCAACTAGGTGACACAGGAAGCATATGGTGCAATGAAAAAAGAAGTTGACAACACACTGATGTCATTTTCTGATTTCAGTCACCATTTTTGGCTGGTCCCTGTACCGGAGTCCTCATGCACCTCCTCCCAAAGGGATCCTGCACACCAGCTCTTCCTAGAGTTAGTCACCTTCTATACTGGAGTTTCCTTGCATGTGCAGGGTCTGGTGTAGTCTGTCCCCACCTGGTCTCTATAGGAGAACAAGCTACAGAGAGAGACTCCGCACTCCATCTAGTTACTCTACCTCCCCTGGGATGGCAGTTTTTCTGCACACCCTGAACTCATTCAGGCTCATATTCTCAACCTCTGAAATCACTAGTCACTGAGGCTTAATGGGTTTCTTATTAACTTTTTCTACTGCATAAATGAAGTTTTCCTGTTTGGCACTGTTAAAAAACCTCCCATCTTCTGGAGAGTTCTCCAGCTCCCCCTGTTTTGCTTTGTGTGACTTTTCTCTAATCACCTCAGGCTTTTTCTGAAGTACTAGGAAAAGACAAAGTCTCCCACAGACCTGACCACACAAAGAATGGGCAGGAGAATCTCCCACTCAGCAGAGACCTAACCATCTTTCCAAACACAGAGATCATCAAAACTGTGAGATCCAGGACCCCTACTCAGCAATAACAAGGTCTAGAGACCAGTGAAAGCAATGCATTTTTAAGTTTCGATTCTGCAGAAAGGGACTCCAGCCTAGAGAAAAGGCAAACATGACTGGTGTGATAAATTGAGACTAGAGAGTGGTTTTTTTTTAAGCCCTTGATTATGAGAAACTCCTGCCCTCTTTTTCCCACAGGCTGGGACTCCAGAGAGTTATGACCTTCATGCATAGCTTAGTTCAGGATATAAAGCCTTGTCTAATGAATATCCTAGGACTTGAGAATGCCTCCTTTTATATGGTGGATTCAGTCACATTACAGACTGCCTACAGTGTTTCAGTCTTCTGAGTTCTAAGACAAGCCTAGTGAGGGGAGAAGGGCCTGGTGCTGTTAATCACAAAGATGGGAGGAGAAAGACCACGACCCAAATTGTGGCCAAATTAATTAAAGAAAGCAATTAATTAAAGAAAGCATCTTTTATTCATATACATGGGTCATCTTCCCCTAAAGCAGGGTTTGAGAGGTCAGCATTGGATGTGAGGAAGACAATGTTTTATAGCTCAGAGTTAGGACCCCCTGAAATAAAGACATAATTGCAAGGTGGTCATAACAACAGCTAGTTGGAAAAAGGTAGCCATAACAGCCCTTTTGAAAAAAGTGTAGGGTTGCAAGATGGTTATTAACTTTTTGAAACAAGGATGTGGTTGTTGTTCCTGGAATAGGCAGTACAGAACCACTTATAGTTAAGTTTACAGGTGTAACATAGGCCAATCCTTGAGGAAAAAAAGGCTTAATCATACACAGAAATGAACCTAGTTTGGCTTTACTATAAGATGGCTTTTAAGCCTAAGATGGAGGCAGGTTGGTTCTTCATCCCCACCTCTTGTCTTATGTGTCCCTGTCAAGTCCTTGATAGGGTATTAGTATTCCTTAAATTGAGGGAAAACAACATTTGTAATTCATCAAAAGATGCATTTTTTATTCAAAAATTATACCTGTTTAGTTAGCATAGATAGAACAAATATTTTAAGGCTATATAATCTTGGCATGCCAGTACATATTATAGGTAGTCATTTTGTCCCTTTGCCAGGGAGTTTCCTTGGACCTAATATTCAAGCCCTTTGTTGAGGACAAAGGGAGATGTATTCTCTGTGACCACTTCCTGCTGAAATTAGAATACCATTGTCAGGGGTCAGGAAGACTGAAATATTAGCTGTCTTATTTGGGGTTTCTATTCCTATGAAGAGGCACCATGACTACAACAACTTTTATAAATGAAAACATTTCATTAGGGCTGCCTTACAGTTTAGTCCATTATCATCATGGCAGGAAGCATGGCAGCATGCAGGCAGACATGATGCTGGAGAAGGAGTTGAGAGCTCTACAACTTGATCTGCAGGTAGCAGAAGGACTCTGCAACATTGGGCATGGATTGAGCATATATGAGACCTCAAAGCCCAACCCCACAGTGACACACTTTCTCCAACAAGGCCACACCTACTACAATAAGGCCATACTTCCTAATAGTGCCACTCCCTATAGGCCAAGCTTTCAAATACATGAGTCAGTGGGGGCCATACCTATTCAAACCACCACATTAGCCAAAGACCAAGAGGAGATTTGGGCAATGGGGTATTCATCAGAAGCGTCTGGTTTTCTGACCCAGCTGAAGAGATTGGAAGCAATCACATTGTCTGGACTGATTCCTTAAGCTTGATTCAGCTAGTCCTAGGCTTTCTGGTTTTGTAGGACTATGTGGGGCTGGTCTGGTGTAGATAACCTTTGGAGCAGTGTGCAGTCTGTAGCCAGTCTCTGGATGGTGTCTGCTAGCTGAGTGGAACTCTGTCAAGATGGGTACAGACTAGGGATAAAAGTTAAAGCTAAAGAACTTAAAGGAAACTGTTGTGTTTGGAGCTTCCCCCTCAAGGATAGGCAATAGGCAGGGGAGCTCAGGCTGTTGATTGACAGGAGTGCTTATCTGGAGTCTATTTGACCTGTTTGATGTAGAGCCATGTCATATGATTTTTTTCAACACCCTGAAGCTTACATCTGTAGCATGAGTCTTAAAAGTTCTTATTAATAAAATCAAACCTGAGGCCAGTTATTGAGGTGAAATGCTGGTAGATCAGAGAGACAGAACAAGCCACAGCTAACCTCACCTGGCCAACTTCTCAGCTGGTCTTATTTCCTCAGACTGGAAGCCTCTGTGTCCTCATCCAGAATGGGTCTCAGCTGAACTGCTGCTCAAAAGCCTGAATGCTTAACCAGCCTAATGCTTAACCAGCTAAATGCTTCTAGTTTCTGGTCTCCATGCCTTATATATCATTCTGTTTTTCCCATCACTCCCTGGGATTAAAGGCTTGCTTTCTGGGATTAAAGGCGTGAGTCACCATGCTTGGCTGTATCCTTGAACAGATGGATTTCTGCCTTTGGAATGCTAGGATTAAAGGCGTGTGCTACCACTGCCTATCCTTTATGCTTAATATTGTGACTGCTCTGTCTCTGACCCCAGATAAGTTTATTAGCATGCACAATATTTGGGGGAATACAATACCACATACATCACCATTTTTTATAATTTGTATTGAAATCTATATGTAGAAAGTAGTCAACAGGTATCTGTAAAACAGCTGGAGTGGACTCACACCTTTGGGTTAAAAAGTATGAATATGATTTTTTTTCTATCCAGAGGGCTAGGTACATAGATTTAATAGAGATGTTTCTAACATGATGAGAAGCATTTTTAAGTCTATATGTAGAAGAAAATCAAAGTAAATTTAAAATCTTGAGTTTGTGCCTGATAATAGTAGTAAGTGTTTTACCAGCTTATCAGAATTCTATTGATCAGTGTTAAAACTCTGAACCTTTGAAATCTTAGTATAACAATAACATAGAGCAATTTGCATTTATATATTTTAGGCCATTTTATTAGATCCTCATAATTTATTTAGACTTTTTATATCCTTGGATATTTATAATTTGAATTATTTTTAGGCCTTGGTGATTTATATAAACCTTAAACTTTTATCCAATTATTTATCGTTTATATGTATAAATGATATATTATATATATATATATGGTTGATTACCAAGAGTAGTAATTTAATAAAGCAATTTTCTTTATTAAATAATAAAAGTTACGTGTGGAATCTGTATATCCTTTACTATGAAGCTTATTAATAAGGTAAACCTGTAGTACATAACACCCATATAACAGTCCTATAGAGATAAGGTTTAATCTTAGCAGAAGTTTTAGGCAATTAAACCAATGATCTAATTTTCTTAACTGCTCTGCCTTGCTCTTTTTTTCCCTGCCACAGTCAAGTGGCTCTCCTGATATAGGAAAGAAACTTTTCAACTCCAGAGCCAGCTTTTCAACAGAGCAGAACAACATAAAACAGTATTTCAACATTACCCACACCCAAAAGACATTTGGATTCTGCTAAACTGAATTCAGTGACCAGAAAGCTCAGAGATGAGGGATTCTGAGCCCTGGCCATCCAAGCAGCAATGGCAAGCAGCAGTGGTGAGAGATGTTCCTGCAGAGGAAGAACCTGGGGGGCTGACCTTACTCTGATGAGGCAGAGTAGAGCAGTCACTCCAACACTGTCCACAGCTTGGGTAGACCCTGGCAGCAGGTATGGCATGGGACAATTTTTTCCAGTGGTTAGTGTTACCACAATCCAGGTGGAATAGGTAGGGCCCTATTATCTTCTTTGGAGACTTTAGAGTTGCTGCTAGGAGCTGGGGTCTCTGTTTGTCATAGTAAGCTTTTTCTGCTAAATATTTTAAATGCCACATGCAGTAGATTTCTGAAAAGTTTTAGGGCTGTCTATTAGGTATACCTGGTTTTAAATACACTTTAATTTTTTTTTAGTTTCTTGTTCTAAATTTAATCTTGAAAACATATACAGGAGGTTAAATAAAGCTTGTTCCTGTAAATGAATTATATTTATAAGGAATTTGATTGTTTATAAGGTTACTATTAATCTGCATGTCTTAATTATCTCTATCAGTTTAAAATTTAGTGGCTTTTGTAATATTAGGATTTTACAGTTTTATCCTTGTTAAGTTTAGCATTAAAAATTATAATTGCTGAATTGAAGATGTTTTTGTATCAATATAAAACTTGAAATCATATATACAGTTCATAGGGAGACTGGCAATTTAACTTTTCATAGTGAACCATTGCAGATTATCAGTTTCCTGTATGACCCAGTTTATCAAAAATAGCTAAAGACTAACAAAGTTAGCAAAGACAAAGAGGTTAGACATATATGTGTTCTACTTCTGTTTAGGGTATTTTGTATATCGATACATATAAAGGATGCTGTTATCATATTGCACCATACATTTCTACCTCTGATTAAGATATTTTGTATATGGTCACAAATTTGAGGTCATTGTCCTTATACCATACATCTGTTTACAGATTGTTTAGTTTTATAATGTAAAGCCTTAGTCTTAGTCTTTACGCTATTTAGGTTGATAAGAATTACAGGTCAATAGTCACTCATGCTTGTCATATGTATAGTTATATAATTATATATATTTAATTATATATAATACATAATTATATATATTTAATTATATATATAATTGTATAGTTATATAGTTATATAATTATAGTTAGGTTTTCTAGATATACATATATATATATATATATATATATATATGTCAGATGGATAATCTTCAAACACTTCACAGACATAGAGAATATGGTGCTTAAATGCTTTAATAACTTAGAATTCTGTTGACATGAGACACAATTGCTCCTGGCAACACTGATACTGGGCATAGAAGACACTCCATATGGGATTTGTCTTCTTCTTGGCAAAAATGGCCTGCTGGGCAAAGAACTGCACTTGCCTTGGCTGCTGACAATAAGCATGCTGTCCATCTGGATGAGTAGGACACAAAGAAAAGCAACTGCTGAATCTTGCCAAGACAGGGTAGGACAGTCTTTCAAAATTTCCTGCTCCTGATTATGGTCTCTCAGATATTCTAGACCTGTAGCCAAAAGTCGATGCCCCAACATTGCAGAGAAACATTGGGTGACTGTCCAGGTAGCCAGCTCTCTGTCATGTCCTTCAATTTTCAGAAGTTGCTTGCTTGCACTTCCTGTTCACTCAGGTAATATTCCCAGGTCTTTGATGGGGTTGAAGACTAGATGGTTACAGTTACATTCCTCTCATATCTTAGCTAAGGACATATCAGGTACTAGATTTAGATTGTTCAGGATAGGACAGCTATTGGAGTAATCTCTGTAATTTGCCATTTATCCTTGGTCTGGACATTTAGAATGTGTTTCTTGCTTGATGTTGTTCTTGCTGGTTGTAGTTCCATTTTGTTTATGTTATTACCCTTTATTTCTCCTGGACAATACTTGATAACTCTTATTGTATATAGTTTTGTATTGGGTTTAGGACCTTCTTATTTAGATAAAAAGGGGAAGTGTAGTGGGTATTTTCTCTGACAATGACCTTAGGCTACCTGGCCCGATAGAGGTGGTGCTTCTTGTCTGCCTATGTGACCTCTCAAAAGGGAAGAGAAAAGGGGGTTATGCTCTCTTTGGTGGTGAAGACCAGGTCAGGAAATGTGAAGCAGTGTGTGATTGGTCCCCTACTTTCCAAGGACTCTGCAACTGGATTTACCATATCCTGTATTCGTGAATGTATTTCCCCATTTCATATCTTAATAAATCCCTGGTACCCCTTAAACAGACTCTCATGGATTTTGCTTACAGACATATATTCTTGTCAGTCTCTGTTAGCCTGGATAGATCTTATGTAAGGAGAGACATTGTATCGGCTCTTTGTTAGACTGTTTAGGTTATTGTCTTGCTGTATCATGAGATAGGAATATCCCAGTTTCTAGTATTTAATAGTTGTGGCCCTAAATTTAGTTGACCAGTGACAGTCGTGGGTTTTTAGGATTCCAGTGTAGCCTTGAATCTTTCTCAGAGTGAGCCTTTAAGCATAAAAACCATGTTTGGGGGTTGGGTATTTAGCTCAATGGTAGAGTGCTTGCCTAGCAAGCGCAAGGCCCTGGGTTCAGTCCTCAGCTCTGAAAAAAAAAAATAATAAAAACCATGTTTTGTGTTGACATATTTCAGTTAACAGAAACAGTCAGAAGTAGAACTACAGGGGTTAAAAAGCAAGGTTAGCCTATTTGAATATTTGCCCACAACTATAGACATTGACAGATTAGGCCTTTGTTCTAAGATTACCTATTGTACCAGCTGGTTTTGTATCAACTTGATATAACTTAGAGTCATTAGAGAGGAAGGAGCCTCATTTCAGGAAATGCCTCCATGAGATCCAACTGTAAGATATTATCTCAATTAGTGACCAATGAGGAAGGGCCCAGCCCATTGTGTGTGGTGCCATCCCTGGGCTGGTGGTCCTGGGTTCTATAAGAAAGCAGGCTGAGCAAGCCAGTAAACAGCACCCCTCCATGGCCTCTACATCAGTTTCTGCCTCTAGGATCCTACCCTGTTTGAGTTATTGTCCTGACTTCCTTCAGTGATGAACAGCAATATGGAAGTGTAAACCAAATAAACCCTTTCTTCCCTAACTTGTATTTTGCTCATGGTGTTTCATTGCAGCAATAGAAACCCTAACTAAGATATCTATGTAGCCTTCTAATAATTAACCTTGAGTTATAAGTTTTAAGTCAACTTTTGCTACAAATAGATTCTATAGATTTTTAATGATATTCAATGCATTTATAAACCCTGAAGTATGTAAAGCTCATATAATAGTTTTATAGAGATAAGGTTTATATCTTAGCAGAAGTTTTAGGCAATTAAACCAATGGTCTAATTTTCTTAGCTGCTCTGCCTTGCTCTTTTTTCCCTGCCACAGTCAAGTGGCTCTCCTGATATAGGAAAGAAACTTTCCAACTCCAGAGCCAGCTTTTCAACAGAGCAGAACAACATAAAACAATATTTCGACATTACCCACACCCAAAAGACATTTGGATTCTGCTAAACTGAATTCAGTGACCAGAAAGCTCAGAGATGAGGGATTCTGAGCCCTGGCCATCCAAGCAGCAATGGCAAGCAGCAGTGGTGGATTTGGGCCTGTGCATGGGAAGTACACAAAGGGTACACACAGGATGGCATGCTGGGAGGTACCCATATTGCCCTAGCCTGGCAGTATGGGAGTGGTGGCAGCTAAAGATTGGTCCAGCTCCCAAATTCACCTGTAACTGTCACAGAAACACACACAAGAGACTGAGAAAGGGAAAATGGAACCAATGTATAGAACTTGCCCCAGGCTAAATGCACAAAGACAAGCAAAACCCAAGTCCAGAAACAGAGTAAAGTATCAACAGAGATGCCCGTAACAACAGTTGGTATCATTCAGAGGTTCACCAATTTGACCAAAGACACTTTTGTAACAAATGGGAGTCTTTTTTCAGTTCCTCCCTGCACAATTCAGATTCTGGGAACCCACCAGAGGCTGAGTGTCAGGTTTCCCTGTTTCAGTTAGGCTGGGCCTATATGAGTTCCATCTTCACTCCCAGTCTGCCTGATATTGCTGTGGATATCGGTCTGTATAAATAAAATGCTGATTGGCCAGTAGCTAGGCAGGAAGTATAGGCAGGACAAGCAGAGAAGAGAATTCTGGGAACAGGAAGGCTGAGTCAGAAGATGCTGCCAGCCACTGCCATGACAAGCAATGTGAAGATGCCAGTGAGCCACGAGCCATGTGGCAAGGTATAGATTAATAGAAATGGGTTAATTTAAGATAGAAGAATGAGATAGCAAGAAGCCTGCCACGGCCATACAGTTTATTAATAATATAAGTCTCTGTGTGTTTACTTGGTTGGGTCTGAGCAGCTGCAGGACTGGCGGGTGAGAGAGATTTGTTCTGACAGTGGGCCAGGCAGGACCAGGAAAACTCCAGCTACATGATATCCTGTGCTGGTCCTCTCCAAACCAAGGGCTGCCCCTATAACATCACACAATGTCCTCAGGCTTCCTCAGCTCTTTTGTGCAGCCTAGGCATTGGAACCCTGCCAGTGGACACTCAGGTGCCAGGGCTCTCTGATTTTCTCAGCCTCAAGTATCACCAGGGTGTCCTCAGGGTCCCAAGGCAGGCCAGAAAAAGCATTGGTAGCTTTGGATGAACTCTTAAGTTAATCAGAAATAACCAGAGGGCCTTGGGATGTCTTCCTTTGTCCTGGACTGGGGACTCCCCAATGTTCCCAGATCAGCATCCCACAGAACCAGACAGAATTAGAAACCAGATGTCACAGAAAAGTTAGAAAGTTTCTATGATTTACCAGAGGAGGCCTCTGTAAAAAAGAAAAAGAAGACGCTTGTACTTTTCATGTTTTTGATACAGCCCTTTGCTCAGGCAGTCCAAAGACCTGAAGGTGTGTCTCAGGGCCTGGAATGTCTCCAAGGTGCATACCAACTATGGAGAAATTCTTCAGTCCTGGAGGGCCAGAGTGAAGGGTCTGGGTTCTGAATTTCTGAGTTTGGGATGGGGTCTTGATCTTGCTGGGACCTCCAAGTGTTAATCTCAAAGATGGGAGTAGAAGACCTCTAACACAAATCATCATGGCCAAATTAGTTAAAGGAAGCAATTAAAGAAAGCTTTTTTATTCATGTACACAAGATGCCTCACCTTCAGTGGAGTTTGAGAGGTCAGCATTGTTATCCCAGCCTGCTTTCAGAGACTAGAGCCAGCAGCTATATCAACAGCAGCTGCCAAATGTGACACTCATACCCCACCGTCATAGGCCAGACCACTATCTTGCTCTCTTTGTCTGTATGTCTCTCTTTCTCTCTCTCTTTTCCCTGCTCTGTGATGGTCCTTTCCTTCCTCCACCAATAAATCTCTAGCATGAGCTCTATTGTGTGATGTGATCTCTGCTGCAGCATTCCTTGGCTTCGATCTGCCAAGGTATTTTTGCCATATAAACCTTAACATTCATACTAATAAGTTGGTAGGGTCTCCTGGTGTCAGGTTGGGAGTCTAAGCCACATCAGGACCCTATCTGCCCACTCCACCACAACAGATTCACATTCCAGCTCACCAATCTCTGAGTACCCCATCTAACAGCAACAATTGATAAGTTTTCCCTTTGGTCAGTGTAAATGCTTCCCTGAATCCAAGGGAGTGGCTGTTGAGTGTCTGACACCCCTCTGGTATTCTTGGAAGCAGTGGTACTCCCAGTCATGGTCTTTAAAGCTGTGGTTGACCCTCTACCTGACCTCTGGCCCTTGGATGAGGCTTGTTTTAGGGCTCAATTTTAGTCTTTTGGCTTCATTTAAATGTCCTGGTACCAGGCTCTATGTTTTCTCCAACTTTTAGCCTGGATCATTGTCCAGTGTGGTAACAATCCACTGAACAGCTTGTGTCTTCCTCTGTTCAGTCCCCATGAATCATTGGAATGCCTTGGGCTTCAGGTCTTGGACCTTGTCCTCTACCTCACCTATGGTAACTTGTCATCCATACTGCATGACTCCCCTTTGTGATGCCTTTTGGAGAACCTCTGACCCCTTCACCTAGCACTCGACTTCAGGGCCTCTAAACTTATCAACCTTTGCAATATCCAAATGCCACCAACCAAGTGATGGGGAGGTATAAATGGAAATTCCTCATCCCGTTTCTTTTTTCTCTGCTCTAAGTCCTGTTTGTAATTGTCTGGTCCCCCTCCCATACATACACATACACCCACTATGTAAACCTCCTGTCTTTAAGGTACAGTTGATGGATCTGTAAATTTGTTGCAAATTGGGAGTCAGAAGCAGGGGAAGGAGCAGGCCTGCTGTAGTGTGCATACCGCTAGCACACATGAGTTGTTCCTTGAAGCATCTACTCTGAACCAAACTGTTGATCCAACTCCCCTAAAGTGTGTACTGATCATTTTCAAGAGACACCATGACCATGGCAACTTTCATAAAGAAAAGCATTTAATTGGGTTGGCTTACAGTTTCAGAGGTTTAGTCCATTCTCATCATGGTAGGACATTGTAGCATTTAGGCAGACATGGTACTGGAGAAGGAGTTGAGAGTCCTACATTTTGATTTTCAGGCAGCAGAAAGTGAATTGTATCCCTGGGCATAGCTTGAGCATAGAAGACTCAAAGCCCAAATATAAAGTAATATACTTCATCCAACAAGGCCATACTTACTCCAGCAAAGCCACACCTCCTAATAGTACCACTCCCTATGAGCTTACGGGAGCCAATTACATTCAAACTACCACAGTCTACTCTCTGGCCACCATAAACTTGTAACAGTATCATAATGCAAAATTCATTTAGTCCAACTACAAAAGTCCCCATAGTCTATCACAGTCTCAACAATGTTTTAAAGTCCAAAGTTCAAAGTCTCTTCTAAGATTCATGTAATCTCTTACCTGTAATTCCCTATAAAATAAAAATAAAAAACAGATCCCATACTTCCAACATATAATGGCACAGGAAATACATTACTGTGGTGATATTTTGTTTGTGCTCTAACAAATAAAGTCTGCCTGGAGATCAGAGTGTGGATCTATCTGTAGATGTAACCAACCATCTTAATAAATAAGAAACAGAAAGCCAATATAAAGATAAAAGCCCAAGAGGTCAGAGCTAAGAGCCTTACCCTTCCTGCCCAGCGATCCTCTTCAGCCAAGAGAGACCTACTTCCTGTGTGTTTGTCTTTATATAGACTTTCTGTTCTGCCTTCTCATTGGTTGTAAACCCAACCACATGACCGCCTCATCACTGCCTGTCTATACACACCTCCAGGTCTTCTATGGTTGGTATTGAGATTAAAGGCATGTGTCTCCAATGCTGGTTGTATCCTTGACCACACAGAGATCTACCTAGCTCTATTTACCAAGTGCTGGGAATAAAGGTGTGCGCCACTAACGCCCAGCTCTGTTATGGCTTGCTATTAGCTCTGACCCCCAGGCAACTTTATTTATTAACATACAAATACAATCACATTTCAGTACAAATAAAATATCACCATATTTCCTTTTCTATTTTAATAAAAAGAAAAAAGGAAAAAGGTTATAACTAACATAAGAAAAACTATATACAAAAGTTCAATAACTATATACAATAAATACAAGTAATAAATACCTAAACAATGTCTAGTCCATTTGTATTTGACAAATTCAGAGAAAATAATTCCATTACCTATCCTATTTTGGTAAGTTCATTTCAATCCTCTGAGTACCCTTTGGGTTACATCCAGCTGGTAATGGCATTTGATTGTAGAAGGAACAAATAGGACATTTCTTTACTATTTCTTTGGCTTGTTGCCAGGTTATGGAAAAATCCTTTTTTAAACCTTTACTATTGACATGATGTTTTCTATGAAATTCTGAGGCCTCCAGTACATTTCCTATCAATAATTTACCAATCTCATCATTGCCTTGTGCTAGAGGGACTGGCAGAACAGTATGGGATCGGTTGTGAGTTATATATAAAGGATGACTCCTTTTCCTGATTGTATCCTGTAATTGAATAAATAGTGAAGTTAATTCTGAAGCATCGTGAATAAATTCTGCAGTCTCAATATGTAATACTACTCTTTCAGCATACTGAGAGTCAGTTACTACATTGAGAGGTTCTGAAAAATCCATTAATACCAACAGAATAGCATACAATTCTGACTTTTGAACTGAATTATAAGGACTTTGAACCACTTTACTTAAATTTTCTGATTTGTACCCTGCCTTTCCTTGTTTGTTGGCATCTGTATAAAATGTACGAACTCCAGATATGGGTTTTTCCTGTACAATTTGAGGCAAGATCCAATCAGCTATCTTTATAAGATCAATTCTATTGCTTTTGGGATATTTGCTGTTAATTTATCCCAAAAAATTACTGCAAGCTCTTTGCCAAGGTTCACTTTCTGTCCATAATTTTTCAATGTCCTCCTTAGTTAAACGTACAACAATTTCTGCTGGGTCTATTCCTGCTAATTGACGAAGTCTCAATTTTCCTTTCCAAATCAAGTCAGAGATTATTTCCACATAAGTTTTTAATTTTTTATTTGGTTTATTTGGTAAAAATATCCATTCCAATATAATATTTTCCCTCTGCATTAATATTCCTGTAGGAGAATGCCTAGAAGGTAAAATAACCAAAATGCAATCCAGCTTTGGATTAATACTATCCACATTCCCCTCATGTACTTTCTTTTCTACCAAGGCCAATTCTTTCTCAGCTTCAGGTGATAATTCTCTTGGACTATTTAAGTCCTTGTCACCTTCTAAGGTTTTGAACAAATTATGCAGTTCATCATTTTTTACCCCAACAACAGTTCGAAGATGAGAAATGTCTCCAAATAATCTTTGAAAGTCATTAAGAGTCTGTAGTCTATCTCTCCTAATTTGCACCTTTTGGGGTCTAATTTTTTTGTAGCTCTATTTTATATCCTAAATAATTAATAGAATCTCCTCTTTGTATCTTTTCAGGAGCAATTTGTAATCCCCAGCAAGGCAAAATTTTCTTTACTTCTTCAAACATTCTTTCTAAAGAATCTGCATTTGAGTCAGTTAGTAAAATATCATCCATATAATGATAAATTATAGATTTAGGACATTTTTTACATATCACTTCCAATGGCTGTTGTACAAAATATTGGCACAGAGTTGGCCTATTCAATATTCCCTGTGGGAGGACCCTCCATTGAAATCTTTTAACCGGTTGAGAATTATTATAAGTAGGCACTGTGAAAGCAAATCTTTCTCTGTCTTTTTCTTGTAATGGTATTGAAAAGAAACAGTCTTTTAAATCAATAACTGTGAGAGACCATCCTTTTGGTAACAGAGTAGGCAAAGGAATTCCAGATTGTACAGAGCCCATTGGCTGAATTACTTTGTTAATGGCTCTAAGGTCTGTTACCATTCTCCATTTACCAGATTTTTTTTTAATAACAAATACAAGAGAATTCCAAGGGCTGGTTGATTCTTCAATATGCTGGGCATTTAACTCTTTTTCTACCAGCTCTTGTAAAGCCTGGAGTTTCTCTGTTGTTAAAGGCCATTGCTGAACCCATACAGGCTTGTCTGTTAACCATTTTAAAGGTAGAGCTTTTGGTGTCTTTGGAAGATCATCAGTTGTTGTGCCCTGTTCTTGTATAATATGGATGGCTGGTGAGCACTCATTAGAATAATATCTTTTAATATTTCTCTCAGAAACATGTACTAGTTTATGATTTTTTTTTGAGGTTGGAGGGATGTTAATCTGAGTATTCCATTGTTGCAACAAGTCTCGACCCCACAGGTTCATAGCAATGTTAGTCACATATGGTTTTAATTTTCCTCTCTGTCCTTCTGGACCTATACATTCGTGCCATCTTGCACTCTGTTTCACTTGAGATAATATCCCAATTCCTAACAGTTGAATGTTTACCTCCTGAAGAGACCAAGTTGGATGCCAAAATTCTGGTGCAATTATAGTTACATCTGCACCTGTGTCTACCAGATCAGATAACAAAACACCATTTATTTTTATTGTTAATTTTGGTCTTTGTTCATTTATAGAAGTTTGCCAAAAAATTTTCTTTATGTTTTCTCCTGAATTTTCTATTCTCTTTGTTTCATCATTCCGACCAGCATGATTTATTCCAATGGGCTTTTGGTTATTTAATTGCTCTGGGTAGGGGTTTCCTCTACAACTGCAGGAAAGGTTTGAACTGGATTTACTGTGGGGGCCTGCCTGAGGCCCCTCTGGGAATTTCCCAAAGACCAAGGCAAAGGATTACCTTGCCTGCCCCTTGTTGATCTACATTCATTGGCCCAGTGTTTTCCCTTACCACACCTTCTGCATACTCCAGAAGGAAGGGGCATTCTGTTCCCATTGTTCCTTGAAGAAACATTGTTTCTAGGAATGACCTGTTTACAGTCTCTTTTCAAATGTCCTTGCTTTCCACATTCAAAACATCTAACATTCCTCAAACCTTTTGAAATTGCTTCTCCTACCCACATATCATCATGGTCATGAGCCTCAACATTAACCGTGTCTCTAATCCAATCTTCCAAGGGTGCAGATCTTGCTTTAACGGCCTGATTATTTTTTTGCATGCTGCATTCGCATTCTCAAAGACCAGAGATTCAATTATTATCTGACTAGCTTCTGAATTCAGGACCATTCTCTTTACTGCTGAAGCCAGTGTTTGTAAAAAATCTGTGAAAGATTCTTTTGGGCCTTGTATAACCTTTGTAAAAGACTCAGTTTTTTTCCTGGTTCCTCAACTCTGTCCCATGCATTCAAGGCTACCATTCGACATAGAATTAGCATTTGGACATCATATAAACATTGTGTTTATACTGAAGCATATTGACCTTCTCCAATAAGCTGATCCTGGCAGACTTGTATTCCTTTATCCCTCCATTGTTTTTTCTGTTTTTAGCCTCCTCTTTAAACCACATTTGCCACTGGAGCCTTTGACTGCGTTCCAGAATAGCCTGTGCCAGCTTCCACCAGTCCTGTGTTATAATCCTATTATATGTTGACCAGGAGTTTAACATTTGCTTTACATATGGGGAATGCATGCCATAAGATACTACTGCCTCCTTAAACCTTCATAAATCTAACATTTCAATTGGAGCCCAAATGTTTTGTGTAGTCATTTGATTAGGCAACTGCTGTACGGTTAACAGATAAATTAAGGGTGATTGTGTGAAAACTGGCTTTCTTTCTGTAACCTTATGATCCAATCTTGAAACAACTTCACTGTTAATTTATTCTGTCTGAATTTGAATTTCTCTGTAATTCATTTTAACAGGTTTAACAGGTTTTTCTAAAACTTTTATCTGGGCACTTAATTTGACTATCTTTTTAAATAGTAAAATGAGGATAAGAAAAGTAATAAAGTGCATAATTCAATCAACATTAATCTTCTCACATAGTTGTTCCATTGTCAGACTGCCTAAAATTTCAAACAAACCCCAATTTTCTTCTAATGTACACATAAAACCCATTTTTTTAATGTGGAAAAAAATTTCTCTTTTGAATAGTTTCCTTTAAAATATCTGATACATTAATTGACTTACCAAGTCTGGGTAGAACAGTACAAATCCAAGGGAATTTCAGAACAGCCACCTAGTGTCCGAGGTGTGAATCCACTGAGAGAGAGAGAGAGCAAGAAAATGTAGCCACAAGTTCTGGCTAAAAGCTTAAAGCCAGCCACGTGTTCCCGCTTGAGTCAAGTCAAGCCTGGGCTCTGGCTTCCTTAAGCTCCGACCACATGTGTTGGCTTTACAGGCAGGGGCCCTGTTCGACAGTGCAGGCCTGAGTTGTTTGTAGCACTGGCTTTAAGCAAGTAGCTCCAGCTGCAGCTAACCACTTGGGGCTATGGTCAGTCCGGCCTGAGACCAAGCTGACCTGGGCTCGAGCTAGGGAGCTGGGCTGCCCAGGTGGGAAACCGGAGCTGCCACTGAGCCAAGCGGTTTTTAATGGATTCTTGCCACCACATCTGGTGCCCAACGTTCGTGTTACAAATTCTCGAAAAAGCTATTTGCCTGTGGGCCTTGTGGACCCCAGCTCAGGCCTGAGCTACACTCGGCTGGTTGTGGTGGTGCACACCAGTTGGATTTGCTGAAGGAGGCAGAGGCAGGAGGATCCCAAGTTTGAGGCCAGCCTAGGAGGCTTGCTAAGAAGAAGCTTCAGCTGGGTCTGAGTCACAAACAGCAGTGGGACCATGGAGGCAGTGGCTGCTGTTCCAAGTTGCTGGCTGCTTCTCATCATGTTGGTCACTGCGGTGATGCTGCTACCTGGGACGAAGGGTTTACTGCTGCTTATTCAGAGAAGAATTGCCAGGGCCATTGTGTTAACAAGAAAGCATTGACAAAGGTCAGTTTGGAAAAGTTTGGCAAAACAAATGGTGGGGAGAAATTGCTGTGAAGATTTTCTTTTCTAGGGAAGAACGTTCATGGTTTTGAGAGACAGATATTTATCAGACTGTGATTGTCCCAAACTACAGAGGAGGCACAAAAAAAATGTCTGCAAGGAATCATGACCACACCTAACAGCAACTTTGAAATCTTCAAAAGGATGATGGGACCCCACTACAATGATTCTACATTAAGGTGATTAACACCACAGAAAGATTGACTTTGGACTACAAACTGGTCAGGACAATTTTGAGATGACTAGCTGAGATGATCCAGCCTGACAGACTACTTGAGCAAGGACTTGTGACAAGCCCTGAACTTTCCTATTATGCAGAGACTGGACAAATGATACAGGACTTGACAATTAACCCCAAAATTTTCTTTTCAAGATTCCTTAAAGATGTCTTCACCCCTAGAAAGTGGGAAGTAATTTTCAAGACCAACTTCTTGGAGAGAGTGATTATGCTAATGTACAAACACAATTTATATAGGATGATCACACTCTCTCTTTATGCCATACAGCAGCTTTGAATGCTTGGGACAGAATGAAGAACTAGGAAAGAAAACTGAATCATTTACTAAAGTTATTCAAGGCCCAAAAGAAACCTTCATTGATTTCTTACAAAGATTGACTTCAGCTATAAAGAGAATGATATCAAATTCAGAAGCTAGACAAATAATAAAAGAATCTTTGGCTTTTGAAAATGCTATTGCACAATGCAAAAGGGTAATTGTAGCATGAATCTTAAAAATTCTTATTAATAAAATCAAACCTGAGGCCAGGTATTGGGGTGAACACTGGAAGATCAGAGAGACAGAACAAGCCACAGCTAACCTCACCTGGCCAACTTCTCAGCTGATCTTGTTTCCTCAGACTGGAAGCCTCTGAGTCCTCATATCCGAATGGCTCTCATCTGAACTGTGTTGCTCCAAAGCCTGAAAGCTTAACCAGCCAAAATGCTTCTAGTTTCTGATCCCCAGGCCTTATACACCTTTCTGCTTTCTACCACCACTCCCTGGGATTAAAGGCTTGCTTTCTTAGATTAAAGGCATGATGAGTCACCATGCCTGTCTGTATCCTTGAACTCATGGATTTCTGCCTCTGGAATGCTAGGATTAAAGGCGTGTGCTATCACTGCCTAACTAGTGGCTTTTCTGTTCTCTGACCCCAGATAAGTTTATTAAGGTACACAATATTTTGTGGAATACAATACCACAGGTAATTGGGCTGTTAAAGGCAAGATCAGCACCTTTAGAGGAATGCGTCTGAGATACAGTCAATACTGACTCTCATGACCATGATAATGCTTGGATAGGTGAGGTGCCTTTCAGAGGTTTGAAGAAAAATCAAAATGTCAGGTGTTTTAATTGCAGTAAACAAGATCACTTAAAAGGGATTATAAACAGGGCATTCCTAGAAACAATGTTTTTTCTAAGAATAATTCCAACAGAGTACCTCTCCCAGAATATGTAGAAGGTGTGGCAAAGGCAGACATTGGACTAATGAATGTAGATCAACAAGGGACAATCAAGGTAACCCTTTGCCAATGGGAAATGCCTTGGGAGGGTCTCTTGCAGGCCCCATGTCAAATTTGGTTAAGCCATTACCTGTCATTGTGGAGGAAACACCTTCCCAGAGCAATTAAAGAACCTAATGGATACTGTAAAAAGCCATACTGCTCTGGATGATAGAAGAGCTATAGAAGAGAGAACAAAAAATCAGTAGAAACTGTAAAGCAAATATTTTGGCAAGCTTCTATAAATGAACAACGACCAAAATATGAATAAATGATGTTGCCATTGAAGGTCTTATAGACATAGGTGTGGATGTAACAATAATTGCACCAGAATCTTGGCTTCCTAACTGACCTCTTCAGGAGGTAAATGTTCAGCTGTTAGGGATTGAAAGATTATCTCAAGTGAAATAGAGCACAATGTGGGTCGAATGTATAGGGCCAGAAGGACAGAGAGAAAAATAAAAGCCATATGTGACTAACATAGCAATGAATTTATGGGGACATGATTTGTTACAGCAATGGAATACTCAGCTTAACATCCCTCCAATCTTAGAAACAAGCTAAAATTGACATATGTTTCTGGGGAAAATATTAGAAGGTATTATAAAGAACAGTCACCGGCCATTCAGGTTGTACAAGAACAGGCACAACATCTTTCAAACATACCAACAGCCCAACTTTTAAAGTGGCTAATTCACAAATATGTATGTGTTGAGCAATGACCTTTAACATCAGAGAAACTGCAGTCCTTAGAACAACTGGTATGGGAGCATCTAAATGTTCAGCATATTGAAGAATCAACCAGCCCTTGGGATTCTCCTGTATTTGCTATTAAAAAGAAATATGGAAAATGGAGAATAGTAACAGATCTAAGAGCCATTAATAAGGTGATTCAGCCAATTGGCTCTCTACAGTCTGGAATTCCTTTGTCCTCTTTATTACCTAAAGTATGGCCTCTTATAGCTATTAATTTAAAAAATTGTTTCTTCACTATACCTTTACAAGAAAAAGACAGAGAAAAATTTGCCTTCACAATGTCTACTTATAATAATTCTCAGCTTGTAAAGATATATCAATGGAAGGTTCTCCCAAAAGGAATGTTAAATAGCCCCCACCCTGTGCCAATATTTTGTATGACAGCTGTTGAAAATGATATGGAAGCAATTTCCTCAATCTATAGTTTACCATTATATGGATGACATTTTAGTAGCTGATTCAAATGTAGATACTTTAGAGAGAATGTTTGAAGAAGTAAAAATTTTGCCTTCTTGGGGATTATAAATTGCTCCTGAAAAATACAAAGAGGAGATTCTATTAGTAACCTAGGATATAAAATAGGTCTACAAAAAAATTAGATCCCCAAAGGTGCAAATTAGGAGAAATCAGTTGCAAACTCTTAATGACTTTCAGAGATTGCTGGGAGACATTGCCCATATATGGCCCACATTTGAGTAAAAAATACAGAACTGATCTATTTTTTCCAAACCTTTTAAGGTGACAAGGACTTAAATAGTCCAAGAGAATTATCAGCTGAAGCTGAGAGAGAATTGACTTTAGTGGAGAAGACGTATACCATTTGGATCCAGAGCTTGATTGCATTCTGATTATCTTTTTTTTACCCTCTATCCAATCTCCTACAGGAAAATTAATGCAGAGGGAAGATGTTATCTTAGAATGGATCTTTTTACCACATAAACAGAGTGAAATATTAAAAACTTATGTGGAAAAGGTTTCTGAGCTGATTCCAAAAGGAAAACTGAGACTTCATCAATTAGCAGGAATAGGCCCAGCAGAAATTGTAATGCCTTTTACTAATGATAAAATTGACAGTTTATGGGCAGAAAGGGAACCTTGGCAAAGAGCTTGCAGTAATTTTTTGAGAGAAACAACAAATATCCCAAAAGCAATAGAATTCAATTTATAAAGAGAACTGACTGGATTCTTCCTCATGTATGGAGAACACCAATTTCTGGAGCTCCTACATTTTATTCTGTTGCAAATAAATCAAGGAAGGCAGGTTATAAATCAGGAAATTTAAATAAAGTGGCTCAAAGCCTGTAGTAGGACAGGCCATAGGGTCAAGAAAATTGACTCAAACCAGTTGCTCATATGTCCTTATGAGCCAACCTGCGGTCTGCCTGAGGGTCTAGCAGCAGGTGCTGTCCAGAGTTCCTGATCATGTGGAGTCTGCCTGAATGCCTAGAAACAGGCACTGTCAGAGCTCCTGATTATGCCCAGCCAATGAGGGATTACCTGGGTACTGGGAGGGTATATAAGGCCTTCCCCATTATTGAATAAATGAGTCTGCTGTTTGCCTTCACTTAATTCCTGGTGTCTGTGTCATTGACACTGTGCCTTCTCACCTTCTCCCCCAAGGCATCTGTTAGTACCCAGCAACATATGGCACCTGAACATGGGGCTTCTGTTACTTTCTTTTTCCTGCTGCAGGTTCTGATCATCTCCTTCCATTCACTTGTGGCACTGAACAGCACCCCCAAGATGGTGTGTTTCAGTGAAAAGGCCCTTCAGTGTTGTGTTCTTTTGGTCCCTTTGGCAGACAAGAGTTGGGACCCCCATTTCTTTCATTCTTTTGTGTTGTCTGCCATGCTTGCTTGTCTGTCCCATTAGGAAGGCACATTTTTTTCTGTTCCAGTTTGCCCAGCACCTCCACATAAAGGCTGACCACCACCCCCCTCAGGAAGTGTAACCAAGGCTTGGCTCCTGAACATTGTCCCTCATCCAGAGACACCATGTGGGTATATGGCCATGGTCTGAAAAACCACAGAAGTCCCCCACTAAGTACAAGACATAAGAATCCGATAAAAATTTCCACCCCTGTTAACTATCATCTTCTGACTCTTGCTTGCCTGCTGTCTCCCTCTACAAGATGGGTAAACTCTTAATCAACTCCTCCCCTTCCATATTTGACCTTTCTATGGCATCTGATGAGGAGGAATCAGACAGTTTGGGCCCTGCAAAATCTGCCAAGGAGAACTCAGCTGCCAATAAGACTCAATGTGCTGCTCTGCCATTGGCCCCACTTCCACCACAAGGATGGGTGGCTATCTGCCCCAGGGTCCACCTACCTCAGAGGCTGGCCACTCCCCTGCTTCACTGTATACCCCTCACTGCCCACAGCCAGCCCCATTCAAAACTAGGAGGCCTGTGGACGCTTATCCAGTTAACCAGGGTCTAAATGCCACTGTCCAGCCTTGAATTCCCACTCCATAGCTAAACTCTCCCTCATCTGTAAGGCAGCTAATGAGTTGGGCCCAGACTCACTTACTTCAAACAGGTCCTCATTCAATGGGCAATTCAGCTACAGACATACTTTGATTGGCATAGTCTGCTCAAAGCTGTGTTGGAGCTGGCCACCTTTCTTAGCTGGAAATCAGCTTACACTGATCAATCAGAAGCTCAAGCATGAATGAACCTCTTAATTAACATTCCAGTGACTCTTGACCTGCTCACTGGGTGAGGTAACTTTGTCCATCCTATCCTTCAGGCAAATATTGGCCATTGAGCCTACTACCAACAGGTTTTTGACCTAGCCTTCAAGGATCTTAAGGCATGCACCCCCAGGACCCTTCAGCTTACTTTCACAATCCTATCCAACAGCCAAGGAGCTCTTCACTGACTACCTGTCCCATGTCAGTGAGGCAGTAGAGCACAGAGTGGATGTGGGCCCCACTAGCAATATGTTAATTAAACAGTTGACTTGGGAGGGGCTCAATGCCCAAACTCATAATGTAGTTGCAGCTGTGTACAATGAGGACATACATAAATGAGTGCAGGCCACCAGAGATCTTGACCCCAGCACCAGTCCATTTGCTGCTCTTACCACCTCCCAGGATGCTCTCCTCACTGACAGATAGCATGCTAATGATATCCCCAAGGGCTCCCAGGTAGCTAGAACTTACTGGGGATATAGCAAACCAGGACATTTGTGGTGTGACTGCTCTGGAGCAAAACCTAGGACCCAATGCCCCAGATGCAATAAGGAATTTCATTGGGCAAAGGATTGTAGGTCACAGCCTGCCAAAACACTAGCCCCTTTAAACTCCAGGTGGGGCACTCCTCAGCCCTGCCAGTAAGAGGAGGCTCTGGAAATCTAAAAATATATTGGACAATGCCCATTTTTCCACACTCCCCAATGCTGACAATCTTGATGGACAAGCTATCAAAGGTTTGGTGGACACAGGTGCGGATGCCACCATTTTAATCAAGACTGAGGTGCTTCACTTCTCTCACTGGAAGTTTACCCTCCCATCAGTGGTGTTGGAGGCCAACAAGACTCTAAGATGACCACCCATCTGGTCCATTGGAAGGACCTTGATGGCAATTGGGGAGCCATTCACCCTATCATTTCCACTGAACCTAGGAGCCTGTAGGGCAGAGATATATTGGAGGATATGGGTGTTGTCCTAACTACAGATAATAGGGATTTTTATGACATTGAGCACCATGAAAAGGTGGGTCTTGTAGTCCATGAACTTGCATGAGATCTGCACCCCCAATTTTAAGGGCCACTGTCCCCATGAGATCCACCACTATTGAGCTCCCTAGCCCCATTTCATTGGCATGACTTTTGAACCAAGAAGTATGGGTGGAACAGTGGCCTATAATTGAATCCAAGCTGTCAATCCTAAAGGAATTAGTTGCAGAACAGATAAAGATGGGGCACATAGAACCATCTACAAGTAAACCTAATACCTCCATATTTGTTATCCCCAAGAGATTAGGATACTACTGCCTCCTGCAGAATCTTTATGTAGTTAATGGTCAAATGGAAAAAATGGGGTCTACACAGCCAGGCCTCCCCTACCCTAGTGCTATTCTTCCATCTTATTACATATTAGTTTTAGATATTAAGGATTATTAAGGATTTTTTTTTTAAATTCCCCTTGGACCACAGGATAAAGATCATTTTGCCTTTACTATGTGGGAACCTAATATGCATAAACCAGCTAAGAGATATCAATGAACTGTTTTGCCCCAAGAAATGAAGAATAGCCACACTATTGGCCAGTTATATGTTCCTCAAGCTTTGGTCAATGTTCCCAGGGATGTTCTTTTGATCCATTATATGGATGATCTCCTCCTGGCATACCCAGATGCAGCCTACCTGCAAAAGACTGCCAAGGGAGTATTAGAAGATCTCACATCATTACATCTGATGGTGGCTCCAGATAAGGTCCAAATGGTACCCCCTTTTTTCATTTTTAGGCTTTTCCATTGCTAAGCAAGTCTGCCTCCTTTCCTTTGAATTGGAAATCAAGGAGTTGTATTCACTCTCAGAATTATACCAATTACGTTATGCTGGGGAATATCTTTCTGTACACTGTGAATATACGTTGTTCCCATTGGTTAATAAATAAGATGCTTTGGATCTATGGAAAAGCAGCTTAGAGGCAGGTGGGAAATTCAAGGAGAGAGACAGGAAAGAGAAAGGCAGAGTCTGGAGAGATACCAGTTACCACCAAAGGAGAAGCAAAATGCCAGCAGACTGGTATAGCCATGGACCACGTGGCAAAACATATAGATTTATAGAAATGGGTTGATTTAAGATGAGAGATAGCTGGCAAGTGGCTAAAGCTATAGGCCATACAGTTTGTAAATAATATAAGCCTCTGTGTGTTTACTTGGGTGTGAGGGGCTGCAGGACCATGGGTGGGAGAGATTTATCTGCACTATAGGGGGCCGGGTGGGACCAGAGAAACTTCTGACTACAATTTGGCATGGTTAATTGGCTTAAACCTTTCTTACCTGTCCTTGACCAAGAGATGAGACACCTCCTTTCATTGTTGGAGGGCCTTACCTGTCTTTCCATTAATGTTAGGCTTACCCAAAAAGCTAAAGATTTGCTACAACAGGTTTTGGTGATTCTAGCCACCTCCAGTCTGCAAAGCCATGATCCCCAAAGACCCTTATTGGCAATGGTCCTATGGACAAACAGGGGATTGGGGGGAATATTGTAGCAATCTGGGCCCCTTATATGGATACATCAAGCACATTCTGACCTGTACAAGGTCACCTCTAAATTTGACCAGTCCTTCCAACTTGGCCTTAAGGCATGGATGCTGGCACAGAGAATATATGGACATGAGCCAGATAAGCTTGTCTTCCCCTTTTCTTTAAAGAATACTCAGTCAATCTGGGTAGATTCTATCTCGTTCCAGGAAATAACCATTTTTTCAAGATTCACAGGAACTATTGATAATCATTTGCTAAAAAACAAGATCTTAGCAGAATTCTCCACACTTCAAATAAATATATAGCTGTGGCAAACCACAAGAATATGTTATAAGGAGTCCAGCTGTGTATTAAAGCTATATCTTGACCATGCCAAGTGTCAGTCAAGTGGGAAGCCATCTAACATGGACTATTTGGTGTTACACAGCTTAATATTCAGCTGTGCCTTGTTATGAATTTCTTGTGCTCACAATTCCCATAGAATGTGTGTGTGGACTTCTTGCTAGGGCCAATACTTGGATAAGGTCACATAGGAAAAGCCAAGCAGGCAGTTGATGCATAGCTTTATTTCTTATGCAAATGAAGCACAGGCCATCCCCTTGCCTTGAGGTCTGGTGGCTCTTCAGAGCAATTGACTGAGAACAAAGTATGTTTTTACATATCAAGGTGGAAGGTAAGGTGGAGCAACATTCCTGAGGGGGCAGAGAACCGCGTGGCCAGGGGAAGAAGAGGCAGGTGTTTTCTGTAGAGGCAGACAAAATGGCATGACCAGGGAGAAGAGAAAAACACAGAAGTTTTGTAGATGGTAAGGCAGGACTCTTGTAGAGTTCATCAGAGCCAGGAGTAGAGAGCAAGTAGAGATGGAGGGCGTAGAAACAGAGGACAAAGATGAGACTACAAGCATAAGAGCTTAGTCATTAGCAGGACTATGAGAGGGCAGTAAAGAGGGGACAAAGAGGAACTGAGTATCACGATGGAACTGAAGCTATGTAGACAGGATTTTATCCTGTTGTGCCCAGATCACGACCCCCAGAGAGACCACCAAAGATGAGCATGCCAGAATGCAAAAGCAAGGTTTAATTCTGGATATCCAATACAAGCCTAGGCAGGGACTTCATCCAATACATCCAATGCAGTGGAGGCTGGAGGAAGTGCCCACCTATCTGCAAGCTCAGTTTTTAAAGGGAAAAATCACAAGGTTATATCACTTAGGTGTGGTGGTATTGTGTTCCCCAAAATATGTGTGTCCTAATAAACTTATCTGGGGTCAGAGAACAGAAAAGCCACAATATTAAACATAGAGGTTAGGCAGTGGTAGCACATGCCTTTAATCCTAGCATCCCTGAGACAGAAATCCCTCTGGATCTCTGTGAGTTCAAGGCAGCATTGGAAACAGCCAGGCATGGTGACTCATGACTTTAATCCCAGAAAGCAGCCTTTAATCCTAGGGAGTGGTGGTAGAAAGCAGAAAGGTTTATAAGGTGTGAGGACCAGAAACTAGAAGCATTTGGCCTGGTTAAGCATTTTGGCTGGTTAAGCATTCAGGCTTCTGAGAGCCATTGGGATGAGGACACAGAAGCTTCCAGTCTGAGGAAACAGGACCAGCTGAGGAATTGGCAAGGTGAGATAGCTGTGGCTTGTTCTGGTAATCTGACCTTCCAGCATTTACCCCAATAACTGGCCTTGGGTTTGATCTTATTAATAAGAACTGTTAAGATTCACGCTACACTTAGGGGTGCTAGTACAGGTACAATTATGATTGGCTCGCTTCTAGGGGCTTTCTAGAAATCATGGCTTAATCTTACTTCTAAGGGAGTGGTTGCCTGCCACCATTTCTCATTGGCTGCCCTCAGGTGGGGGCATTTCTGTGGTCAGTTACCCTGGAAACCAGGAAGAGGACATTCCATAGTCCGGCAGGCATTGCCTTGTGACTACCTTGTGACTCTGTACTTTTATACTTTCTGGTTTCTGGAATCTGAACTGACTGGTTTCAGTAACTAATGACCTATTCCTAAAAAGAGAAATCTTAGGCCTTAATTTTAGGGTGAAAGCATTTTGGTCTTATTTTTAAGATGGCTCATTTTGTTCTCACAATCCCAGAGAAATAAAGTAGATGGACAAAGAGCTTGATGTATCTAGATTTATTCCTGCCCTGAATGCCTGATGGAGCTGCAGCTGTAGCTGATAGAATTTTGTCTTAGAGGAATAAAGTTAACAGACATAAGAGCATAGTGTACATAGATTTTTTTCCCCTCAGATATCCCACACTGGATGTAGTATTTTCCATGAACTCTGGGCAATCCATATATAGCCCCATGTAGTCCCCTCCTCCATTTCTATCCCTCATGCCACCTTGGCCTTTTCAGATTTCAATAAAAACAGATATGGTGTTCTTATCCAGCATTCTGGCTCCAAAGAAGTTATATATGTTATCCCTAACCCTGGTTCCATTAAATTGGCTGAGTTCTTGGCCCTCCTAAAGGTTCTAGTGGAGTGCCAGACTGAGCCCATTGATGTTTTTTTCTGACAGCCAGTAAGCTGTGCAGACAGTTCATGTGATGGCCTTTTCTTGAGTCAAAGACTCACTGACCCCCATCACCAGCACCATGCTGCTGTATATAAGATGCCCGAAATCAGAGGACTGAGCATTGGTACCTGTCAAATATTAGAACTCACCCCAAATTATTCAGAATATTGGCTCAAGGAAATGAGGTCACAGACACCATCATATTATCAGCCAGTATGGTTCTCTTAGAGCAAGTCCGGGCTCTTCATGAGCAGTTCCATCTGTCTCCACAGAATTTGTATAGACTTCTTCTAGAATTACCAATTTCCCAATGTGAACATTTGTCCTGGGCATGTGCCACTTGTGCCCCTCTTGCCCCCTTAGGGCTGCTTCAACATGCAGGGGTTAATCCATGGGGCTTGTTGCCTAACACCATCTGGCAGATGGATGTCACACATCATGCCACCTTTTGTAATCTTAAATATGTTCATGTGATAATAGATACCTGTTCCTCCTCTGTTTATGCCCTCGCCCTTTCTGGGGAGAAGGCTGTCAATGCAATAAGGCCCTTAAGTCAGCCATGATAGTTATGGAGGTACCTTGGACACTTAAGACTGACAATGGCTCTGCCTATGCCTCTCAATTATTCAATGACTTTTGGGGGTCCTGGAAGATTTCTGATACAATTGGCATCCCCTACAATTTGCAGGGACTAGCCATTGTGGAGAGGACAACAGAGCTCTTAAGGAGCTGCTGGCAAGGATGATCTTGCTTGAGGCTAGGAGTGATCCTCATTTGGCCTTAACAGAGGTCCTTTTCCATATGAACTTTCTCAATTTTGATGACAAGGGGCTCAGCCTGGCCTACAAGTACAGGGCATCTCTGCCAAGAAACATGCCCCTGCCCCAGTAAGATGGAGAGATCTATCTCCCTCCAATAGCAGCAACCAGCCCCCCTGCTGACCCTTGGGAGAGTGTATGCTTGTGTTTTTCCTCACAGTGCCACTATGCCAATATGGACCCCACAAGAGATGTGCACCTGGCCATGGATCAGCCTGCTTCCACCAAGGAGAAAATCACCCAGTATGGCTAATGTATATGCTCCCCTTTCTTGCTTTCATTCCCCCTCCAAAAGCTGAAGACTCGTGGACCCCCACTTCTCCTCATTTTGCATGATGCTCTTGTACCCATTTCACAAAATTCCCAGAGACCACCAAGGAGCCAGTTTCTGATGCAAACACATGAGGGTACTTTTATTCAGGTTCAACCTAGGCCACGACACGGCAGATGGAAGGAGATATGGTGGTAGCCATGAGCCCAGGTGTAGAGAGTTTTTATAGGGAAAAACCACAATTCAGGAATTGGCAACTTGGAATTGGGTAGAAGGGATATGGTGATTTTTTGAAACTATTGGTCTAGACTTTGGGCATGAAACTATTTGGTTAGACTTTTGTTGGGGTGTGGCATAATATAAAAAGACTATTTTATCTGCCCTGGATTCTCACTTATGTTTTGATTGGCTGGGTAGTGCTATTAGTCTTTCTCTTTTTTAAGTGTCTTCTACAACACATCCAGCAACTATGGGCAGCCACTAAGGTGACTCTACAGGTGTTTATGGCTCCTAGACTTCCAATTCTTAGCCCTCCACAGGTGGTTATGCATGTCTGTTTTTCTGAAATTCAAAAGGTGACTACTTGATCCTCTCCACCCAGGGTGACTTCCCAGGGATGGAAACTCTTTGAGGGCTGATAGTCAATGATGGGTAAGAGCTTGTTTGGCAAGCCAACCTAAGGCAGGGATAGATCAATAGCTGAGCTTCCCTGAGGTGGGGTCAACAAGGCTGGAGCAAAGAACTCTGATTCCCGCTGAGCTCCCACATAATAAAAAGGGTGGATAATATGTAGTAAGACAGGTCCACAGGGTCGAGAAAATTGGCTCAAACCAGTTGCTAAGGCATGCACATAACATACTTCCTTATGAGCCAACCTGGAGTCTGCCTGCGGGCCTAGCAACAGGTATTGTCCAGAGTTCCTGATCATGAAGAATCTGCCTGAGGGTCTAACAGCAGGTGCTGTCCAGAGTTCCCGATCATGTGGAGTCTGCCTGAGGGCCTAGCAACAGGCACTGTCAGAGCTCCTGATTATGACCAGCTAATGAGGGATGACCACACAATGTCACCAGATCGGGACACAGCCTGGGTGCTGGGAGGAGCTTATATAAGGCTTTCCTCATTATTGAATAAATGAATCTGCTGTTTGCCTTCACCTGAGTCCTGGTGTGGTGTCTGTGTCATTGACACTGCACCTTCTCACCCCCTCCCTCAAGGCAGCTTTTAGGACCCAGCAACAAAGCCCTTATGATTCTATCCAAAAGTCAGAAGTATATGGTATTCTGATGGTATTAATGGATTTTAAAGAACCTCTGAACATAGTTATCGACTCTCAGTATGTAGAAAGAGTTGTTTTACATATTGAAACTGCTGAATTTATTCCTGATGAGTCAGAATTAACTTCATAATTTATTCAGTTACAAGAAATAATCAGGAATAGGAATCATCCCATATATATAATACACATCCAGTCCCATACAGGTCTGCCAGGCCCTCTAGCATAAAGTAATGAAGAAATTGATCAACTATTGATAGGAACTATGCTGGAGACCTCAGAGTTTCATTTTTTAAAAAAAAAAAACATGTCAATAAAAAGGTTTGATGAAAAGATTTTTCTGTCACCTGGCAACAAGCCAAGGAAATTATAAGGAAATGACATACTTGTTCTTTATACAACCAAACTCCACTACATGTAGGAAGCAACCCAAAAGGTACTCAAAGGAATGAAATCTGGCAGATGGATGTGTTTCATTTTGTAGAATTTGGAAAATAAAAATATGTATACCATACCATAGATACACATTCAGGATTTCATTTGACAACTTCTTTGAATTCCAAAAAGGCTGATTATGTAATTACATATCTATTAGAAGTCATGGCCATCATTGGAATACCTGTACAAATTAAGACTGACAATGCTCCAGCATATGTCTTTAGTAATATGAAACAGTTTTTTGTTTATTACAATATAAAGCACATTACAGGTATACTACACAATCCTACAGGACAAGAAGTTATAGAAAGATCAAATCAAATTCTAAAAAATATGTTAAATAAACAGAAAGGGGTAATAAAGACCCCCAGAAATGATTGCATAATGCTTTATTAACTTTGAATTTTCTAAATGCTGATGAGAAAGTAACGACAGCTGCAGAGAGACATTGAATAATAGGAAAAACTACAGAATTAAATCAGCCAATATACTTTAAAAATGTGCTGACCTCAGAATGGAAACCAGGATATGTGTTATGGTGGGAAAGAGGTTCTGCTTTTGTTTCCTCAGGAGAAAAAAAACTATGGATACCATCAAAATTGATAAAGATTAGATTTGAACAAGAGAGACCTCTTAATTAGAAGAGATGATAGTTCATTAAACAGTGTGACCATTCAATTTAAGCTAACTTACATGACTAACAAATGCTTATCATTTGATCAGATATAACTTGACAAGGGAACCTCCCCAAAACTAGGGTTAGGGAAGGGTTTCTTTTTGTCTTTCAGGAGAATAAAAGCATCCATCTAAGGAATATAAAGACCACTGGACAAATGAGACATCTGAAGATAAAGGACAAATAATCCAGAAAAAAATGTCGCAAGAAAAAGGGTAAATTGCCCTATTAGTATATCACATATCTAACAGGATAAAATTTTATAAATCTTTCTTAATGTTTGTTTCTGCTGTTCTCTACAGACACATAATGCAAATGGTCTTTTTGTAGTCCTAGCCCAATTAAAAAATAAAGCTGAATTTGGAGTTGAAGTGTGGGTCTCTCCTTCTCTAAACCCAAGCATGCTTGTTAAAGTAAAATCTAAAATCTCTGTCTCATGTCAGAAGAGCCACCTGATATGGGACAGAAGAAAAACCAAAACTTAGGGACTATTTAATTGCTGCTAATCTCATAATCATTTAGTGTGGTGATATTTTATTTGTGCACTCCAATAAAGCTTATATGAGGACCAGAGGAAAAAGCCAGCCATTGTATTAAACATAGAGGTCAGGCAGTGGTGGCACACACCTTTAATCCTAGCATTCAGGAGGCGGAGATTCATCTTAATCTCTGTGAGTTCAAGGCCACACTGGGAGTGGAGCCAAGCATGGTAGCACACACCTTTAATCCCACTGAGGTTTGGAGGTCTGTACAGACACACAGGAAGTGCTAGAGCTGGGCAGAAAGAGGAAGTGTTGTAGCTGGGTGGAGAGAGGAAGTGAGATGGCAGGGCACAGAAAGGATATAGGCATGGGTATACAGGAAATAGCTCTCTATTGGGCTGAGGATTTCCTAGGGTAAGAACTTGTGGCTGTGGCTTGTGCTGTTCCTATGATCCCTCAGCTTTCATCCCAATATCTGGGTTGGGTTTTTTATTAATAAGATCGTTTAGCAATTTGTCTTACACTTTGGTTTTATTTTAACTCTTTAACACTTTTCTTAAGGTATAAATATTATCTCAAAGTTTATCATATTAATACATATTTATATTTTAAACTTTTTGTCATGATTTTAATAGTCATATAGAGTACTAATTTTAGAAAAATGCTCCATCTAGCTTTGTGTACATGATTTTGGGTTTCAGTCTCTATTAGTTAGCTAGGAATTAAGTTTTTGTACTCTGGATGTAAATAACAAATGTTGATACTTAAAACTCTTTGACATGAACTGCATGACATTTAAAATGCTTATGTTTTCTGCAATGAACCATGACCATACCTAACAACTGTCTTTGAAGTCTTCAAAAGGAAGGTGGAGCTACACAATGATGATTACACATGGACTATGATAACACCACTAAGCTGAAAAACACCACCTAAAAATTGGCTTTGAACTACAAATTGCTTAGGACAATTTTGAGGTGGCTAGCTGAGATGATCCAGCCTCACAGACTGCTCTAGCCAGGAATTCAGACAAGCTCTGTATTTTCCCATTACATAGTGACTGGACAACAAATGATATAGCTATCTCTCCCAGGACTTGAAAATGATCCCAAATTTTTCCTTTCAGGGTCCCCTAAAGATGTCGTTGCCCCCAGAGAGAAGGAAGTACATTTAAGAACATGATGCCCACATTTCCAAGAGGTGGTGTGGGTGGTTTTTGGTCTTTCATTAGGTTATAAATATTTGTCATTGTTTAGGGTGGTTGGTTACAAGTTGTTATTGGTAATTGTCAGGAAAAAAGCTAAACAAAGGAATTTAGATTCAGGGTTCTGGTTTTGAAAAGAAAAAAGGGGAAACAGATATGATAGGAATATAAAGGTAGATTATTGAATCTACTCAGAAATGAAACAGGGGGATATAGAAATAAGATAAAAAGGTAGATTATTGAATCTATGTTTTAAACAAAAAGCAATTAATAGGCTTAAACATTTTACACTGATATAGATTTTTGTATATTGATACAAATTTAAGATTATTTTTGTTAGAACATACTGTACATACATTTCTAGTCTTGTTCAAGGTATTGCACCTGTACATCTCATTTAACAATGTAATACAAATTTCTAGTCCTTGAAAGTTATTACTAACAACTATTTAGGATAATAAGGAAATGCAGGTTAGTAATTAGTCACCTATTACAATCAAACTTGTAGTCACATTAAGTATGTTTTCAAGGTCAAAGAGAGATAGATTTTAGATAGGTCATCTTCAAACACCTCAGAGATCTGCAGAATATAGCATTTAAGATGTTTTAGTAACATATGTTCTTTTTTATGGTAATGAGACATGTCTGCTCCTGGCAGCACCAATCTACTTCAGAGAAGATGATGGACATAAAGAAACTCCACATGGAGTTTACTTTCTTTGTGGCAAAAGTAAGCCACTGGGCAAGAAAGTGTTCTTGCCTTGACTGCTGACAGTATGTTGTCCAAACTGGACAAGCAGGACACAAAGGAGAGTGACTGTCAAACCTTGCCAAGACAAGGTGGGACAATCCTTCAAAAATCTTGCTTCATAGAAAAGTCTGTCAGATGTGCTAGGCCTGTAGGCTGAAGATGGATGCCCAACATTACAGAGGATTCTTGGGTGACTGTCCAGGCAGCCAGCTGTTTCTGTCATTTCTCACATTTTTTTGGAAATTGCTTGCTTGTACTTCCTGCTTACTCAGGTAATATTATTTCCTTCTTAGGTCTCTGAGGGAGTTGATGACTAAATAGTTATAGTTTTCCTTGTTAACAAATTCAGAAAAGAAATTCACTAAAGAGGTGTAAAATGTATAGGATTGAGAGACATTAAAAATAGTTTTAGTAATGCAATTTAGAACAGAAGTGAATTAGGTACAACCTTTTGGATTCACCAAAATAAAATAGATAATAGAGTGTTTTCTGTGAATTTGTCAAATGTTTATGGACTAGACATTGTTGATGCTTTTATTGCCTATATATATTGTATATAGTTATTGTACTTGTGTATATAGTTTTTCCTATGTTAGTTATAACCTTTTTCAAAATTTTAGACAAAAAGGGGAAATACCTTTGCTCCCAGTAATTGGGAGTCACACATGCCTTTAATCTTAGAACTAGGGAGGTTAAAACAGGAAGTGATATGGCTGGATAGAGAGAGGCATATAAGGCAGGAGGATACAGGAACTCAATGTTTTTTTTTTTTTTTTTTTGGCTGAGGATTCTGTAGAAGTCTTTCTAATGGCTGGCTGCTCTGCTTCCCTGATCTTTCAGCATTTACCACGATATATGGCTCTAGGTTTTATTAAGACCAATGAGGATTTGTGCTACTGCCAGTGAAGGAAACCTTGGAAACAGAAAGCTGCTGCAGATGTAATTGAAAGAGGGGGCAATGTTCTAGTCCCATCAAGCTGCAAAACTTGGAAACCATGTAGTTCTGGCTTTAGAGTCAAGCATAGAAGAAACTTGTTATGGAATCTTCCTCTGAGACTAAGGAAAACTGCTGAGGCCATGAATGTGTCAGGGGTGTACCTGAGTGGAGGCCTAGAAAGGCCATTTCACGAAGCTGTGAAGTTGAAGTCTGAACTGCCTTGGAGACCTCAAGATGATCAAGATGCCAGAGCCATGGAATACCTGCCAAGGAAAGCTGCTAACAAGGAGTGGAACAAGCCCAAGAGAAAGAAGTATTTTGCAATCAACAAAGCTGGAAGTAATTGGAGGTCTGAAGAGCATTTTGACATCGACATGGAGATGCAGAGATTGGAGTTTGCCCACCTGCTTTTTGGTCTTGCTTTAGACCAGTATTTCCTCACAATGCCCCCTTACCTGCATTTTGGAACAGTAATGTGTAACCCAAATTCTAATTGGTTTTAATAATAAAACCCCGAGTTAGATATTGGGGTAAATGCTGAAAGTTCAGAGAAGTAAAGGAGCCAGATATTAGAGGAACTTCTTACCTCAACCAAATCCTCAGACCAAAATGGAGGGGAGCTCCTGTCTCCTCCTGCTTTATATTCCCCTCTCCACCTAGCCATATCACTTCCTGTGCTACCTCTCAAGTACTGGGATCAAAGACATGAGATCCCAAGTACTGGGGTTAAAGGTATGAGCCTCCACCACCTGGCTCTGTTTCTCTTCTAGACTGGATCAATCTTCTGTAGCCCAGGGTGGCCTTGAACTCCTGATCTTTCTGCTTCCTCCTCCCAAGTGCTGAGATTAAAGGTGTGTGCCACCATTGCCTGGCCTCTATCATTAACTAGTGGCTATCTCCATACTCTGATCTCCAGCAAGCTTTATTTGTTCGAGCACATACAAAACAAATCACTACTACTGGCTGTGGTGGTATTGTGTTCCCTAAAATATTGTGTACCCTAATAAACCTATCTGGGGTCAGAGACAGAACAGCCACTAGATAGAAAGGCTAGAAAATGGTGGCACTCACACCTTTAATCCTAGCATTCCAGAGGCAGCAATCCCTCTGGATTTCTGTGAGTTCATGGTCACACTGGAAACAGCCAGGCATGGTAACACACGCCCTTAATCCCAAGAAGTGAGCCTTTAATCCCAGGGAGTGAGGCAGAAAACAGAAAGGTGTATAAGGTGTGAAGATCAGGAACTAGAAGCATTTGGCTGGTTAAGCTTTTAGGTTTTGAGCAGCACAGTTCAGCTGAGAGCCATTTGGATATGAGGACACAGAGGCTTCCAGTCTGAGGAAACAAGATCAGCTGAGAAGTTGGCCAGGTGAGGTTAGTTGTGGCTTGTTCTGTCTCTCTGATCTTCCAGTGTTCACCCCAATACTTGGCTCAGGTTTGTTTATTTAATAAAGACTTTTTAAGATTCATGGTACAACTGGCTAAGTTTGACTGTCCTGGAAATTACTCTGTAAACCAGCATGGCCTCAAACTCAGAGATCTACCTGCTTCTGTCTCTGGAGTACTGGGATTAAAGGTGTGCCATACCACACTGGCCTCTAAGATTTTTCTTAGTTCCTTTTCACAAGTTAGAAACTTAGTTGGGTGAGATCTTGCCCCATATATTCTATTTCTAATCTGTTTATCTCCTTGAACAAAGGACTTAGCTCCATTCCACTTCCTGGTGCTGTTTTTCTCCTTAAATTGTACATTTTGTATTTTTACTTGATTAACTTGCTCCTTTTCAATATATATATATTCATTAGAGTTAACACTAATAACCACATGATAGAGTCCATTACTAAGCTGCTTTGAGATTTCCTATGCCAACACAATTAATCCAGTACTCTTCATTTTAGACTCAGGCAGATTCTTGACCAAAATATCATAAGAATAATCTCTAGGCAACCCCTCTGAAATCTTTTGATCTAATTTCCTACAGTTCAAATCATCCATGTTCCTACTAGAATGCCCATTAAGCAGTGCTTAAAGCATTCCACTGCCTTCCAAATCCAAAGTACCAAAGTCAACATTACTTCAAACAAAAGATGGTCAGGTCTATCACAGCAATGTCACAGTCCCTGGAACCAACTTCTGTCTTAGTTAAGGTTTCTATAACTGTGAAGAGACAGCATGACCATGGCAACTCTTATAAAGGAAAACAAGTAGTGTGGCTTATAGTTTCAGAGATTTAGTCCATTTTCATCATGACAGGACATGGCAGCATGCAGGTAGATGTGGTGCTTGATAGTCTATATCTGGATCTTCAGGCAACAGGAAGTGAACTGTGTCACTGGGCATAACTTGAGCATAGAAGACCTCAAAGCCCACCTACACAGTGACACAATTCATCCAACAAGGCCATACCTACTCCAACAATGCCACACCTCCTAATAATTCCACTCTTAATGAGCTTATGGTGGCCAATTACATGTATTTTTCCTAAAGAAGAGTTGACACATTTTGTGTGTGTGTGTGTGTGTGTGTGTGTGTGTGTGCGTGTGTGCATGTGTGTGCGTGCATGTGTGTGCATGTAACGTGGATTGAACCCTGTGAGTATATGTGTAAGTAACTTGGATTCAACTCTTGTTTACAAATTATGGATCTACAAGGAATACAGTTGTTTTTAAGTAATTATCATGTGGCTCTCCTCCATCTTGGCTGATGGCCTCATCAGAATATAAACAGCCACATGGCTAGCAGCCATCTTTACTAAGGTTAAACCCTACATGACATGTGACTTCACCATCTTAAGATGACCACATGGCATAAAGCAACAATTACAAAACTTCTCAGTCCTAATGAGCCCTGTTTAACATTATCTCTCCCTTTTAGACTAAGGGAGCAACAAGTCTAAAATATTTTGGATTATTATGGATTTTTGTATGATGATAAAATTTTAAGGTTATAAAGGTCTATTCAGAATAATAAAACTTAATTTGTGATGTATGTCTAACTATTTTTCTTTGCTAGTCTTTCAATATCAAGCTTCTATAAATTTTAGATAAATAACAACATAGTTTGATGAATAAGGTATATTTGATAATCAAGATTAATAAGTGCCTAAGGTCTACTCAGGTTCACAGTAATATTTGTCTAGTAATTCTTTGTCTTTCCTCACTTTAATCTTTAGCTGTTTGGATAAACTAAGCCGTACAAAAACTTGCAATATTTTATAATGATGCACTATAAAAAGATCAGTAAAGTTGCCAGTTACTCTATGGGCTGTATCTATAATTAAATTTTTTATTTTGATACTAGAAGAGCTTCAGTTTAAAAATTGTTTTTAAGGTTAAGCCTAACTGGGATAGAATGTCAGTCACCATATAAATAATCAAATTATTTAATGTATTTAATTAATAATTAATTAATTACAGGAATAATTATTTATCCTTCTGTATATATTCTCAAAGTTAAGCCTAAAACAAGGAACTAAAAAGAAGCAAAATTTGTCTAGTTTAGATATACTTAAGAGATAATGGTCCTCAAACTCTTCAGAGATCTGCTGAATATGGCATTCAAAAGTTTATTTTTTAAAAGAGCTTTTAAAAAGCTAATCTCCGGGCTGGAGAGATGGCTCAGAGGTTAAGAGCACTGACTGCTCTTCCAGAGGTCCTGAGTTCAACTCCCAGCAACCACATGGTGGCTCACAACCATCTGTAATGACATCTGGTGCCCTCTTCTGGTCATACATGCTGTATACAAAATAAATAAATAAATCTTTAAAAAAAAAAAAAAAAAAAGCTAATCTCCTTCAAAGAAAATGATGGGCATAGAAGAACCTCTACCTGGGTCTTGGTTTAAATGTGGTAAAACCAGCCAATGGGTGGAAAAACTGCCCATCACCCCATCACTTTGCCTGCTTCCTGAACCCTGTCCAAATTATGGACAAGTAGGACACTGGGGGAGTTAATTTCCTCACTTTGCCTAAACCAAGTAGGCCAGTATCCCCAAATTCCTCATCCACTGGAAAGTCTGTTGGATCTTCTGGGCCTGGCTGTTGGTCTCCTTTTTCCTTGGGGATCATCAGATGTTAGTCCACAAAGGGGGAAGGAGCTGAAGTGAGTGATCAGGGTCAGAGAGCTTGTGAGTTGATGGAAACAGCTTTCTGGGGGTATAATTTAAGTGTTGCAGCTCCACTTTATTCCAGAAAGAAAGGGGAATAAAAAGGCTGAGGACAGTGGCCAGGGCATCACCTAATTTGTATTAAACAGAATGTTCCTATCATAAGGCTTCATTTGTGACAGAAGGATCCTGTAGCAAACTCCTAGTACAAGTCTTAGCTACCAGATATGCAGAAGGGGGAAAGTTTCTAGTAGGGAATGATGCCAAGAGTCATGCTAGAGATAAATCAGATATCTAGGCTTAGAGAGAGCTTTCAGATGAGATTAGTCCTCCTGGCCTAGAGACATTCTCCAGATAAGGGCAGACAGAGAGCAGGAAGTCTTGCTGGGAGGGAGTCCCTCATGTTGTCGAGCTTGGAAAGGGCTACTAGGCTGTGATAGACTACAGCATCTGACCAGCAAGGCCTCCCAACATCTCCCTTTGTTTTATTTTATAATGGAAAGGTGTCATCACAAGCCCTGAGGACCTTGTCATCTATGTTGGAAGAGTTCAGGGCCTGGTAGTGAACCATGACATGATTGGTGGTAATTTTAGCTATGGTGGTGATTGATATGTTGCCAGAGGAAATGAATAAGGCAGGAGGCAAGCATCAAAATAAAACATAGCTATAGTTGGATGTTTCTTTTCCACCTACCAGTTCCCAAATAACTGACTCAGAGGCTGAATATGAATTATAAATACTTAGCCAATAGCTCAGGTTTATTACTAACTAGCTCTTACATTTTAAATTAATTTGTATTTCTTATTTACACTCTGCCATGTGGCAAACTTTATTAGCATGGAATGTTCATCTCCTGCTCCCTCTGTCTGGCTGGTGACTCCTGATTCTTTCCTTCTTCCTCCCAGCGTTCTCCTAGTCTGACTCTCTTGCCTAATTTTATCCTGTTCAGCTATTATCCAGTCAGTTTCTTTATTAAACCAATCACAACATAATTTACACAGTGTACAAAAAGATCATTCCACAGCATTTCCCCCTTTTTTTCTAATTAAAAAGGAAGGTTTTAACTTTAACATAGAAAAATTATATGAAACAAAAACAGTTATCAAGTAAGAATTACAGTTATAATATCTAGTCTATTTGTATTTGGCAAAATTAGAGAGAAAATGTTCTATTTTCTCTCTCATTTTGGCGAGTCTAAAGTTTCACATCTAATTTACCTTTTTATTATAACTAAGAAAAATTGTACTTACAACTATTTAGTCTTCAACTCCAACAAAGACCCCAGAAGGATATAATATTACCTAATGTCAGGAACATCTCATTGTCTGGACAGTCACTCAAAGTTCTTTTGTAACATTGAAGCAGCTATCTTTGGCCCACTGGCCTAGTATATCTGAGACTTTCCTGAGAAGCAGGGAATTTTGAAGGACCAACCTACTTTGTCTTGGCAAAGTTTGACAGTCACATTTCTTGTGTCCTGCTGGTCCAGTTTGGACAGTAGAATGTCAAAAATTGAGGTAAAGGCAGTTTCTTGCCCTAATGGCTAGCTTATGCCACAAAGAAAGCAAACTCCACATGGAGTTTTTCAATGCCCATCATCTTCTCTGAAGTAGATCAGTGCTGTCAGGAGTAGACATGTCTCACTGTCATGAAAAGTATCATGTTATTAAATATATTAAATGACATATTCTGTAGGTCTTTGAAGTGTTTGAAGACCATCTATATCTAACTATATCTTTGTATTGCCTTGAAATCATACCTAACATGAGTATAAGTTTGACTATTATAGATGACTATTAATCTGTATTTCTTAATTATATATTATACTTTTAAACGAGCTGCATAAACACAATACCTTAAACAAGAGTAGAAATATTCATACAGTGTAAAAAAATTAACTCTACATTTGGATCAATAAGCTAAAATCCATACCAATGTAAAATATTTAAGGTTAATAGTTTTTTGGATTAACGCTGATTTAATAATTTACCCTTTTATCCTACCATTTCTATATCCCCCCTTTCTTTTTAGAATGAGATCCCTGAATCCAATATCCTTTGTTTAGTTTTTTTTCTGACCATTACCAATAACAACTTGTAACCAGTCCCCCTTAAATGATAATAAATATCCATAACTAATTTTTTGGGAATGTGAATGTAATTTTCTAGACTACTTCCTGTTGATTTGGGGCACTGGTAATCTTTGAGGGAACCTAAGAAAATCAGGATAATTGTTAAGTCTTGGCTATAGTATTCTGTGAGACTGGGTCATCTCAGTCAGCAGCCTGGAAACTGTTCTGGATGCTGGATCACCAGGGCCATCATACTTATTGGTGTCTGGTCCCCTTGCTCGGAAAATATATAACATTTTAAAGTTAACATACATATCTGTATTAGTACAAGTATAGATTGTGTATTGTACACAAGTCAGTTCAAGATGATTTTTTGTTATGTGATTGAGTAGGTAAAATATGCATCACATGTCTTGAAGTTTTTCTAAGTTTATTTCTTTATGTCTACAGTCAAGATTTCAGGGGATCATGCTTTAATCCCAGCACTTGGGAGGCAGAGGCAGGTGGATCTCTGTGAGTTAGAGGCCAGCGTGGGCTATAGAGTGAGTTCCAGGAAAGGCATAAAGCTACACAGAGAAACCCTGTCTCAAAAAACCAAAAAACAAAACAAAACAAAAAACCCAAACAAACAAACAAAAAAGATTTCAGCGGGTCTTCCATGGTCAAACCTGATTTTCCTTAACCTGTAATGAATCCATAGCCTCTTATTTCCTGTGGAAACAAAAGCATAATCTCTCCCCCAAAGTAACATATCTTTTGACTTAAATTTTGAAGTCAAGATGTTTTTAAAATATATAGGTTGGCTTAATGCAGCAGTTTCCATAATCCAATGTCTCTTAGCCACCAAAAACCTCAAACACAACACAATAACACACAGGATGCAGACTCTCTGTGTATTTCTCTGTGTATATACTCTTTTCTCTCAAGCTTGTACATATTTTTATACACACTGTGACTTGTTTAGAGGTTCTATCCTCAGTGTGTATCTGTAACCTTCTTTGTCTGTGTGAGCAAAAAACTGTTGTATAGTTTAGATCATGCATGCTGCCACTGGGTCCTCCCCCTTGATTCCTGAAAGTCTAGTCTCATGGTAGAGGCACATTTACCACCAGCTCTGAAAGCCATGTTTATTGCCCCAACTCTGGGAAGTTTCTGAGTCCATGCCACCACTGAGTAGCATCCCACCTGCTGTTCATTAAAACTATATAAGTGTTTGGTTCGTAGATCCTTTAAAAGAGCTGTCTCTTTTAGTTACTAGTGCTAAGCCAGGATGCCATCTCTTAAGGGAGTAGTGCCTCTGCTCACTGCCAGCAAACAGATCCAACCAAAGAAAATGCAGCTACCAAGAAGCCATGCTTGATTTTGTGTGTCTAGAATCCTTTTTTAAGCTTTGTCAGGGTTTATGTGGAAATTTTGGTCCCATGTTGGAACACCAAATGTAGTCAGATATTTCTTTTCCACCTGCCAGTTTCCAAATAACTGAATCAGAGGCTGAATATAAATTGTAAATGCCCAGTCAATAGATCAGGCTTATTACTAACTAGCACTTACATTTTAAGTTAACCCATAGTCCTTATTTATGCCCTGCCATGTGGTGGTACCTTTATTAGCATGGCACATTCATCTCCTGTTCACTCTGTTTCTGACTGGTGACTCCTGACTTTGCCTTTCTTTTCTCCAGTATTCTCCTGCTCTGGCTTTTCTGCCTAACTTTATCCTGTTCAGCTATTGGCCATTCAGCTTCTTTATTAAGCCAATCTCCATGACAAAAACTTCATAGTGTACAAATGGATTATTCCACAGCACATAGCATAATCAGAGGACTGATAAAGTGTAGGATCCAGGAACACAAGGGGTTATGGAATCAGGATAAAGATTCCAGGGGCTGATGCCAGGTCAGATCTTTGTGTAGAGCTTTAAGTGTCTTTACATTTTGTTCCCAATAAATTGTACTCATTTACAAAGACACAACATTCTTCTTCCAAGACCATACAAATTCCCCCATGTTCAGCAGTTATTAGTTCTAGTGTTCTTCTCTTTTGGAGCTTGATCCCAGCAAGAGAGTTCATCTATTCTTGGAGTGATACAAGGCTCTCAGTTGTACATGTTATAGCCTGATCAAGTTTGTCTCAAGTCCCCTTCTAGGTGATGGCTTTGTATGATGTTGGCAGTTGCTGCACCCAGAGAAAGAGTGAGTCCAAGTCCCATGGGCAGGGGGATGAAAATCTCAGTGTGACTGGATGTAGAGGAGAAAAGCAGCTTCCTCTTCCTCGAAAAGGTATACCAGAGGGTGTAATCATCACTGCTATGCAAAGGATGGACAGGGAGGAGTTAACACACATCTGGGTGTTTCCCTTGCATGAAAAAAGGGGAGGGGCAATGCATGTTGGGCTGGAAATAGTGATGTTAGTGAGACATTGTAATGAGTAGCCTTGTCTGGACTGGAAATATAACCTAGAGAGTTGGACAGTTGGTTGAATAGGGGAATATCTGACAGTCAAGAACCAGTGAAATTTTCTGTGGTCCTGGGGTAAAGGAGAGTGGTATTGATTGGTACAGCTGTCAGTAGAGGTCTATTGCTGGATGTACAAAAGAAGCAGTTAGAGGCGTTAGGGTAGGTGATAAAAGGGAGAAAGTCAGCAACATATTGAATGTGTTGGTTCCATGTTATGGTGGTTTTGATCTGTTGCTGAATCTGTTTTTCATAAGAGAGACTATTGTGATGTGTCAGAATGGGTCAGGATACTGGGACAAGTTGTTGGGGTACATGAAGATGCTGGGGATGCTGTGAATATATTGCTCTAATTGATTGATAAATAAAACACTGATTGGCCAGTAGCCAGGCAGAAAGTATAGTATAGGCGGGGTAAGAAGAAAAGAGAATTCTGGGAAGAGGAAGGCTGAGTCAGGAGTCACACGCCAGAGACAGAGGAAGCATGATGTGAAAATACCGGTAAGCCACAAGCCACATGGCAACTTATAGATTGATAGAAATGGGTTAATTTAAGATATAAAAACTGAATAGCAAGAAGCCTGAGCCATTAGGTCAAACAGTTTTAATTAATATAAGCCTCTGTGTGCTTATTTGGGTCTGTGTTTATTTGGCCTTGGGCCCAAGCAGGACTTGAGAAAACTCCAACTACATGAAGATCAGCCACAGGTGTTTGAGCTATGGGTAAAGCACAGAGTTTTCTCTGAACTCCTACATGTCAGCACTCATTCCAGGAATCAGGTATTGTGAAAGAGCAGGCTTTCCTTGATAAAAACATGGGACTCTTCCATATCACAGTATCATCTCCTGCATCCTCCATAGGTTTCTACATCAGCCAGGCATCCTTGTTTGAATCTGGATTGCATGCATGGGAAGCAAATGAAAGGGACATTTGAACAATTGGTGGAATTGGAGTAGAGGAGGAAGGGGACAGCATTCTGGCATCCTTCAATTGGGCAGTCCCCAGAATCTATGATGTTGTGATCTTGGTAAGTCTCCATAACAAAGAAATGCCAATGAAAAATATTAGGGGGCTTTGCAGAGCATGAGTATTAGCATCTAAAAAAGCAAAACTGGCCACAAGAATAACGAAAAGGGGAGACTGTAGTATACAGCTGCACTGGGCTGTATGAATAAGGGCGTGTACGTCTTCCCAGGTGAACTGGTCACATGTCATTGGGCATCTGTGTTGCTTTCTCTTTGTCTTGTCTGTGATCACCAAGAGTGCCATCTTTTTGACTAGAAGGATCATGTGGGACATTGTGAGCTGTTACCCAAACAGGACAATGTTGGTCCTGTGGGAAGACACAAGCAAACCCCCTTCCAGTTGTTAGCAAGGGATTGGGTCCCTTTCATCACCCATCAAGTGGGTCTTCCCATCAGATCAAAATGGGTAGTATGAGTGGTAGATGGCTCCAGTGATGGATAATGGGGAGTTTGTCCTGGGTAGCATAAACGTTTAGCACATCAAGTATAAATAGTGCCATATTTAATTCAATATTTGGTGGTAGGGAGCCCTGTGCTTGTTTGAGTGTTTTTTTTTTTTTTTTTTGAGTGTCTGGTGTGTTCTTTCAATGATGGTTTGGTCCTAAAGTCTTGCAAATTTTTTTAAGCTGGTGGCTCTTAAAGGCTGGTCCGTTTATCAATTTTGATCTGGAGGGGGACCCCCATGACAGCAAAGGTGGAGACCATGCGATCAATTAGTTTCTTTGAGTTTTCATTAGTTTCATTTCAGGTGAAATGGGAGTTGGTATCAATAGTGATGAATACAAATTTCTATCTGCTGAATGGCTGAATTGATGGTGGCATCAATCTGCCATAGGGCATTGGCTTTAAGGCCTCTGGGATTGGTGCCCAATTGTTGTTTAGCAGGAATATGGATTAGGGAGGAAAAGAGGAGCAAGTTGTGAGAATATGTTTAAGGTGTTTTATGGGGATATTGGGGAATTTAAGTTGTAATCCTCTTAAGTTGAAGTGGGTCAGCTGATGAAATTTTTTAGCAGTGAGGGACATTGTTAAAGTCCCCAGTTGTGACAAATTTATTGACTAAAGCATTGCCATCAGAGAGGGGCACAGAGAGGGATGAGTGAGCTTGGATATGGCTGATAAAAATGGGATGTGTCCTTGTTGGGAGTATATTTGAAATTTTTATTAGTAGTGGGGAGAGAGGGTTATCATCAAGCTTGCTATAATAGTGGGCTAGCCAAGGGAGCAGATTAACCACATAAATGCTGTCTGAATACAGATTAAATGGTTCTTTGAGGTATGTTAGAACCAGGAAAATGGCATTCAGTTCCTTGAATTGGAGGGATTTATCTGGGAGGAAGAAAAAATGGGACTCAGTGTCATTGTCTCCCTGATGTATTGCATATGCAGCCCTCTGTTTCCCCCATCCATCTGTGAAAGCTATGGGGGCCTGAAGGACAGGGGATTGAGAGGATACGCAGAGAGGGAACCACCTAAGGGGCAGTATGGTTACCAGAAATTTATCTGTGGGGTAGTTAGTAGTTATCTATTTGTCCTGGAAAGCTGATAAAACAGTTAGCAAAAGAAATGTGGTTTCTTAGGAGCCATTGGATGCCTGGGAAGGGGAAGGGTAGAATAATTATATCAAGTTCCTTCCCATATTTTGTAAAGTACATTCTCTTCCTGTCCTTATCATGTTGGATAAAGTATTGACCTGGGTTAATAGTTGAGGACCTCCCTGTACTGGTGTAAGGAGTCATTCTAAGATCCTCTGAGACTGACATAGGGCTCCAACTACCATGGGCAAGGAATTAAATATAAGAGCCTGGATTGGCTATTATTGATCATAACAGGCCAGGGAAGCATCTTTAACATAATTGTTAATAGAACAAAGGGCATCTTTAGTTTCTAGTGTCAGGGAGAGGGGAGAAGAGGTTTTTGTCACCCTTAAGTAGATCAAATAGAGGCTGCAATTGGCTGGTCATTATGGGAAGCCAAGGTCTCAGCCAGTTAATATTGCCTAGGAAGCTTTGGAGGCTGTTTAAAGTTGGTGGGTTGGGAAGGTCAATAATAGGTTTAGCTGGTTGGACTGAGGTGAGGGTAATTTCTGTCCTCAGGAATGTGATGGGGGAGACAAGTTGGATCTTATCTTCTGTTATCCTATGTAAAGCCTCTTTCTTTAAGGGCCATTATGGCTTGTTGTTTAAGATTCTCTAACATTAGTTTTTGGTCCTGTTTTTTGTCCTGATACATTAATAGGTCATATCCATATAGGAAATAGGTAATGATATACATGGAGACCTGATTTAATAAGGGATTTTAATGCCTGGGCTTCCTCAAAAATAGTCCGCTATTGACCCTACCTTCAGAGAGTGCAATCCACTTATATTTATCAGATGGTTCTGAGTTGTTGATTTTAAATATTGAAAAGGCAAAATGCTTGCAATCTTGTTCATGAAGAAGTATTAAAAAGAAGCAATCTTTTATGTCTAAAACTAATATTGGGGTATTTACTGGCATGGCAGAGGCAAAGGGGAGGCCATGCTGAGGTGAGCCCCCAATTTTCTTGGTCTTATTAATTGCTCTCAGATTCTGGAGAAGCCTCCAAGTCCTGGTCTTATTTTTAATTGCAAAAATGAGGATGTTCCAGGGGCTTCTAGAGGGGCCAAATGTGTCCCATGTCTAATTGATGTTTAACTGGTTGCTGTAAAATAGTTAATTTCAGTCGAGCAGCGGTGGTGCATGCCTTTAATCCCAGCACTTGGGAAGCAGAGCCAGGTGGATCTCTGTGAGCTTAAGGCTAGCCTGGTCTACAGAGTAACATCCAGGACAGGCACCAAAACTACACAGAGAAACCCTGTCTTGAAAAAACAAACAAACAAACAAACAAAATAGTTAATTTCTCCCTGTTTAAAGGTCACTGTTCCACACAGACAAGATATTCTGTGATTCACTCTAGGCAGGGAGTGAGGTATTCAGCAACAGGCCTGCCTCCCATTCCCACCTGTCTCCCACTCCTCCTCACCCGGTTACCACTCCCCCCACCTGCATCCCATTTCCACCTGCCTCCCACTCCTTCCCACCTGGTTACCACTCCCCACCTGCCTCCCATTCCCACCTTCCTCTCACTCCTCCCCACCTGGTTACCACTCCCCACCTACCTCCCATTCCCACCTGTCTCCCACTCCTCCTCACCTGGTTACCACTCCCCATCTGCCTCCCATTCCCACCTGTCTCCCACTCCTCCTCACCTGGTTACCACTCCCCACCTGCCTCCCATTCCCACCTGCCTCCCACTCCTCCTCACCTGGTTACCACTCCCTATCTGCCTCCCATTCCTACCTGCCTCCTACTCCTCCCCACCTGCCTCCCATTCCCACCTGCCTCCTACTTCTCCCCACCAGCCACATAAACATTCCAAATTCCTATAGTTTGCTCAATTTATTACCACCAGAGCATAAAGTTTACACTGTATTTGACTTAAAAGATGCATTCTTCTCCATTCCTCTACCAAAAGTAAGTGAGCTTATCTTCACATTTGAATGGGCTAACCCTGAACTTGGGATAGCAGGTCAACTAACCTGGACCAGAGTACTTCAAGGGTTCAAGAACTCTCCCACCATCTTTGATGAAGCACTCAACCAGGATTTGAATTTCTTCCATAGTAAGTACCCTGAGGTAACCTTTCTTCAAAATGTAAATGATTTATTATTGGCTGAGGAGAAGTAAAAGCTCATCCACCAATGTGACATCTCTACAAGTTGTAGGAAAATTTTAACAAACAAAGGTTGGGGTAGGGAACAAAAGCAAAACCCCTTCCCCAACATAGGACATATCCACGTTTCCATTCTGAGGTCAACACATCTTTGAAATAAACTGGTTGGTTTAGCTCAGGAGTTTTGTCTGTCATCCAGTGTCTCTCTGCAGCTGTTGTTCCTTTCTCATCAGCATTAAGAAAATTCAAGGTTAATAAAGCACTGTGCAATCTGTTTCTAGGAGTCATTGTTACCTGTTGCTGTTTATTTAGCATATCCTTTAAAGTTCGATTGGATCTTTCTATGACTTCTTGGCCTGTGGGATTGTGTGGTATACCTGTAACATGCTTTATATTGTAATAAGCAAAGAACTGTCTCATTTTATTGGAGGCATAGGCTGGGGCATTGTCTGTCTTAATTTGTATAGGTATTCCCATGATGGCCATAACTTCTAATAGGTGTGTAATCACAGAATCAGCCTTTTCAGAACTCATAGGAGTTGCCCACTGAAATCCTGAGTAGGTGTCAATGGTATGGTGTACATACTTTAATCTTCCAAACTCTGCAAAATGAAACACATTCATCTGCCAAATTTAATTTCTTTGTATACCTTTTGGATTGCTCCCTACAGGTAATGGAGTTTGGTTATATAAGGAACAAATAGGACATTTTTTCACAATATCCTTAGCTTGTTGCCAAGTGATGGAGAAATCCTTCTTTAAACCTTTGCTATTTACATGGTGTTTCTTATGAAATTCTGAGGCTTCTAGCAATTACCTATTAGTAACTGATCAATCTCCTCATTACCTTGTGCTAGAGGTCCTGGCAGACCTGTATGGGATCTGATATGTGTTATATATATAGGATGTTCCCTTTTTCTGATGATTTCCTGCAATTGTATGAATAATGAAGTTAATTCTATATTACCAGGAATAAATTCAGCAGTTTCAATATGTAAAACAACTCTCTCTGCATATTGAGAGTCAGTGACTATATTGAGGGGTTCTGTGAAGTCCATCAGTACTATAAGAATGACATCAGTTCTGTCTTTTGTACAGAGTTGTATGGACTTTGTACCACTTTACTTAAGTCTCCTGATTTGTGTCCTGCTTTCCCTGATTTATTTGCATCAGTATAGAATGTGAGGACTCCAGAAATTGGCTTTTGCCATACAATATGAGGAAGGACCCATTCAGTCTTCTTTATGAATTCTATTCTCTTGCTTTTGGGATAATGGCTATTAATCTCTCCCAAAAAGTTACTGCTGGCTCTCTGCCAGTATTCATTATCTTTCCATAGTGATGAAATTTCCTCATTAGTTAAAGCTACTACAATTTCTGCTGGGTACATTCTTGTCAACTGGTGAAGTCTTAATTTACCTTTTTGAATCAAATCAGAGATCTTTTCTATATAGGTCTTTAATTTCTTATTTGGTTTACATGGTAGGAATATCTATTCCAATATAATATCTTCCCTCTGCATCAAAATACCTGTGGGGGAATGTCTAGAGGGGAAAATGACAAGAATGCATTTAAGTCTGGATCCCACACGATCCACATGTGCTTCTCGAATTGTCTTTTCTACTAGAGCCAATTCCTTCTCAGCTTCGACTGATAATTTCTTGGACTATTTAATTCTTTGTCCCCTTCTAGAGTATTAGCCAAATTTTGTAGTCCATCTTTGGGTATTCCCATGATACCCAGTAAGTTGGAAATGCTTCCTAACAACTTTTGAAAATCATTAAGAGTCTTCAATCGATCTCTCCTTAGTTGTACCTTTTGGGGTCTAATTTTTTTGTAGCTCTATCTTATATCTCTGGGGTCTCACAATGGCCCAGCCTTCATGGCCAAGTTATCTTAATTGCTCTGTAAGGCTTGTAACAGAAATTGGAAACTTCATTGTATGTATCACCCTCAGAGCTCAGGAAAATTAGAGTAAATAGAGCTTTAAAGGAGCTTTTAACTAAATATACTCTTGAAACTGGTAGTAACTGGGTTGATCTCTTGTCTTATACCATTCTCAGAGTCCAATGTACCCCCTACATTATGAAATAGTCTATGGGCAACCACCTCCCATGACCCCTTGGGTACATGCCAGACTGTTAATAGATTGCCCCACTCCAATCTCTGAGTCTTTAAAAAGATTGCAATTGACTTTGGATAAGATTATCCCTCAGTTCCAGGCTGCTCAACCTGTTGGGTACCACCCACCTGATCACCTGTTCCAGCCTGGAGATGCTGTATTTCTCTGCTGCTTCAAAACTGACCCATTTGAACCTAGATGGAAAGGACCTTACATCATGATTCTCTGGACTCCTGCTGCTATTAACGTCACTACTATTTCTGCCTGGATTAATCATTCACACTTCAAGAAGGCACCTGAGGAACCCATGGAAGAGAAGCCTACCCCCAGAGGTAGAAGTGACTGAAAAAGGACCATTAAAAACCAAACTTTCCAAGGTTTGACTGTCTAACATAACTTTGTGTTCTTACTGTTGAAATTTGCATCATGATTGTTCTATAACTAACAGTTTTTTTTTTTAATTTTCAGTCTATGCCAACAGAACCTAAATGCATCTTGACAGGGGAAATAAAAGGCATCCCTATCATATGGGACACACTGATATCATCTTGCCATGCAAAAGATTGCCTTTATCCAGCAGGGCCCATAGTTCAGACAAAAGAAGGGGAACAAATAGTCTTTAGTCAGATGGATGGAGGATACTTGGGATGAACTAATCTAACTGCAATAATGCAGACTTCAGCATAATCACATATTCTTTAAATGGCTGTAATAGTGGAAATTAGGGGTGTGCTAAGATAAGAAGGGGAAGAGAAGATTAACTAATCACTTCAATTGAATTTAACATACGATGAGTAGCCCTGTCTGTAACTAATCAAATAGAATATAATCTCTGGGTCTATCTAGCACTAAAAATCCAGTGAGAAAATTCCTTCTGTGTCAAGGAGATCCCTCAATTCTTGGCTCTTAAAAAGAAATTTATATGGATAGGAGTTTCTTATGAAAATTATACCAGGATAATGGGGGATAAAAAGAAAGATGTCCCAACTATTGTTGTAAAGGCTGTGCCTAATGTTCTATGGCTGCTGTTCCTGTTGATGAAGTCTTTTCCTTTACGCTCTATATTTTGATTGCACAAATGCCCCTTTTTATTGTAATTCCACCTCTTATCATACCCTCCCCTTTGGTAAACAATTGCCGTTAGGATGGACTTTTTCTGTGAAAATAATACTTATTCCACACTCACAGCAGGATATAAGGGTTTATGTGGGATAGCTCATGTTACACCTATTTTACTTGGCAAATCTTTACAATCTGTTCATAGAATTACAAGAGTGCTTTCTGAAAATTACAATGATTCCTTGCATCTATTAGATCCCTGTAGCTAGAAGTTTTCCTGTATCCCACCTGGCCCACAGTCAGAACAAATCTCTCTCACCCACTGGTCCCACAGCCGCACAGACCCAAATAAATACATACAAGCTTATATTATTTACAAATGATATAGCCTAATGGTTCAGACTTCTCAGTAGCTAGTTCTCACATCTTAAATGAACCCATTTCTATAAATCTATACTCTGTCACATGGTTTGTGGCTTTACCGGTACTTTTACATCTTGCTACTCCTGGTGGCAGCATCCCCTCTACTCTGCTCTTTCTCCTTCCTCTCTCTCTAGTTAGAATGTCTCACCTAACTTTATTCTGTCTCACCATTGGCCAAACAACTTTATTTATCAACCAATCAGAACAACACATTTTCACAACATACAGAGTGACATCCCCATCAGATCCCACTATAGTTGCTGCTACCACAGCCATTCTGTTACCTGTTCCAAGACTTATTGTTGGACTACAAAGAGAAGTTTCTAAATATCCCATCTAATTTCAAAAGCTATGAATATTACAGCAAAAATGTTAACAGAAATCAAATTAATCAACACATGGGAGAGCCAAGAACATCTGTTCATCAAAATAGAGCTACTATAGATTACCTGTTACTTAAACATAATCCTGGTTGCCAGAAATTTACTGGAATGTGCTATTTTAACACATTCTCTGATTTCTCTCAGAATATTGATAACCTAATTGATAATCCACATAAATAAACAGACAAAATCTCTCAAACAAATTTATACTGGCCAATATGGCTAAGATGGTTCTCCCTCTTCATTGGCCCTCTAATATTATTTCTACTAGTTATCATAATCGGGCCGTGTGCCCTCCAATGTGTCACTAACTTGATCACCCATCAGATGAACAATTCTAGAATCATTGCTGCTCACTGATATTATTAAGATATCCCCTATCAAAGATTTGACAGGGAAACACAAGTCAATGGGGGAATGAGGAACCAGCCTGACTCCATTTTGAAGGCAGGGGTCATTACACTGTATTTTTAAAGTAAGTTTCTATTTACTATGAGAGTTGAGTTGCTCTCTGTTTCCTGGAACTTGACCTTCCTCAACTCATGACCTTGGTTTGTTTTTTTAGAATAACCTTACCCTCCTTGTCCCTAATCACATGGTAACCACATGATTTTTTTTAAAATGATTATTTTGTATTTCCTTATTGTCCCATTGTCTCCTTTCTGTAAAACTACTTGTGATTTTACTCCTTAAAAGAGGCCCAAGAGATGGATTCAGGGCTGCTCTCTTTAATCTGACTTAGGAGGCAGTTGCTGGCCAGCTTTTGGGTGTGACCCAATTAAAAAAAAAGCTTACTTCAAATTTGGCTCAAATTGTGGCAGTGGTCTTATTCTCACTGTTGGGATTAACAGGGTGTTGCTTTTTAATAATGCTTCTGTACACTGTATAAATTACCCTGTTATTCGTTTAATAAAGAAACTGACTGGCCAATAGCTGGACAGGATAAGGCAGGAAAACCAGACTAAGGACACTGGGAAGAAGAAGGGTAGAGTCAGAGGAGTTGCAAGCAGAAAGAAGTAAGATGAACATGCCATACAGAGAAAAGGTACCAAGCTACATGGCAAAGTGTAGATAAAAATATGGGTGGAATGAAAATGTAAGAGTTAGCTAGTTCTGGCCACCGGGCAGGTTCCCTGCTAGCCCCACCGGGAAGGATCCCCTTCTCCAAGACCCCTGGCAGACCCTGCAGTCTCCACGCCCTGCCCCCACGCCCATCCGCCTGAGCCCCAAGCCTCTTCCTGAGACTCAGAGGCCGGCCCCCAGCTCCCATCTTGCTCCGGACTTCCCTTTTGGAATACTGGTGAGTACCCTTCCTTGCCCCAGACCCCATCCCTGGGCACCAGCCACTCCAGGGAAGACCTGCCCAACTCGGCCCCAGGTTCTGGCCACCGGGCAGGCTCCCTGCTAGCCCCACCAGGAAGGATCCCCTTCTCCAAGACCCCTGGCAGACCCTGCAGTCTCCACGCCCTGCCCCCACGCCCATCCGCCTGAGCCCCAAGCCTCTTCCTGAGACTCAGAGGCCGGCCCCCAGCTCCCATCTTGCTCCGGACTTCCCTTTTGGAATACTGGCAGGTTCCCTGCTAGCCGCACCAGGAAGGATCCCCTTCTCCAAGACCCCTGGCAGACCCTGCAGTCTCCACGCCCTGCCCCCACGCCCATCCGCCTGAGCCCCAAGCCTCTTCCTGAGACTTAGAGGCCGGCCCCCAGCTCCCATCTTGCTCCGGACGTCCCTTTTGGAACACTCTGTGCGGATAAGGCCAAGAACGAACCACAAGGAGATGGGCAGACGTCAAGGCAGAAATATATACAACAAAATGAATAGCAATACAGCATCACCTGGCCCTAGCCCTCCTCCAACACCTAGACCTGAACATCAGAAATTGGAAGAAGCAGAAGAAAACAGCCTTATGAATGACATCATGAAGAAGCTAGAGGCTTGCGTAGAGGAAAAGACAAAAAAATGTGAAGAACGCTGTAAACAACTAGAGGAAAGGGCAAACAAATTAGAAGAAATCAATAAAGTCCTGGAAGAAAACAATAAAATACTGAGAGAAAATCAAGAAAAATCAATGAAACAAATGAAGGAAACAGTCCAAGACCTGAAAAGGGAAATAGAAAAAATGAAGAAGACACAAACAGAGGGAATGCTGGAAATAGAAAATCTGAGAAAACGATTGGGAACTTCAGATGCAAGTATAATCAACAGAATGCAAGAGATGGAAGAGAGGATCTCTAGCGTTGAAGATACAGTAGAAGAAATACATTCATCAGTCAAAGAAAACACTAAAGCCAACAAAGTCATGAACCAAAATGTCCAAGAAATTTGGGACACCATGAAAAGACCAAACCTAAGAATAATAGGGGTCGAAGAAGGAGAAGAATACCAACTCAAGGGCACAGAAAATATATTCAACAAGATCATAGAAGAAAACTTTCCCAACTTAAAGAAGGAAATGCCTATGAAGATACAAGAAGCTTATAGAACACCAAACAGACTAGACCCCCAAAAAAAGTCCCCTCGCCACATAATAGTTAAACAACTAAACGTACAGAATAAAGAAAGAATATTAAGAGCAGCAAAGGAAAAAGGCCAAGTGACATATAAAGGCAAACCCATCAGAATAACACCCGATTTCTCAATGGAGACTTTGAAAGCCAGAAGAACCTGGACAGATGTAATGCAGACACTAAGAGACCATGGATGTCAACCTAGACTAATATACCCAGCAAAACTTTCAATCACCATAGATGGAGTGAACAAGACATTCCATGACAAAGCCAGATTTAAACAATACTTATCCACAAACCCAGCCCTACAGAAAGCACTAGAAGGAAAATTCCAACCTAAGGAAGTCAGATACACCCTCGAAAACACAGGCAACAGATAAAGCCACAGCAGTAAACCCCAACGTATAGAAGTACCCACACATCACCACCAAAAAATAACAGGAATGAACAATCACTGGTCATTAATTTCCCTCAATATCAATGGACTTAATTCACCTATAAAAAGACATAGGCTTACAGAATGGATACGAAAGCAGGACCCATCTTTCTGCTGCATACAAGAAATACATCTCAAATTCAAAGATAGACACTACCTAAAAATAAAAGGCTGGGAAAAGACTTTCCAATCAAACGGTCTTAAGAAACAAGCGGGTGTAGCCATCCTGATATCCAGCAAAATAGACTTCAAACTAAAATCAATCAAAAGAGATCAAGAAGGGCATTACATACTCATCACAGGAAAGATCAACCAAGATGAAGTCTCAATTATGAATATTTATGCCCCAAACACAAGGGCACCCACATATGTAAAAGAAACATTACTAAAGCTTAAATCACATATAAAACCCCACACATTAATAGTGGGAGACCTCAACACCCCACTTTCACCACTGGACAGATCTCCCAAATTGAAACTTAACAGAGAAATAAAGGACTTAACTGATGTCATGACTCAAATGGACTTAATCGATATCTACAGAACATTCCATCCTAACAAAAAAGAATATACCTTCTTCTCAGCACCCCATGGAACCTTCTCAAAAATTGACCACATACTTGGCCACAAAACAAATCTAAACAGATACAAAACAATTGGAATAACCTCCTGTGTTCTATCAGACCACCATGGTCTAAAGTTGGATTTCAACAACAACAAAAACTACAGAAAACCTGCAATCTCATGGAAACTGAATAATACCCAACTGAATCACCAATGGGTTAAGGAAGAAATAAAGAAAGAAATTAAAGACTTCCTAGAGATCAATGAAAATGAAGACACCACATATCCAAATTTATGGGACACTATGAAAGCAGTACTAAGAGGGAAATTCATAGCACTAAATGCCCACATAAATAAGTTGGAGAAATCTCACACTAGAGACTTAGCAGCATACCTGAAAGCTCTAGAACAAGAAGAAGCACAGTCTCCCAGGAAAAATAGACGCCAGGAAATTATCAAAGTGAGAGCTGAAATCAATAAAATAGAAACAAAGAGAACAATACAAAAAATTAATGAAACAAAGAGTTGGTTCTTTGAGAAAATCAACAAGATAGACAAGCCCTTATCCAAACTAACCAAAAGACAGAGAGAGAGCATCCAAATCAACAAAATCAGAAATGAAAAGGGGGACATAACAACAGACATTGAGGAAATCCAGAGAATCATCAGGTCATACTTCAAAAACCTCTATTCGACAAAACTGGAAAACCTAAAAGAAATGGATAACTTTCTGGATAGGTACCACATACCTAAGTTAAATCAAGACCAGATAAACTATTTAAATAGTCCAATAACCCCTAACGAAATAGAAACAGTCATTAAAAGTCTCCCAACCAAAAAAAGCCCAGGACCAGATGGTTTCAGCGCAGAATTCTACCAGATCTTCAAAGAAGAGTTAATACCAATACTCTCTAAATTGTTCCACACAATAGAAACAGAAGGAACATTACCAAACTCCTTCTACGAGGCTACAATTACCCTAATTCCTAAACCAAACAAGGATACAACAAAGAAAGAGAACTACAGACCGATCTCCCTCATGAACATTGATGCAAAAATACTCAATAAAATACTGGCAAACAGACTCTAAGAACACATCAAAACAATTATCCACCAAGATCAAGTAGGATTCATTCCAGGGATGCAAGGGTGGTTCAACATACGAAAGTCCGTCAATGTAATACACCATATAAACAAACTCAAAGAAAAAAACCATATGATCATCTCACTGGATGCAGAAAAGGCATTTGACAAAATCCAACACCCCTTCATGATAAAGGTATTGGAGCGATCAGGAATACAGGGAACATACCTAAACATAATAAAGGCAATTTACAGCAAGCCAACAGCCAACATCAAATTAAATGGAGAGAAACTCAAAGCAATTCCACTAAAATCAGGAACGAGGCAAGGCTGTCCACTCTCCCCATACTTATTCAATATAGTACTTGAAGTTCTAGCCAGAGCAATAAGACAACATAAGGAGATTAAGGGGATACAAATTGGAAAGGAAGAAGTCAAGCTTTCCCTATTTGCAGATGACATGATAGTATACTTGAGCGACCCCAAAGATTCCACCAAGGAACTGATACAGCTTATAAACACCTTCAGCAACATAGCAGGATACAAGATCAACTCAAAAAAATCAGTAGCCCTCCTATATACAATGGACAAAGAAGCGGAGAAGGAAATCAGAGATACATCACCCTTTACTATAGCCACAAATGACATAAAATACCTTGGGGTAACACTAACCAAGCAAGTGAAGGACCTATATGACAAGAACTTTAAGTCCCTGAAAAAAGAAATTGAAGAAGATGTCAGAAAATGGAAAGATCTCCCATGCTCATGGATAGGCAGGACTAACATAGTAAAAATGGCAATCCTACCAAAAGCAATCTACAGATTCAATGCAATCCCCATCAAAATACCAACACAATTCTTCACAGACCTGGAAAAAATAATACTCAACTTCATATGGAAAAACAAAAAACCCAGGATAGCCAAAGGAATCCTGTACAATAACACAACTTCTGGAGGCATCACGATCCCTGACTTCAAGCTCTACTATAGAGCTACAGTAATAAAAACAGCTTGGTACTGGCATAAAAACCGACATGTGGACCAATGGAATCGAATTGAAGACCCTGACATTAATCCACACACCTATGAACATATAATTTTTGACAAAGAAGCCAAAAGTGCACAATGGAAAAAAGAAAGCATCTTCAACAAATGGTGCTGGCAAAACTGGATATCAACATGTAGAAGGCTGCAAATAGATCCATATCTATCACCGTGCACAAAACTTAAGTCCAAGTGGATCAAGGACCTCAACATAAATCCAGCTACTCTGAACCTGCTAGAAGAGAAAGTAGGAAGTAGTCTTGAACGCATTGGCATAGGAGACTACTTCCTAAATAGAACACCAGTAGCACAGACTCTGAGACAAACAATCAATCAATGGGACCTCTTGAAACTGAGAAGCTTTTGTAGAGCAAAGGATACGGTCAACAAGGCAAAGCGACAGCCTACAGAATTGGAAAAGATCTTCACCAACCCCACATCTGACAGAGGACTGATATCCAGAATATATAAGGAATTCAAGAAATTAGACATCAAAATGCCCAACAGTCCAATTAAGAAATGGGCTATAGAGCTAAACAGAGAATTCTCAACAGAGGAAACTCAAATGGCCGAAAGACATTTAAGGAACTGCTCAACATCCCTAATCATCAGGGAAATGCAAATCAAAACAACTCTGAGATACCACCTTACACCTGTCAGAATGGCTAAGATCAAAAACACTGAAGACACCTTATGCTGGAGAGGATGTGGAGCTAGGGGAACTCTCCTCCACTGCTGGTGGGAATGCAAGCTTGTACAACCACTTTGGAAATCAATATGGCGCTTTCTTAGAAAATTGGGAATCAATCTCCCCCAAGATCCAGCTATACCACTCTTGGGCATATACCCAAGAAATGCTCAACCACACCATAAGAGCACTTGTTCAGTTATGTTCATATCAGCATTGTTTGTAATAGCCAGAACATGGAAACAACCCAGATGCCCTTCAACTGAAGAATGGATAAACAAAATGTGGTACATATACACAATGGAATACTACTCAGCAGAGAAAAACAATGGCATCATGAGGTTTACAGACAAATGGATGGATCTAGAAAAAATCATCCTGAGTGAGGTAACCCAGACTCAGAAAGACAAACATGGTATGTACTCACTCATAGCAAGATACTAGACATGAAACAAGGATGACTTGTCTGCTACTCACATCACCAGGGAGGCTACCTGGAAAACAGGACCCCAAGAAAGACACAGGGATCACCCAATGACAGGGAAATGGAATGAGATCTACATGAACAGCCTGGACATGAGTGGCGGTAGTGAAAGGCGAGGGTTGAGGGAAAGAGAGCTTGGGGGAGCGGGAGATCCCAGCTGGATCAACAACAGAGAGGGAGAACAAGGAATAGGAGACCATGGTAAATAAAGACCACATGAGAATAGGAAGAAGCAAAGTGCTAGAGAGGCCCACAGAAATCCACAAAGATACCCACACAACAGACTGCTGGCAGTGGTCGAGAGACAGCCCGAACTGACCTACTCTGGTGATGGGATGGCCAAACACCCTAATTGTTGTGCTAGAAACCTCATCCAACTACTGAGGGATCTGGATGCAGAGATCCATGACTAGGCCCCGGGTGGATCTCTGGGAGTCCAATTAGCGAGAATGAGGAGGGTTTATATGAGCGAGAATTGTTGAGACCAAGGTTGGATAAAGCACAGGGACAAATAGCCAAATGAATGGAAACACATGAACTATGAACCAATGGCTGAGGGGTCCCCACTGGATCAGGCCCTCTGAATGGATGAGACAGTTGATTGGCTTGATCTGTTTGGGAGGCATCCAGGCAGTGGGACCAGATCTTGTGCTCATTGCATGAGTTGGCTGTTTGAAACCTGGGGCCTATGCAGGATTGTTTGGCTCGGCCTGGGAGGAGGGGACTAGACCTACCTGGACTGAGTCTACCAGGTTGACCTCAGTCTGTGGGGAAGGCTTTGCCCTGGAGGAGATGGGAATGGGGGGGGGGGGGTTGGGGGGAAGGTGAGGGGGACGGGAGGGGGGAGAACAAGGGAATCCGTGGCTGATATGTAGAACTGAATTGTATTGCAAAATAAATTAATAAAAAAAAAAAAAAAGAAAAAAAAAGAGTTAGCTAGTAACAAGCCTGAGCTATTGGCCAAGAATTTGTAATTAATATTAAGCCTCTCTATGGTTACTTGGGAATAGTTTGCAGGATAGAAACTTCTGCCTACAGGATATGGTTGCGATTCCTGGAACAGACTATACAGAACCATTTGTAGTTAAGGTTATAGGTAGGACTGATCTCAATCCTTGAGAAACAGAGGTTTAATTATAAACAGGAATGAACCTAGTTTTTTTTTTTTTTACTATAAGGTGGTTTTTAAGCCTAAGACAGAGGCAGGCTGGTTCTTCAGTGCTTCCTGCCAGGTAAGAAGGGCCCAGTGACTCTTTGATGAGCTTTGAGCTTGTTTCATACTGAAACAACAATGATGATTTATTTCTTAGGACAATCATATTTAGTCTGTGTGACTTTACACATGGGGTCAGGTACCAAGTGGGGCAATAGCTCTCTTTTGCAGCTTTGAGGGGAAGGAGCTGTGAAGCCACAGCATAGCAAGGCTTTTTAGCTTTTGCTTCCAGAGAAAGGACTGTAGGGAGTTTGGCCTGACTTTTCTAGACTGTGGCTCTTGTCTCTTAGAGTGACCAGCATCCATCTTAATTTGGCAGACTTCTTGTATAACAATGACTTGAGGGTACAGGAAGTGACCTGGATAGGCCTGGGGTCTACTAGCAAAAGACTTCAAGTGTGGCAGTTCAAGAAGACATGGAGGCAGACTTGTTGTGGGTAATGAATTTATGATAAGAGTTGTCAGTGCCCCATGCAGACACATACACAATTGTATGGCTGAGACTCTGAAGAGACTTCAGACCCCAAGCACCAGATACAGACAGGAGGGTGGAAGTGGTGAAAAGAGATCCAGGCCCACATTTGGAGGATGGAAATTTCACAGCAGAGTCAAGCTCTCTGATTTCCCAGTAGGAGACAGGGAAGAGGGTGGGGAGAAGCCACCAATAATCTTTTTGGTATAAACTCACTTCCCTAGGTGAGAATCCTGCCACCTGGAAGAATGTTTGCTAGAGTCACATCTCAGAAGGGTCTGTGAGAGGGAAAGGGCTACTGCATTTATTCACCCAAGCAGCAGTCTGGTCTGGATGCCAATCAATTAGGACTGCCCGGGAGAAGGCTGGTGGGAGTGCTCCAGGTGGTCAGGCCCCTATCAGAATGTTTCCAGGTTGCTGGCTTCTTCTCCAAAGAATACACAGTAGCAAAGTTCTAAATTTTAAACATCCAGGAGCTATGCGGGGGTGGAACAGTCCTGCTGTGGGCTAATGCTCCTATACACTGTAAAGACTTGTCACTCCTGTTGGTTTAATAAAATGCTGATTGGCCAGTAGCCAGGCAGGAAGTGTGTGTGTGTGTGTGTGTGTGTGTGTGTGTGTGTGTGTGTGTGTGTGTGTGGTGGGGTGTGACCAGATTAGGGGAAGGGTGGGAAGAGGAAAGGTAGTGACTCAAGAGACAGATTCACCAGCTGGGCACAGAGGAAGGAAGCTAAGAATGCTGGACCAAGAAAAGGAGTTATGGGTTAATTTAAGTGTAAGAGCTAGTTAGTTATAAGCCTGAGCAACAGGCTGAACAGTTTATAGTTAATATATGCCTCTGTGTGTTTATTTGGGACTGAACAGCTGCGGGACCTGGCTGGACAGAAACTTCTGTCTACACAGTCCCTTCCCTGTAAGGAGATTTTGAGTCATATAGAGCAGACAAGACAATTTGTCTTGCAGTTTTGGCGCGGTCTATGGCTCCCTCTAATGGCTGCTGCAAAGAATACAGCCAAGATTCTGCAAACCTCCAGGTAGGGTTAGGGTTAGGGTTAGGGTTAGGGTTCATACAGCTCATGTTAATAGCTGTCATAGGGATGCCAGCTTTAAAAATAAAATCAGAACTTCATTTTTCTAGTTATCAACGTGGACATTCAATCAAGGTTGGACCCAAACTTAATGTAAAACCCTGACAATGGTCATGTACTCAGTCACAAACATGGAGCCTGCATTTCTCACTCGAGGCTGTGCCAGGACCAGGAGGGGATGAGTGCCCCCAAATCACATGTGGCTCTTTTCACACCAGGCCTTTGCTTTATCACTTATTTCCCACTCTGCCTCTCTGTCCTCTACCCCAGGATGTTGGGGAGCTAGTTGGTGAGATATCGGTTGTGTCCCCGACTCTCATCAAGCAATGGCTCTGAACACTAAGCAAGCTCTTGGTTTTAGTGAGGTGTGTGACCTGCATGGAAGGTGGCAGTCTCCATCTCGTTTCCAGAGGCCAAGGAGGTCACTGGATATACATCTGAAGACCTACATTGTATGTAGCCTGCCCTGCTGTGGGGGAACAGAACCTGATAAAAATCAGGCACTCCCCCAGGCTGTCCTTGAGGGACTCAGCTCCAACAGCCACTGCTGCCAGGTGCAGCCCATTTCCACTGTAGTTTTGAGTTGTGTGTTCTCCCTATGTGGCATGAGTAGTACCCTTAAAAGCTTCTTCTCATCACAGTCTCTCTTGTTCTCTTACTCTGTCTGCCTGTCTGTCTCTGTCTGTCTGTTGCTGTGGCATGGTCTGTATGCCAAATGTGTTGCTGACTGGTCAATAAATAAAACACTGGCCAGTGGCCAGGCAGGAAGTATAGGCAGGACAAGGAGGAGAGAATTCTGGGAAGTGGAAGGCTGAGTTGGAGACACTGCCAGCTGCCGCCATGACAAGCAGCATGTGAAGATGCTGGTAAGCCACAAGCCACATGGCAAGGTATAGATTTATAGAAATGGACTAATTTAAGATATAAGAACAGTTAGCAAGAAGCCTGGCATGGCCAAACAGTTTAAACAATATAAGTCTCTGTGTTTACTTGGTTGGGTCTGAGCGACTGTGGGACTGGTAGGTAAGAGAGATTTGTCCTGACTGTGGGCCAGGCAGGAAAACTCTAGCTACAAATGGTGCCCAACATGTTGGCAAGAATTTCCACCTAAAACCTGAGAAAAAAGATTCTAAAATGGAGCTAAAAACAGTTCCTAGTTGTCTCTTTTGAGTTAGTGGCAGCCTGCATGTTTGAGCTACTATGGCAGGTTCCTGGCGTGTGTGCTCTACCTGCAGTATGGTGGGAATGAGGCCTCTGCAAGTGGCACATTACGCTGCGTGATGGATTTAGCCTTTGCTAGTACAAAACAAAAAAAGAGGTTTCTGGGCTACATGCTACTTTGAAAGAAGCCTAGACCCACTATTTCTGAGAGTTGATGACTCCCAGAGCTGGCAGAAAATGTACCACTGCCATGTTGAGAAGCTGAAGTGGGCAGAGCCAGCAGCCACAGTGCCGTTTCAGGCTTAGAAGGCTGCAGTTTAAAGCAATAGGCTCAAGGTAATATAAAAAATAAGCCACGTAAAGATGACTATCACATAGAGAATCTGGATTATGTTCTCTTTGATATTTTTAACTAAAGAAAAACATTTGATTGTAAAAGCTGTTGAGTTATGCCAAAATGTATACTTTAAAGGTACCTTGACTTCAAAATTTGGATGTAAGGATATGTTGCTTTGGAAAGGAGGCTCTGCTTTTGTTTCCACAGAAAGCCAGAGGCTATGGATTTGTTCCAGATTAAGATACATCAGGTTTGACCAGCCAAGACCACCTGAAAGGTCTCTGATAACACCATGGCCCAGAACCATTTCAAAGCAACTGGCTCAGACGATACATCCTCATGGACTACTCCATAATCCTAAAATTTTCTTTGTGCCCCCATAAGATACAGCACCCCCCTCCAGCAGGAAGTAGTAAGAGAAGCTACGCCCAAATTCCCAAATATACCAAGCTGGCTTTGGAGATGTGTAAAAGTTAAAACCTTCCTCTTTTTAAAAAAAAAGAAAAAAGAAAAAGAAAAGGGGAAGTGCTGTGGGATGGTCTGTATGTCAAATGTTTTGCTGATTGGTCAATAAATAAAACACTGATTGGCCAGTGGCCAGGCAGGAAGTATAGGCAGGACAAGGAGGAGAGAATTCTGGGAAGTGGAAGGCTGAGTTGGAGACACTGCCAGCCGCCGCCATGACAAGCAGCATGTGAAGATGCTGGTAAGCCACAAGCCACATGGCAAGGTATAGATTTATAGAAATGGACTAATTTAAGATATAAGAACAGTTAGCAAGAAGCCTGCCATGGCCATACAGTTTGTAACCAATATAAGTCTCTGTGTTTACTTGGTTGGGTCTGAGCGGCTGTAGGACTGGCAGGTGAAAGAGATTTGTCCTGACTGTGGGCCAGGCAGGAAAACTCTAGCTACAGTCTGTCTCTCTCTTATGTCCCCACTCTGAGATAGCTTCCCCAGCCCCAATAAACCTCTTGCATGAGAGCTGTTGTATGGCATGATGATCTCTTTGTGGCATTCCTTGGCTCTGATCCACCAATGGACTTTGCCCATAAATCCTAACATCAGTGTCGATGACTCTGTAGGCTCTGCCAGTGCCTGACATTCCCCTGCTCACCAGTGATCTAAGGCTCCACTGGGACCCTTCCTGCCTGCTCCACCTGATATAGATCCACCTTCTAGCCCACCAATACTTGGCCCTCCATCCATAAGTGGCAATTGGTGAGTGATCCCTCTCAGTCTGCTTATGTTTTTCCGAGTCTCTGGTACTCTTAGAAGTGGAGGTACCCATCTCTAATCATTTCTCTTGGGCAAGACTTTATTTTTGAGCACAGTTTCTGCCTTCTGGTTTCATTTGAAAGCCCTGGTACCAGGCACACTGTGTCTCCTCCAGTTTTTAGCCTTGACCCATGTCCAGTGTGGTGACAATCTGCTGAACAGCTTGATTCTTCCTTTTTCAGTCCCTCTGAGTCTTTAGAATGCCTTGGACTTCAGGTCTTGGACCTCCTCCTTTACTTCACCTATGATGTGGTAGTTTGAATGTAATTGCCCCCCCCATAATCTCATAGAGAGTGGCACTGTTAGGAGGTGTGGCTTTGTTAGAGTGGGTATGGCCTTGTTGGAGGAAGGGTGTCACTGTGGGGCAAGTTTTGAGGTTTCCTATGCTCAGTATACATCCATGTGTCAGTTGACTTCTTGTTCCCTGAAAGATGTAGGATTCTCAGTACTCCAGCACCACGTTTGCCTGCATGCTGCCATGTTCCCCATCATGATGATAATGGACTGAACATCTGAAACTGTAAGTGAGCCACCCCAATTAAATGTTTTCCTTATAAGAGTTGCTGTGGTCATCATGTCTCTTCACAGCAATAGAAACCCAACAAAGACAGAAGTTGGTACCAGGGCCTGGGGTGTTGCTGGGATAGGCCTGACTCAAACTGAAGCCTGAGGACAATTTTATTCAAGTATGGGAGGAAAACAGTACAACAGTCATGCTGAACATTCCAGCAGCTGCCAGCAGGGGGCATCATCCCTTCAGGAAACAGGAAGCTTAGAGTGTCAAGGAAACCATGTTTGCACTTTGGTCTCTAAAAAGGAAAGAAAAGGGAAAGTATGCTGCAAGTGTTTTGCGATGAAAGAGCATCTTTGCAATTGGGACCAACAAATGCCACAGAAATGACACCATGGGGACAATGTCACAAAATACTTCCTCTTAGTGGGGATGGAGATGGCAACAGGCCAGGCTGTAATGGTGGCTTTACAGGGGGTGTGGAGCATGTGCACAGGGAAAGTATGTGAAGGTGGAAACCTGTTGCATTGGCTATTAGTGATGATGGATTGAAGGCAGGCTACGGGATGGGGGAGCACCTGGTTCTGGAATGTGGGTGGTTCTTAGCTGACTAGCACATGTCTTGTGTGAGTCCCAGGGTCTGAGTTCAGATGCACCCCATTCCAGGCTCTTCCATTTCAGGATATGTGGTTAGAAACAGACTGTGTAAGAATGAGAAAGTACACCTAAGATTGGGAGTGGCCAGTTAGTTGGGGAAAGAGCCACCAAGACATCTGGCCACCCTGTATGGAGCCACGACAGGACCTTTGCAGATTCTGTACTTCTCCAGTTTGTATGGACCAGCTTTTAACACATGATCTGTTAAATGAAGCCAGTGTGGAGCAGCTTCCAGTTTTCCTTATATTAATCTCAAAGTCCAGGCCCTCAGTGGCCACATCCCAGTTCTTCCCATCCTCATCCTAGCCACAGTGAAGTGGTCACATACAGTCCCTTGCTGGTCTCCATGACCTTCGTCAGAGCAATTCAAACATCTCCAGAGCAGTGTACCTTATGCTTAGCTGTGCATTGTCTCCCAGACAGGGACTGGAGGACTGTTTGGGATGCGGAGTGTGTGTGTGTGTGTGTGTGTGTGTGTGTGTGTGTGTGTGTGTGTGTGTGTGGTGTGTGTGTGCACGTGGAGACGATCCATCCTTAGACTTTTCCTATGGATTAATTGTGTAAACGGCAACAATAACAAAAACGGTTTCACTGATGAGACCCTGCACTGCAGAGCATGACTCAGGGTGTCTTGTCAGTGGCTTTCAACTCTCAAGTCCAAATTCTGTCAGTTAGACAAAACCCAGCATTCCTCTGGAACTTGTGAAGCCTGTTCCCTTCCACCAAGGAGCCATTTCCTTATCACTGGCAGAAGGGACAAATGGTTATTTGTGGTACCTACTAGCATACCAAAGCATATGCTGTCCTCCAGCCTCCCTCGGTATCACAAGCACCAGTTACACATTTCGGAGTCCATGCTGGCATCCTGCTCTGCTCACCCCGCCCTTACCCTAGCCTTCTCCAGCTCAGGGCCTCCCCTCTCCCCCAGCTCCTCGGCCTTCTAACCCTGCAGTTTGGGCTGTGCGCTCTCTTGGTCCCTCTGTTGCTGCACTCTGTCTTCATCTCTCCCTACTCCCACGGCCAAATCCAGTCAGCTGGCCATGTTCAGTCTACTACGTTATTTCTCTGCTCTGGACTCTTCCAGATGCCCCTGGCTGTTCCCTCTCTCATATCCTTAATAAAAACCTTCCTTTCAGCCATACCTTGGAGCAATCATGTCATCAGTTTATATACCTGGTGTTCTCAGTGGGTTCTGGGGACTTAAGAATTTGTTTCCTAGAAAATGAAATTTCTCCAGTTAAACCTGGAAGAAATAGTTGGGGCTCCCCCTTGTGGCCATCTCAAGTTACAACCAAATGGTCTCCAAAAACAGCAGATCTGGGCTTCAGACAGGCTTTTGTGGTCTTTAAGAAAAGTCACAGCCAGCCAGGCATGGTAGCACACACCTTTAATCTCAGCACCACAGAGACAGAGGCAGGTAGATCTTTGTGAATTTGAGGCCAGCCTGGTCTACTCAATGAGTTTCAGGTCAGCCAGAGCTGAATAGAGGGGCCTTGTTTCGAAGGAAAAAGAAAAAAAAAACAAAAAAAGAAAAATCACTGGTTGAAAATATCTTTTGGTTAATGCAGGATGTATGATTTCCAACGTGCAAATCAAAACATAAATTAGACATGTGCATGAGTAGAGTGCTGTGATATATCATCTGACCCTGTGTGGGTGCCAGTGGGAGGTGGTGCAGCTGCTCCAGATGTGCCTCATGCTGACAACAGGCCTCTGTCTCAGCAGGATTGCTCCCAGGTGTTTGCTGAAAATAAATATGCACACACACGAGCACAGAAATGCTTGTGAGTTTTGTTTAACATAATTCATAATTGCCCCAATCAGAATCAACTTAAATCTCCAGAAATTAGCCAGTGAGTAAGGCTGCTCCATTGCAACTATGAACAAAATACTCTGACAGTCAATAGATGTGGATCTGGAGTATCATACACACACACACACACACACACACACACACACACACACACACACACACACACACACAAACTGGTAGGGGTCTTGTGTAGCCCAGGCTTGTCTCAAAATCACTGTTGCCAAGGATGACCTTGAATTTCTTTGTGTGCACATGTGTACACACATGGACCTGTACTTATGTTCACATGCATGTAGAGGTCAATGTTGGGTGCCTTCCTTCAGTCACATTCCACCTTCTGTTTTCTGACAGTTCTCTCACTGAACTGGTCTTGACTGGCTTGCTGGCAAGCCCCGTGGGTCCTTGCTGTGATTACAGCATGCACTGCCATTCTCAACTTTTATGTGAGTGCTTGGGATCTGAACTCAGGTCCTCATGGTTGTAGGGCAAGTGCTTTACCTACTGAGCCCTCTTCCCAGCTCCAAAATATTATGTTATGTGTAGAGAATACTTAATGTCTGAGAAGACTTCAACAAAAACAAAATTCTAAAAACTCACATGTTTCTCAGTGTCACCACTGCTGTGAAGAGACGCCATGACCATAGCAACTCTTATAGAAGAAAACATTTAATTCATGCTGGCTCACAGTTCAGAGGTTCAGTCCATTATCATCACGGCAGGACGTGGCAGTGTGAACCCACTCCCACAGTGGCACACCTCTTCCAACAAGGCCACACTTACTCCAACAAAGCCATACCTCCTAATAGTGCACTCCTTATGGAGGTCATTTTCTTTTAAACAACCACAACGTGAAAACATAAACAGGCAATTCATAGACAAGAATTGCAAATGACTCCTAATCATAAGAAAAGATGACCAGGCTTGTTTACAGCGTGAGAAGGGCAGATTCAAAGGAAGGTCAGCACACCACAATAAGCGGATGCAGGAAAAGCTAAAGGAACATTAGTAGAGGTAAATGTGTTTGAGAAGAAGAAAAAAAGGAATTATACACTGCAGTTAAGTGGGATTGCCCCAATATGCAAAGTGGGCTCCATACTGAATTTGTGAAACCTATCACATCAGCTACCAAGGAGGAACCTTCATAACAGATGCAGAAAAGCCTTTCATAAAATTCAGCATGAGTTCACTACTGAAAAACAACCATGGAGCACATTGTGAATAAGTGGGAAGATTCAAACCTAAAAAACAACCTTACAGTACATTGTAAATAAATGGGAAGATACAAACCTAAAAAACAACCTTACAATACATTGTGAATAAATGAGAAGGTCCTTAAGTTAACTGAGAATAAAGACAAACCCCACCACAGGGGCATGGCAACCCAGAGCACGGTGAATGGAGAGATCTAATTTTCCCAGGAAGATGGGGAGGAGAAAGGGATGAGCCTCCGAGATACCTTTAACATTGTTCTGGGAAGTTCTTCCTAGTGTGTGTGACAACGGGGTGTTTGGGAGGAGGAGGTAAAGCCAGCTTTTCTCCCCATGAAGGGCATTTGGAAGATCTACCAAATACCCTGGCACTACCAAGTACTCAGAGACAACATTGCAGTACAATAGACAGGAGACTATCACTCCAAATATTGTATTTTTGCGTGTTTGAACATTTTGCCTGCACGTATGACTATATACCACCTGTGTGCCTGGTGACCATGAAAGCCAGAAGAGGGCACCAGATCCCCTGGACCTGGAGTTATGGATGGTTGTGAGCTGCTGTGTGGGTACTGAGATCGGAACCTGCATCCTCTGGAAGGGCAGCCAGTGCTCTGAGCCTCAGCAATCTCTCCGTCCCCAAACCTGTCACTTTTTTTAAATAACATAAATGAAAAGTAGAATTGAAATGAGGACCACAGTGCCATTGACACCAGCGCCTCTAAAAAGTCAAGCATTGGCATGTGTACCTGAGAAACACATCTTCAAGATCGATCGGAGGGAAACTGTAAGACTGACGAACAATTGGAACTAAGTGTAGGGAGAGCTTTGCCCCTGGACTGGGTGGAAAGCATAACTCTGTCAAATGGCAGAGCTCTCTATTTGCATGATAAATCCCAGGCAGTTATTTTGTGGATGTCAAACAACTGATTCTGAAGTTTGAGTGGAGAAGAAAAAAAATACAAAATACCCAACACCATACAGTACAATGAAGTTTAGGGCTTCTGGTGGCACACTTCAAGTCTAGCTATAAAATTGCAACAACCAATACAGGCTGGTTTTGGTGAACTCTACACAAATAGATCACCCAGGAAGAAACCCATACAAAAATAGGCAAATGATGTTTGTTTGACAAGAGAACAAAAGCCTTAATACAATGCAGAAACAACTATCGTTCAACAAATAAGACCAGAATAAAAGCAAAACCTACATACAGAATTCACAGGTGCACATACACACAATGTACTCACACACGAACACAACTTTAACAGATACTTCACACACACAGGCATGCACATGCATGCGTGCATACATGCATATACACACATGCACACACACTGAGGAATTTGATCCTTAACAATAAGAAAATATACAACCTTAATAAAAAGAAAACCCCAAGGACCTTAACAGATAGCGCACACACACACACACACACACACACACACACACACACACACACACACACACACAAAATGTAGAGATGGTAAAGAAGTACACCCAAAGATCTCTGACATACACTAGTATTAATGTTAGGATTAGGGATAGAGAAGTACAGTAAGGCAAAGTGCTTCCTGTGTAAGCATTTGAATCTACTCAGAACAAAGTCTACACTTAACAAAATCAAGGCATGATGGTGTGCAGATGTCCTATCAGCACTGGGGAGGTGAAAACAGGTAGATCTTTGGAGCTTGCTGGAAAGTCATCCTAGACTCTTTGTGAGTGCCAGGCCAGCAAGAAGCCCTGTTTCAGAGAGTGGGTGGTGGTGGCACCTGTGGTCGCTGGTTTTTGTCAACTTGACACAAAACAGAGTCTCCCGGGAAGAGAGAACCTCAGCTGAGGAATTGCGTCCTTCAGTTGACCTACTTCGGGTGGTGCCTCCCTAGGCAGGGGGTCCTCAGTATAAGACAGCAATGTGAGGAAGCCATGAGGAACAGGCCGCTAAGCTATGGCCCTCTGCAGCCTCTGCTTCAGATCCTGTCTCCAGGTTCCTGCCCTTCAATGACGTCCTATAAACTATAAGCTGAAATAAACCCTTGCCCCTGCACCCCCAGTTGTTTTGGTCAGTTTTATCACAGCAATGAAAAACTGTGATAGAGCTTGAGGAATTACACCTACAAGTACCCAAGCACACCACACACACACACACACACACACACACACACACACACACAAAGACAGAGAGAACAACAGTAACGTGTCACCCTGCTCACCTGTTAGAATGACAAAATCCAAGATGGAAAACACCAAATGCTAGTGCCTTAGGCATCAGGAACTCTCACTCAGTGCTGAAGGGGACGCACAATGGCAGGGCCACCTTGGAGGATGGCTTGTGATTTCTTGTAAGACCAAGTCCACTGTGCAGGCCAGAAGTGTGTTCCTGGCCTCTGCTCAGGGAGTTGAAGTCTTACGTTCACATAAGATGGTGCACAAAGAGGTAAATCAGAGCTTTCTTGACCATTGCCCAAACTTGGAAGTCCCCGAGATGCCTTCAGTAGGTGAACGGGTAACTAAGCTGTGACACAGCCAGCTGGGGATGGGGCATCGAGGATGGAAAAACCCACTATCACTGAATGACAGGAGCCAGTCTGGACAGGCTAACACTGCAGGATTACAGAACAGGATATTCTGGAAGATTCAAAACTATGGAAACAGGCCATGGAATGCCAGGGTTTGGGGCAAAGGTGGAATGAATAGGGAGTGGTCGGGGACTTCAGGTCAACGGTATGACTTTGTGGGGCTGTGCAATGGTGGGTAAGTGTGCTTACAAATTTGTCTAAACCAGTAGGCTATAGATCAAGAATGAGCCTGAATGTGAACTGTGGCCTTTGTATGACAATGAGAAAGCCAGTGGACTACTCCAGCAGGGGCAGAAATAACAGGCTGTCCATGGGCAGGGCAAGGGCATATGGGACATTTGTGTCTTCTGCTCAACTTTCCTGTAACCCCAAAAGTGCCCAAAACAATAAAGTCCTAAATATTTTTTAAAAGAAAGGAAACCTAACTTTGTTCCCTGAGATATTGGGGCTAGGGTGGGTGTTTTTGTTTTTTGAGACAGGGTTTCTCTGTGTAGTCTTGGCTGTCTTGGAACTCACTATGTAGACCAGGCTTGCCTAAAACTCACAGATATCTGTTTGTCTCTGTCTCCCACATTCTGGGATTAAAGGCATGGGCCACCATGCCTGGCTAATTGATTATTTTTATACAACAAGAATAGAGATAGTAGCAGGATTCAAATGTTTGTAAAGAGCAAACAAAGGCACCACAGGGCTTCTACTGCAACATTGCTACTTAATTACAGGTGCCCAACCTGTAACTACCTCCTCTCCAGGTCCCCTTGGCAGCCAAGGAAGATAGATTTCTTCTCAAAGGAGTTTTGGCATCCAAGTCCTTCAGTCCTGTGTGCACCTGCTGTCTGCAAGTATTGAATTGGCAATGTGCTGAGGAAAGTGCACCAGCTTTAGTCAAAGTGGGAGTGAGGTTGGGATTCCACTGGAAGAAAGAACCATCTCTCTGGGGCTGTGGAGGTGTCTTGGTATCAGAGCAACAGATGCACAAGCATGGGAACCTGACTTTGGACCTCCAGCACTCAGGTAGAACATCAGGCTTGATTGTGTGCTCACCTGTAACCTCAGCACTGGGACAGGCAGACACAGGAGAATTGCTGGGGCTTGATGGGGGCCAGCCTATTTCCAGGCACAGGGAGAGACTCTGCCTCAAGGGAATAAGGGGAGAGAGAAAGAGCGGGACACTCGCTGTCCTCTTGATTGTACACAGGTGCAAAAACACACACACATGTGCACAAACATTATCTTTGAACCTTATGATGGGTTCATTTTGGAAAGGTATAGCTGGTGCCAGGCAGAGAGTTTGTAATAGAAATAATCAGTCTTTTATGAACACTTTCTATTTAATGAATGCCAAAAGAACTTTGGGTTTGTTTGTTTTTATACAAATTTTATACAAATTTGTGGCTAAAGATAATTTTGTAAATGACAATGTAATTTTAAAGAAAAATATTGATCAAACTAGGAGCTTCTAGATTTTTCTTATTCTGAGAATTTCATATGTACATACAATGAAATATGAGCACATACATCCCTTATTTCCTCCCTGAAATCCCCAGGTTTCCCCAGAACATCTATCTCCCAATGCTGTGTCCTCTCCCTTCCCCCTCCTCCTCTTCCTTCTCCTTCCCCTTCCCTACTAAGTCCATTTAGTGATGCCCACAGTGCATGGGTGTGGGATCATCCATTAGAGAATGGGCAATCTGCCGTTGACCACATCCTCAAAAAAGAATTTTCCCTCCCCCAGTATCTCTCAACTTCCAATAGCTCCTCAGTTAGGAGTGAGGCCTTGTAAGTTCCTGCCCCATCTGTGTTGGGATTTTGGCTAGCTTGATCATATGTAGATCATTTGTAGGTTACACAGACACTGACAGCTAATTAGTGCAATGGCCACATCATTTCCAGAGGTCAGCGCTTCACAGTACTCCTCTCTACCCTCTGCCTCTTACATTCTTTCTACCTCCTCTGGTCATGTTCACTGAGTCTCAGGGTAGGCATTGGTAAAGATGTCCCATTTAGAGCTGAGCACACACAGTCGCTTATTCTTGGAATTTTGACCAGTTGTTGAGTCTCTATGTTGACTGCTGCTCACAGCAAAAAAGAAATTTCTTTGGCTAAGGTTGAGAGACACCGAGGCCAATGGGTATAAACCTGAGTATTTAGAAGGCAATTTGACAGCACCATTTAGAAATCAACAATAGTAGGTTCCACCCTATGTGCTCCCAGCCAAGGTCTGAATCAGATTTATAGCACCAGGCTTGAGCTCCCTCCTGTGTACAGGCCTAAAAGACAAGTGGAAAGTAGTTGATTACCCCCATAAGAGTGATGTAACTATTGTACCAGTGGGCATACTTTGCCTGGCAGCTGGGTTCTGTAGCATCCAAGGACTAGTACTTGGTAAGATGATGGATGTCTTTTCTTCTCCAGTGCAAGTGGCCTTGTCAGAGGAGCAGCAGATGGCAGATGTCATCCCACCAGGAGGCAAATCCCTGATGGGTGAATCTCAGGTAGGCAAGGCCCCAATACCACAGACCCGAGAGTGTCTTTTGCTTCTGCTATGCCTTTACATATTTGCTGCTGCCATCTTTCTTTGGTATCTGGTATGGTGTTAATGGGTGTGGGGAGATCCCCACTGCCTGTAATGTAGTGTGTTTATCTCATGGAAGCATCCTGTCCTACTGGGTATTTTTACCTGTGGATTACTATGAAGATGATTTTTTTCCTAAGCTGTACTGTCTAATTGATAATAATAATGTTAGTTAAATAGAATTTTGTTGATAAAAATAAATCAAGGAAGTGTCATAGAGCTAGACACATGAGTTTCTATTGAGGAGCCATATAGACTGTGGCTTAGGTTAATGATTAAGAAAAACAACTGAGTCCCAGTAGACCAGCTAGTTGAAATTCTTTTAACCTTAATGTTGGGAGATGTGTTCACAGGTTTTAGAGTGCATAATAGCTAAAACAAAGCTTTGAAAATAACTTAAAATTAGACTAAAATGTTTTTGTTAAAAAGCTTTAAGGTGAAAAACCCAAGAAGATAATCTAAAGCTTTAGAAAGGTACATAGTTGAATGAGGAACTCATTAAGGTTAGGGAACAAAAACAAAGCAACCCAATTATTATTAGCTGACATGCCTTTCTTGCTAGGATTGGTTGATGACCAAAGGTGATGATTAATTCATTGCACCCATTTTTGCCCTCAATCTCATGATTTTAAAAAAAAACTATTTGCTGTGGATATCATTCCTGTATAAATAAAACACTGATTGGCCAGTGGCCACGCAGGAAGTATAGGCAGGACAAGGAGAGAGGAGAATTCTGGGAAGTGGAAGGCTGAGTCAAGGAGACACAGCCAGCTGCCGCCATGACAAGCAGCATGTGAAGACGCCGGTAAGCCACGAGCCACATGGCAAGGTATAGATATATGGAAATGGATTAATTTAAGCTATAAGAACAGTTAGCAAGAAGCCTGCCACGGCCATACAGTTTGTAAGTAATATGAGTCTCTGTGTTTACTCTGTTGGGTCTGAGTGGCTGTGGGACTGGCGGTAGACAGAGATTTGTCCTGACTGTGGGCCAGGCAGGAAAACTCTAGCTACAACAGTTGATGAGTAGATATGCACCCTAAAAATTTAAAGTAGAACTAATTATTTCATAAAAGTTTAGATTTGTGATTCCTTTAAGATTCCTTATAAGGTTGCCTTTCAAGATAAGTAATAAAGGGATTGGTACTTTCTTTGTAATCCCTAAATGCATCCTGCCAGTAAAAGGATATCTTGCTTGCTTACACACTTAATCTATAACAAGTTGTTGGGTATGAATGTATATAGGTTCTTGGGATAATTTGTTTTTTATCTGTAATACATATGATGTTTAATCATGTAACAGATATGGAAAACATGCTGTTTCTTACTTGTATTCATTGTAATCATTCACTTGAAAAACAGTAACCACATTATAATTTTTATATCGCATGAAAGATTTTGCTGGGGTTTATAAACTGTAAGGGAAAGAAGAAAGAGAGAGTTAAAACAGACTAGAAGGAAAGCATCAAGAATGAGAGAGCTAGAAGGAACTAGAAGGAAAGTAACATCAAGAATAAAGATAGAGTTAGAAGGAAAACATAAGAGAAGGAAATCACCGGGAAAATAAAACATAGAGAATGCAAAAGAAAAATAAGAAGAAAATTGAAGGAAACCACCAAGAGAGTGTGTGAGTGTCTTTTCCCTAACCCCCTCAGATAAAAAAGTCAGAGTACACTGACTCCGTGGATTCCTTTCGAGCCCTGTGCTGCTGGAGTCTGGTCCCCCATGCAGCAAGTCTCCAGCAACATGCATGCCACCTTCTGGCAATATAAAACTACCTTCTGGTTTCCTGGTCAGTTTGAGGTTTATTTCTCTACACCCTGTAGCCAGACTGTGTAGTGTCTTTGCCAATGGGATTTTACCATGTGGTTATGACAGGGAACTAAGAGCAGTGCTTGTCCCCATTGTTCTGGAGACCTCTGTGGCCTCCCTGACAAACAGTTCTGTAGGGAGATACCCCATGCCTAACACTGTGAGGGAGAGAGATGTCCCATGCCTGACACTGTGAGGGAGAGAGATGTCCCATGCCTGACACTGTGAGGGAGGGAGATGCCCCATGCCTGACACTGTGAGGGAGATGTCCCATGCCTGACACTGTGAGGGAGAGAGATGTCCTATGCCTGACACTGTGAGGGAGAGAGATGCCCCATGCCTGACACTGTGAGGGAGAGAGATGTCCTATGCCTGACACTGTGAGGGAGAGAGATGCCCCATGCCTGACACTGTGAGGGAGAGAGATGTCCCATGCCTGACACTGTGAGGGAGATGCCCCATGCCTGACATTGTGAGGGAGAGAGATGTCCCATGCCTAACACTGTGAGGGAGAGAGATAACCCATGCCTGACACTGTGAGGGAGAGAGATGTCTCATGCCTGACACTGTGAGTGAGAGAGATGCCCCATGCCTGACACTGTGATTTTTATTTACTAATTCATGTCTTCTAGGAGCAGAATTCCTTGCTCTCCACACACAGAAAACTCCTATATTTTGAAATTGACTTACTAACTAGTGTATTTCCATGATGCCATTTCATGCATCCTTAGTTTTGGTTAACTGACTCCCTGCCTCCTCTCCCCTATTCCTCACCCTCACTTACACCTCTAACCTCAGCATCCCCGTCTCTCTTCATATCGATGTGTTCTGCTATCCCTCAAATTACTGTGGAACTGTGAGAAAGGTCTTCACATGGCTTTCCTATACATCCTTTGTTTAGTTCTCACCTAGCCTTTGATTTTCCCTGTTCTTTCCTGCCCATGCCTGGCTAAGCCTTTCTTTTCTTCTAATTGAATTTTTTATTTAGTTTATTATTTTATGTGTATGAATGGTTTGCCTGCATGAATGTGTACCACATCCATGCCTGGTTCCCTTAGAGGCCAGAAGAGGGCACTGGATCCTCTAGGACTAGAGTTACAGACAGTTGTGAGCCACTGTGTGGGTGCTGGGATTGAACCCAGGTCCTCTACCAGAGCAGCCACTAAGCCATCTCTCCAGCCTCCAAACCCCATTTTTAACTGGGTTTTCTTTTTCTTAATGTTTTGATTTTCCTTTTTACTTCTTTGTGTATTCTAGACACTGATCCTCTTTGAGAACAGCTGGCAGAGATTTTTCTCTGACTCTGTAGGATGCTTCTCCACTCGATAGTTTAATATACAGAAGTTTTTTAAATCCATGAGGTCCCCTTTGTCAATTGCTGGTCTCAGTTCCCACACCACCAGAGTCCTGTTTGGAAACACCTTATCTGTACCTCTGAGGTGAAGCATGTTCCTACTGTTTCTACCAGAAGTCTTGGTATCAGGACTTATGTTGAGTCCTTGATCCATTTGGAATTAGGTTTTGTGCAGATTGAGAGGTAAGGTTCTAGCTTTATTTTTCTGAATATCTAGGTTTTGGGGTGCCTGTGTATGTGTACATGCATGCATATGTGTTTGTGTGTGTTTCTTCTTTGACAAAGATCATCTGGCTTTGTGTAGTACCCGGGACCCTCTATTCCATTAATCTGTGTCTGGCTTTGTTTCAGTACCATGCTCCTTTTTATTAGTGTCATGCTGCAGTATAATTTGAAATCAGGTGAGGTGATGCCTCCTGCAGTATTCTTACTGTTTGGTATTGCTTTGGTTACATTGGTCTTTTGTGCCTCCATATTTATTTTTTATTGGGTTTTCTTTATCTGTGAAGAATGGCCCTGGAATTTTTAGTGCGATTTCAGGGGATCTGGGGGTAGGTTTTGGTAGAAAGCCATTTTTGGATCTGTGGGTAGGTTTTGGTAGAAGGCCATTTTTGGATCTGGGGGTAGGTTTTGGTGGGAGGCCATTTTTACAAGCTTAGTTCTTCTGATCTATACACACAGGAAGTCTTTCTGTCCTCCAGTATCTTCCTCAATTATTTCTTCAGTGTAGAGGTCTTTGGTCTCCTTAGTTAGACTTAGTGACAGCTATTTTATTTATTTATTTTTGTGAATGGCTGTTATGAATGGGGTTGTTTTCCTAATTTCTTTCTTGGCATATTTGCCATTGGTATATAGGAAAGCAGTTCGTTTTTGTCTGCTAATTTCATATCTTGCCACTTTGATGAAGAGTTTATCAGCTCTGAGACTTTTTTGGTGTGGAGATCTTATGCCAATTATGTAAAGAATTGTATCATCTACAAAATGGTTTCTTTTTTTAACTTCTTTCCTGTTATCCTTCTCATTTCCTCATCTTGCCTTCCTGCTCTCTAAGACCTCACATACTAAATGAGGAAGTGGAGAGAGTGGACACCCTGCATTGTTCCTGACATTTTCTCCAGTTAGTAAAATGTTTGATATAGGTTGTCATATATAGCTTTTATTATGTCAGGTTAAGCTTCTTTCACCTCATGCTCTCTCCATGATTTTTACCCTGAAGGGATGTTGGATTTCATCAAAGGCTTTCTCTGCCTCTACTGAGATGATCATGTGGTTTCTGTCTTTTAGTCCATTTACATGATGAATTACATTTATTGATTTATATATGTTGGACCATCTCTGCATCACTGGAATGAAGCCAGTTTGGTTATGATGAATGCTTTTTTTTTATGAAAAACAGATAAAAGAAATTTAAGAAATATGACCACTTGGGAAGAGGGATAATTCAAGGGGGTCTGGTGATGCCAAGTCCATCTTGAAGGTCTTGATATAAGCTTTGGGTATAAATAGAAGAAGAACCATGGCAGAATTATGCACAATAAGCAGGCCTGGTTGAAGTATAATCTGGTTCATCATTGTCTCAATTCTCATTGTGCAAAGTGGTGTATTGCTGTCATTGCCTGTGTGGATCTGTCTGCTTTGCTGAGGAGAGAAAGATGGAATCCATAACCCACAAGCTGCAAGAGGGGAGCTGAGGAATTTCCAGGCTCTTCATCTGGACTTTAGTGAGCTGAGACCCAAGAGAGTATGCTGAAGGTTGCTATGAGAAGCCGAGATTCCACTGTGAGCTTGACAGGCTGTCAGGAGGGATGTGGTTGCAGAGGAGGGCAGAGTATATTATATCTGGCTGTGTGCAAGCTGTGTTTATAAACAGGTATATATGGATGAAAAAGGTAGGCTCTGATCTGTGGGCTCTCATCAGACTCCTGTTCAGGCCTTGCATGTCAGGGGCAGGTGAGACATTAGGACAGAAAGTGAGGATGGAAAAGAGCCCATGCCTGAGAGGCTGTGGCCACACAAGACATGACTGCAGCTGCATCAGCACAGGACTGATGTTGTTGGCTGTTTTTCACTCTTTACTCTTTCCTGGGGCCTGCCACCCAGCTCCCAAATAAATCACTCATGTAAGCTTATTCTTAATTATAAGTGCCTGGCCTTAGCTTGGCTTGTTTCTTGCCAGCTTTTCTTAAATTATCTTATCTACCTTTTGCCTCTGGGCTTTTTCCTTTTCTTCTGTAATTACTTTCACTCTAATTCCATGGCTGGCTGTGTGGCTGGGTGGTTGGCCCCTAGCGTCCTCCTCTCCTTGTTCTCTTGCTTTTTCTCCTCCTCCTCCTCCTAGATTTCTCCTTCTATTAATTCTTTCTGTCTGCCAACCCTGCCTATCCTTTCTCCTGCCTCACTATTGGCCATTCAGCTCTTTATTAGACCAACAGGTTTTTTGTTTGTTTGTTTGTTTGTTTTGAGACAGGGTTTCTCTGTGTAGCCTTGGCTGTCCTGGAACTCACTCTGTAGACCAGGCTGGCCTCAAACTCACAGAGATCTGCCTGGCTCTGCCTCCTGAGTGCTGGGATTAAAGACGTGTGCCGCCACCGCCCAGCCACCATCAGGTGTTTTAGACAGGCTCGGTAACACAGTTTCACAGAGTTAAATGAATGCAACATTGTCAGAGACCAAACATGAACCATGGAAAAAAAAAGTACTAGCTAGGCCAGAGAACAAGTCACAGGCCCTAAACCAGATGCCCTCAAAGATAAAGAGCATTCCTCGGTCAGGTAGGTCAGGTAGCATAGCAACAGAACAACGGGCCCTGACCAGTGACCTTACCACCTAGCACAACATCCTGCAGCCTCACGACCTGCACGTCTCCTCTCAGCTGCACGTCTGGCACATTGTGCACCCCTTCCCTCCTTCCTGCCCCCTCCCCCTCCCATGCTATATAAGCCTTACTGAGGAGAATAAAATTTGCAGCTTGATCAGAACCCTGTCTTGCTGTCTTCCTTTCGTGTCTCCTGTCCCTTTCATTCTCTCCCACAGGTGGGTCACCCCCGTTGAGACCCCGCTGGCTGCGGCACAACATAAACAAATGCAACACGTCTTTGCATCATTAAACAAAAGTTCTACAGAATCAATAAATGTAACAAAAACATCTTAAACTAACATTCCACAACAGGAGAGTTTATTGTGACCTGTGTTTCCAAAGGGATAGAGTCACGGAAGGGAGGAAGGATGACAGAGACAGGCAGCTGAGAGCTCACATCTTGAACCAAGGGAGTGAAGCAGAGAGAAAAAACAAAGTAGAAGTAGTGAGCTATTAAGCTCTGAGAGCCTCCCATACTGACGAACTTCCTCCAGCAAGGCTGCACCTCTTAAACCCCCAGCAGTAGCACAGCTAGGGACCAAGAATTCAAATGCCAAGGCTGTGGGGAAATTTCTTATTTAAACTACTACAGCTCCCAATCCACAAGCAGCTTAGAGGTCCCATAGGACCAAGAATGGATGTGACGGCCCCTCCTTGATGCTCAGCTGTGGAAGCACTTCTGAAAGAGGCAGGCTGGGGTCCCAGTGAGGTAGGATAAGCAGATGAACAACTAAGAGGGCATGAGAAGAGGAAAAAGACCCTCTCTTTTTCTCCCTTGCATTTACTGCTGCCTGAGAGCCAAGAATCCTCAACACACCTGATGAAGCCAATGTCGTCTGGAAAGATAATGTTTCCCCTAAGACAGCCAAGGCAAAGTGTTCAGAACAACACAGAGGCTGCTTACTTGGGGCCAGAATGTTTGTGACCTTGAGCTTGCTGTCTTGTCCCTAAATCTAAATGAGTTCCCTCATTAAACCACCTCACCATTTCATCTGCAGAAGGAAACTTAGTAAGTAAGCCAGCTCATGTGTTTATCCAAGTCCCTCAGGGGTGCAGGCAGCTCCTCTGGGTGCTGGGACAATGCTGGGCTGTGTTCTTTCCATGGCCACTGTCATCGAGGTCTGTGCCAACCCTCCCAGCAGGACTAAAATAATAACACACCACTAGGTCTTGTCTCTGATTAGGAACTGAGACTCAACTTCATAACACTTCCTTGGGTTCTTCCTCTTCCCCAGCAGGGTCACGACCTTTACTCTTGGACCCCTAACCTTGAGAGAGGCTCCAGTTGCCCTGAGCAATCACTGGCATCTCATCTGAAGTGTGTTCTTTCCTGCCTTCTCTATGGCTGGGGGTTGTGAGGGAGGGCAGAAAATGCCTGTAGTGAGTTTGAGATGGAACCATGGTGGCATTTCTAGGGTAGATGGGGAGACACAAAATGAGACCAAAAGGGAGACCATGAGATGGTGATGTGACCTTGACCCGGATCCAGGATGAGTAGGCTCTTGCTACACAGCACCAACAGTTAGATTTGAAGTTCAAATAAACAAAAAGAGTTGTTCTATTGTAAATATGTCTCAAAAGCTGCATGGGACATGCTTATGCTGAGCAGATGTGTATTATATATCTGAGATTCATGCCTACCAAGATCCCCTGTTTTTTTTTCCGGTGATCTCCCCTGATCAAGCCCTGTCCACTTTATGGGGAAGACAGGAGCTGGACTCTCAGAGCCTGGCAGATGCCAACACGTGCTCAGAGGTCAGATGCAGCCAGACAGGAGAACACAGTGGTATTTTATATGAATGCAGTCATGGGTAGATATTTTTATTAATATGTTGCACTTAAATTAAGTTTAGACAAACAAAGAAATCTTTAAAATTGTTTTATTTCACCCCTTGATTCTGTCTGGGCACCACCTTCTCAACACACTCAGGAAACCTTGAGTCTCCATAGCAATGCCAGAGGTGGCCACAAGAGGGAACCCAGAAACTTTCTGATCCACAGTTTCCCTAAGAGAAAGGGCAAGCCATTACCTCTGGAGAAACCCCTGCCTTGTCCTTCCATCTACAAACACAGCCATTTTTGTCCTTGTCCCCCTTTTGGCCACTCTGATGTCCAGGTCACTTTTCAGCTTGGACAGACACATCCCTGAAGTCTGTCTACTTAGCAGCACCCTAAGATATTCCCAACACAGATGTGGGTTCCTGGCTCCATGACTGTGAGAACCAGCCTTGGGGACTCACAGCATGTGCTAGGAACTTCTCATGTGTGGACAAGACAGGAAATTGTCATTAGATCAAGCACTCACCAGGGAGGATTGCAGCAAGTGACTAGTGGGGTGGCACTTGTTTTGATGTTTCCTGGGAGGATCATCATGTATTCATCCCAGATAGGAAATTATGGGGGACCAAGGAGGTGACTCCACCAAGTCTAGCTTGGTGCATCAGTGACTTTTCTTGTTGTGGTGAAATACCCAACAAGACTATTTTAGAAATATTAAAAAGGAAGGATTTAATCTTGACTCATGGTTTGAGTTCAGCTCATTATGATAGGAAAGGCAGGTGGGGAGTGGGAGGCAGATGGGAATGGAGGCAGGTGGGAATGGGAGGGAAGTGGGAATGGGAGGGAAGTGGAAATGGGAGGGAAGTGGGAATGGAGGCAGATGGGAATGGAGGCAGGTGGGAATGGGAGGGAAGTGGGAATGGGAGAGAAGTGGGAATGGGAGGCAGGTGGGGATGGGAGGCAGGTAGGAATGGAGGCAGGTGGGGATGGGAGGCAGGTGGGGATGGGAGGCAGGTAGGAATGGAGGCAGGTAGGAATGGAGGCAGGTGGGGATGGGAGGCAGGTGGGGATGGGAGGCAGGTAGGAATGGAGGCAGGTGGGGATGGGAGGCAGGTGGGGATGGGAGGCAGGTGGGGATGGGAGGCAGGTGGGGATGGGAGGCAGGTGGGGATGGGAGGCAGGTGGGGATAGGAGGCAGGTAGGAATGGAGGCAGGTAGGAATGGAGGCAGGTGGGGATGGGAGGCAGGTAGGAATGGAGGCAGGTGGGGATGGGAGGCAGGTAGGAATGGAGGCAGGTGGGAATGGGAGGCAGGTGGGGATGGGAGGCAGGTAGGAATGGAGGCAGGTGGGGATGGGAGGCAGGTGGGGATGGGAGGCAGGTGGGGATGGGAGGCAGGTGGGGATGGGAGGCAGGTGGGGATGGGAGGCAGGTGGGGATGGGAGGCAGGTGGGGATGGGAGGCAGGTAGGAATGGAGGCAGGTAGGAATGGAGGCAGGTGGGGATGGAAGGCAGGTAGGAATGGAGGCAGGTGGGGATGGGAGGCAGGTGGGGATGGGAGGCAGGTGGGGATGGGAGGCAGGTGGGGATGGGAGGCAGGTAGGAATGGAGGCAGGTGGGGATGGGAGGCAGGTGGGGATGGGAGGCAGGTAGGAATGGAGGCAGGTGGGGATGGGAGGCAGGTGGGGATGGGAGGCAGGTAGGAATGGAGGCAGGTGGGGATGGGAGGCAGGTGGGAGTGGGAGGCCACAAATTCAGGGTGTCTCCTCCATTTTTACTGAGCTTCTGTGAAGCTCCCAATCACCCAGAGCTGTGTCTACAAAGTGATTTCAAACACAATCAAGTTGAGAGGAATCCTTAGTGGGGTTACAGGAGCGTGGGTGACTTAGGCAGCTACATCACTAAAAAGCTCCCCTGCCCCAGTGGAATCCCTGGAGCTCTCTGGACAACTTGCAGCCAGCTCCTCCAGAGAGTCTCTCTCTCTCAGCAATCAGCTCTTGCTTATGACCCCCAGCAGAGGCCTGCGAGTCCCACAACTTCCTTCTGAATTAGGTTTGGGTTTGGACAGAGCATCTGCACACCTGTACTGCTGTGGGCTAACGCAGACTTAGCACAAGAGGATCCTGCCATCTCCTGACTGGCTGAATGGAGGAAACCTGACAGAGGTGGAGACTGACCCACCAAGAGCTAGACCAACAAGGAGACATTATTTGGGATCTAGTGTTCAAGTCTGTGTAGGAGGGAGCCCCACACCCCAATAGCACCTTCTTGAACCAGCCAACATGGCAGTGCTTCTGAAGAGACCCCACCTCGGGGTCAAGAACAGACCAGGGGGAGCTGGGAAAGATGGACAGAGCACACTGCCCAGACCAGCAGTCATATGTCTGCCAATTATTTCATTTATGTGTGCTACGTCTTCAGGGGAATCCATGACTCAGAGAGGCAAGGGCTAGCCCTAAGAGGCACAGCTGAGATTTGAATCAGATACCCTCTTCAGGCCTGCATCAATGCTGTGGAGGAGGCAGCTCCTGTGTGGCCTGGCTCACCATCACCCACAGCCTTTGCAGGCATCCACAGTCATCAACAGCCTGGCTCCTAGTGACAGAGGACCCGCCCATAGGGTTAGCAGAGGTGACCTCCATGGTAGATGGAAGGTCGCATTGTTGGAAGTAGGGCCAAGCACAATTGCGCACAGGCAGTGATCTGGGAGGACACAAGAAGGGCCTCTGGGTGAGGCTTCCAGAACTATTTCCAGGATGACAGCTGAGACATGACCCCTGGGGACACTGATACTCTGGCCTCAAACATCAAATGTTGATCCAGAGCACCACCAGCTTTTGGGGCCCATGCTGGGTCCTGGGAGAAGAACTTGCTGTTCTTGTCATTTGTGAAACAGGAGCCACCAGACACTGTGGGGACAAGGGTGTCACCAGCAGCAGCCCTGGGTGGCAGGACATGCCAGGGGAAGACCAACAGAAGTTGGAACAAGCAGTCAAAGCCATGACAGCTCAGTCACCGCAGGGTTCCCACTCGAACTGAGATAGAAGGCTGGGCCTGAAAGGATCGTGTTCAGCATGGAGAACAGAATGTGCACCACAGAGGCATGCTCTCAGGGTTTTGTGGATACAGGTTTCATGCTGTATATATTTTAATTTTGATAAAATATTCTCAAAGGGGAAACAAAAAGTTTAAGTTTGTCTCTAAGCCTCATTCCCATTGGGATGATAAAATACCCCAACAAAAGCAACTGGGGGGAGAAAGGGTGATTTTAGCTCACAGTTCCAGGCTACAGTCCATTATTGCATGGATGTCATAGTATCAGGAGCTTGACAGGAAGTCACACCCTATCCACAGTCAGGAGCAGAGAGAAATGCATGTGTGCCTGCACTGCTGTGGGCTAATGCAGACTTAGCACAAGAGGATCCTGCCATCTCCTGGCTGGCCGGATGGAGGCCACCTGACAGAGGTGGAGACTGAGGGAGGCCACCCATCAAGAGCTAGACCAACAAGGAGACATTGTTTGGGAGCTCAACTCACTTCCTCCACTCTAGGGAATGGAGTCACTCATAGTGGGTGGATCTCCTCACCTTAATTAACACAATTGTGACAGTCTCCCACAGGATAACCTGACTCTGACTATGCCTCATGGAGACTTTCTTCCCAGTTGGTTCTAGACTGTGGCAAGTTGACAAAACCATCCATCACAGCCTCATCCATATGGTAGATATTGCTAGGCAAATGAAAACAAGTGTGTGGGATGTGGAAAAATTGGAGCCCTTGTGCATGGTTGGGGGGAATGTAAAAGAATCCCATAGTTTTCTATAAAAATAGTATGGTGACTCCCTCAAAGAAGCTGACAACAGAATTAACATGGAAGCCTGCAGTTCTGCTTGTGGAAGGATTCAAAACCAGGTGTCCTATAGGTATCCTACACCCAGGTTCTACACAGCCATATTCTCAAGAGCCAGAAGTAGAAGCAGCCAAAGCATTCACAGAGAGATGAAGGATTAAACTCTGTGCTCTATACAGAGAACTGAGGATCAGACATGGCTGTAGTTGGTTTTTACTCTTTACTCTTTGGGGGGCCCACCACTCAGCTCCCAAATAAATACATGGAGACTTATTATTTCTTTTGAATGTCTGGCCTTAGCTTGATTTGTTTCTAGCCAGCTTTTCCTCACTTAAATTATCCCATCTACCTTTGTTTTTGGACTATTTTCTTTCTTTTTCTATATATCTTCATTTACTTTTTACTCCATGGCTTACTGTGTAGCTGGGTGGCTGGTCCTTGGAGTCCTCCTCTCCTCCCTTTCTCTATCATTGATCTTTTCCCCAGATTTCTCCTCCTATTTATTCTCTGTCAGCCCTGCCTATCCTTTCTCCTTCCTTGCTATTGGCCATTCAGTTATTAGACCAACCAGGTGTTTTACACAGGCAAAGTAACACAGCTTCACAGAGTTAAACAAATACAACATAAATGTAGCTAGAGTTTTCCTGCCTGGCCCACAGGACAAATCTCTCTCACCTGCCAGTCCCACAGCCACTCAGACCCAACCAAGTAAACACAGAGACTTATATTGTGGCAGGCTTCTTGCTAACTGTTCTTACAGCTTAAATTAATCCATTTCTATTAATCTATACCTTGCCACGTGGCTTGTGGCTTACCGGAGTCTTCACATGCTGTTTGTCATTGTGGCGGCTGGCAGTGTCTCTCTGACTCAGCCTTCCACTTCCCAGCTTTATTCTCCTCCTTGTCCCACCTATACTTCCTGCCTGGCCACTGGCCAATCAGTGATTTATTTATTGACCAATCAGAGTAATTTGACATACAGACCATCCCACAGCACTTCCCCTTTTCTTTTTTCTTTTTTTTTTCTTTTCAAAAAGGAAGGTTTTAACCTTAACAAAGTAAAATTACATATAATTTGGGAATTTGGGCGTAGCTTCTCTTACTACTTCCTGCTGGAGGGGGGCACTGTATCTTATGGGGACACAAAGAAAATTTTAGGATTATGGAATAGTCCATGAGGCTGTATTGTCTGAGCCAGATGCCTTCAAACCATTCTGGATGTTGGATCATCTGGGCCATGGTGTCATCAGAGACCTTTCAGGGGGTCTTGGCTGGTCCAACCTGATGTATCTTAATCTGGAACAAATCCATAGCCTTTGACTTTCTATGGGAACAAAAGCAGAAACTCTTTTCCAAAGCAACATATCCTTATATCCAAATTTTGAAGTCAAGGTACCTTTAAAATATACATTTTGGCATAACTCAACAGCTTTTACAATTAAATGTTTTTCTGCAGTTAAAAATCCCAAAGACAACACAATCCAGATTCTCTGTGTAATATTCATCTTTACATGGCTTTTTTTATATTAATTTTACTGTCTCTTTAAAGACTTTATTTTTTAAAACTATTTGTTTATATAACTATATATATCACCCTTTTTGTCTCTTTCAAGCCTACATATCTTTTACACACATTGTAAAGTATTACATCTGAATCTGTCTTATTGTGAATCTATTGATTTAAACTGCAGCAGCTGTGGCTGCTGGCTCCGCCCACCTCAGCTTCCCAACATGGTGGTGGTACGTTTTCCGCCAGCTCTGAGAGCTATCCTGGGTCTATGCTTTTATTCAAGTAGCGTATAGCCCAGAAACCTCTTTTTTTTTTTGTTTTGTACTAGCAAAGTCTAAATCCACCACGCAGCTTAATGCGCCACTTGCAGAGGCCTCATTCCCACCATAGGGAAGGTCGGGTAGGTCAAGAGTGCACGCTAGGAACCCGCCAGTAGCTCAAACCAGCAGCTGCCGCTTATTTGAGAGACACAATTAGGAAGCTGTTTTTAGCTCCATTTTAGAATCTTTTTTTTTCACTTTTTAGGTGGAAACTCTTGCCACCACATTGGACGCCATTTGTAGCTAGAGTTTTTCTGCCTGGCCCACAGGACAAATCTCTCTCACCTGCCAGTCCCACAGCCACTCAGACCAAGCCAAGTTGTGGGGCGTTTACCCAACCACCCCCACAGTTCCCCAGAGTTTTCTTGAGTGCGAGCAGCAGGAAATATTAGATAGAAGGATTTATTGCAGAGAATATCGTGGAGATAAACAGATAGAAAATAAAGGATAGCCTCGAGAGGGCCTGGAACCTATTCCAACGGGCCCCGACTGTCTCTGCCCCAGGGTTTTTATAGAGACGCCAGGGGGTGGAGCAAAAGACCTCCTCCCCCAACACAGCCAAGTGCAGACCATCTCAGACACCTGCACTCAGGCCCGTGGTCCTAATCATCCTCTATGTGGACCTGCTGGGTAAAGCCACGAGGAACCCGAGAACGGGCTCCCACAGGTCCCCCTTTCTTAATATATAAAAAATAATTAATTATTGATGGCTTACAGCAATCTCCATAGCTGTTACACCTCCCAATATGGGAGTAGAGGATGATAAAGATGGCATTTCTCTTTTGAATTAGGTTCAAGGTGACTACAGCAGTCTTAGCTGCCTCAAGCCCTTTCTAAGCCAAAAACTCTTAAGGCAACTACAAACTTAAAGAATCCCTTAGCTTCATCATTACCATTAACAGGTTAACATAAATATTGCTATACATAGTCACAATTCTCTCAATCTTATAACTCAAAGCAAACTCTTAACAGAACCATTTGAATTAGCATATATGGTGTTATATATAGTTAACAATTTTCTCCGTCTTACTTTGACTCAGTCATTTGAATTTTCTTGCTAACAGAACATATGAAAAACTTCAATGTATTCACATCAAACTTAAATATTCCTTAACTCCTCAAAACCAGGGTGCATTAATATCAATAGGTTTCTGCAAACATAATTCAATCTCATAACTCCTCCTTTTCTTTATAATTTTTTAAACAAAATCTCAAACCTAGTTAGAGGAACCCAAACTTATACAATTCCTACAAACCCATATTGAAAAGCAGTATTTTCAATCTAACCATGAACACTTGGAAAACTTTTAGCAAAACATCCAAAAATAGTTTCTTAATAAAACTCTTTACACACTTTAAAAGTAGTCTCTTAGTATACCCCATTTGCATTTCTTACTAACAAAAACATGACATTAATCCACTCAAACAACTTTTGAAATTAGACTAAGGAATATTAACTCTCCCCCTTTTCTTTATAATTTAAGCAAAATCTCAAGCCTAGTTAGAAAACCTAAACTTTTCCATTTAAACAGTTCCATTTATAACACAATACCAGTTCTGTAAACAGTTCCACAAAACAATTCATGAATCACCAATTAATAAAGCATATATGCATACACAAAACTGCATCTTGATTCTAGGTAGAAATAAATTTCTTCATTTAAACAGTTCCATTTTTAACCCAATTCCAGAAAACAGTTCCTAGGTCATTACTATGAATAAACTCAAAATTGTCCCATTGCAATGAAATCTCTACTGTTCATTTCATTTCTTAAGTCCCAAAATTCGAATGATAAATTCTGGTACAAGCCTTCCAAATATGAGAAATCCATAACCAAATTCTTTTTGTAATTTTATCTCATTTTAAGTTCAAAAAGTTCAAACAAGAAATAAATTCTAGTATCAGGCTTTCACTTCCAAATATGAAGAGACGTTTTTCAACCAAAAAACTTTTTTTTTTTTTTTTTTTTTTTTTTGGTTTTTCCGAGACAGGGTTTCTCTGTGTAGCTTTGCGCCTTTCCTGGAACTCACTTGGTAGCCCAGCCTGGCCTCGAACTCACAGAGATCCGCCTGGCTCTGCCTCCCGAGTGCTGGGATTAAAGGCGTGTGCCACCACCGCCCGGCCCCAAAAAACTTTTTGCAGTTAACAATTTTTGTTCAAACAAGCATCTCTGAACTTTTATTCTCAAGCCAGAGACTTTTTAGGTACAGTAGTATTCTAAACCGCACCGTTTTTGATATTAGCTCAGGTTTTTCTGTGTTGCGTCGGTTTTCCACAGATCTCAGCTGCGGATGCCTTGTGCTGGTTCTGGCGTTCACCATTCTTAGCTTATTAGTGGCTTCTGAAACTTTTGAAAACCGCTCAGACTGCCTGCTTTGCAGTCTCCTAGGACACTAACTTCTGTATCTCAGGTTTTTTCATCATATACATTAAGCATAGATTCACACTTAACATTTACACTTTTTAAACTCACATATAACATTTTTTTGCCTTGCAAAGCATTTAGACTCACATTCAACATTTTACAAACTCACATATAACGTATTAACATCTTATTTATACTCCTTAAGGAAACTATAGAACTACTTTAGCAAACATATTTCTTATTACTTATTCATTCCATCTTATTCTTATTTAAACTTACATTTACAACTAGCGTCTTTACTCCTTACAAGCTTATTACTACATGTCTTAAGACTACTTAGATATTTCTTGCAAGCTTATATTCTTAAAGGAACTCTACAAATCTATTTTACAAACTTATATAGGGCTACCATTAGCATATATTTAACTTAGCAAATACCTAAAGATTTCTTAACACAGATCTAACAAGAGAATTTTTATAAACTCACATATCTTATTTTTATCTTTTTCTATTCCTTACTCTTAATTATTATCACTATATTAGAAAGATTCTCTTAACTAGACAGGAAGTACGTACATCATTTCTAAAGTTTGGAATTTATAGTCAGCTTTGTTATAAAGCACTGGAATTTAGTGAGTGTTATAGAATTGTGATAGTTGTTGCTAGGGAACTGTAGCATCTTCGGGACGAAGCCACACTCCAAAGTTGCCAGTTCTCTCAGCCGTTCCGGACCGGCAGAGATGCACTGTCAGCAGTAGACAGTTTTTAACTAGAGGCTGTCCATTCACCCAAATTCATAGTAGCTCCTCTAAGTGCTTCAATTCAGACAAACGTTTCTATTACAGCAGTACTTTTGGTTTGTTCTACTGAAAACTTCACGCTGATGGTGAAATTACCGTATTTAGCTGCTGTAAAGCTCTTCGCCAAATACTGCGCAGCTATTAGGTGATATGAAGTATTTTTCTAAAGGAGCTAGTAAAGCCACAAGTGGAACAGCTCTGAACTGTATTTAGTATTTTCACTTCATTAGCTTTAACTCCTGATGTTATTAGCAGCTGTAATTCTTAGCATTGATTTTTTTATAAGGAACTTTCAGGTGAAGCAACTCTTTTGTAAGATAGCTAGATTTTCTGAAGTTTGTTTCCCATCTATAAAGCAGTTATTTCTTTTTGAATGCCTGTATCCTCTTAGATTTGCAAAGGAATCACTCATTGCAGGCAGTTTGTTCAAGAGGTAAAGAATTTTCATTTTCACATAAGTTTCTTCATATCTAAGACAACGTTCAGTGTATAAACTGCTCTCTTACTTTAAGGATTTTAAAGTGGCTTGTTTGCTCTTATAGGTAGCTTTTTGTCATCCAACTACCGTAAAAACTTTGCACAGCTATTAGGGTAAATAAGGCATTTTACCAAGGAGCCCCAAACCGCGAAGCACCTAGTTCCGTATCCTTTCAATTTTTCATTGGAACTGACACTTAAACTCTTAGATGATTTTCCTCCTTATTCTTTTAAAAGCTGTATTTTAAGTTTACCATGAACGTATTTTCGAGCTGACAAAAGTGTTTCAGGGCAATGTCGCCATCTTTAGCGGAAAAACTACCTTTCCCAGAATGCATTTCCCTTATATCAGTCCATAATAATATCAGTCCATAATAATATCAGTCCCTTATATCACATCCCTTTTATCAGTCATTTCCCATAGTTCTTTTTGGGTCTGAGAGTCAACTGGTTCTTTTACCAGACTTGCTTACAAATTCTTGCCCGGGAGGTTTGAACTAAGTTTTTTGCTTTTGCAACGGGAGATTTGAACAAGCATTTTACATTTTCAATTATGGGACATTGGGAGATTTCTGTTCTCTCCTCAGCTGGCTTCAACAGGTGTCTCTCCTTCATTTGACACTGGCCCCAAATCAGAACCGCACCTGCCTCATTAGCACGCATTGAGGCTGGCATTTCTGATAGCAACTTTCCTCGGGGCTTGTGTTTGCCTTAGCCAGTCAGTGAAAAACAAGATCACATGCAACAGTTTTTCCATAGCTCCTTCAGAGAGATTTTCTCCCACGGATCTATCTCATTTTGCTTGTTCCTTCCCCAGATGCAGAGCTTCAGGTATCTGTCTGTGGCTCTGTTCCTCTGCTAGCTGCCTTTGGAGGTAGGGGCTTTTTTTCCCCTCCGAATCTGCCTCAAATTCTAGCAGCTTTTTCAGGTCATATATTTCTGGGGAGGATTATGTCCCTTCTGTTTCTTCAGAGTCTTTCTCCCAGACAGTTCTCAGTTTGGTCTCAATTTATCCCGCTACCCCAGAAACAGTTTCCGACACTACAGTGGCGGCTTTCCCTGCTACTGAAGGTAGAGGCTTTTTGTCCGTTTCTGTTTTCAGGGTCTGCGTGGTTTGCGCACAGACTGAAAATCTAACAAGGGAGGTTTTTGCCATTTCTAAACTCCCATTAGCACAGGTGTTTTGCTTCATCAGGCCTTCACCTGGCCCAGTCCCCCAGTGGGTTGCATTTGCTTGTCTGGATGCTCAAGGACAGAGCTTATGCCAGAGGCAATCACCCCTCAGGGTTACACTCCCTCATTTCACCAGGAGTTAGTTGAAACAAAGCTTTTCTCAAAGAGATGCTTTCTCTGACAGAAAAGAAAACTTTACTCCTGGATAGTTCTGTTCTGCCCTGGCTGGGCTCTTTCCCCAGACAGTGTTCTGACTCAGCAGCACAACTGCTTCAGACACAGTTCAGCTTTACTGTTTTCCCAGAAAGGTCCTTACTCTGATAGGAAAGCTTTTTTCAGATTTCTTTTTGCAGCTGTGGACCTATCAACCTGAGACTTGTAGGAAAGTGGACAACTGTGCCATTCCCACGGGCTTTAGCTTTGTTCATTGGCAATCTTCCCCTGGGTCCTGCCCCTTCCTGCCTCAGCTCTGTACTCCAGGAAGTTTGCAACTGCAGGAACCCTAATATCCCAGAAATGCACTCCAACTCAGAGATGCTGGCCAGTCACCTCTGGGTTTTTGCTTGAGGATATAATGCTAACAGTTTGCATTGCTTCAGGGGATCTTTGCATTAGGACGATTAGGAGCACGTTTTCATTCTGAAAAGCTCACTCAGAAACAAAACCATTAATGCCTCAGCTTGGCTGTAACTGAAAAGCTTGGCTTTTTTGCTTTTCTCAGGTAAAGTTTCCTGCCCTTTTGGGCTCTCTGTAGCTCTTCACCCACACTCTCCCAAGCGTTTCCCTCAGGGTGCTCTGATCCACTGTCTTTTACCAGCTTGAAGAAACAGCTTAGAAGAGAGGTTTTTAGGAACTTGTCCCTGCCTCCTGCATTGCAGGGAGGATTTTTAAGGCTTGAAAGTCAGAACTTAGGTTTTGCTGTCTTAAGAGGTTTGTTGTTTTCCCTTAGAGCTAATCACAGGTGGTCCCCATACTAATATCTTCAGGTGATTCTAATTTTTGCCCTTTTGAGAAAGTTAAAGGCTTTAGTTTTTAAGTTTGAGAGCTTTTAGTTTAAGATTAAGGCTTTTTAGAGAGATTTTTCCCCCAAATTTTCCAAGAAAAGCTTTATAGTTTAAGAGAAAGATTTTTTTCCCCAAGAGAGAAAGACCAACTTTTCCCAAAACTTCCCAACTTTAAACTTTTTGGCTTTTTACACCCCCATTTTTGCCTCAGGGAGAAATCACTTTCTCCTGCCGCTTGGACTTAGCATTTCAGCTGTCCCCAGGTCAAAAGCTTTCATAGGAAACTTTTTCTTCCCCATAAGCTCAGAGAAGAGCTTCTTTTACTACCCAAAAAGCCCAAAGAAAGATTTTTACCCCCAGTTTGCATTCATAGCCCCCAAAGTCAGAAAATTGAAGAGTTTTTCTGTCTAGTTGCCTTATTTTTCCTACACAATCTTACACTTCTAAGTTTTTCCTAAACTATATTACTATGCTATACCTTATACTTATTTTTCACAGATAGAAATTGAGAAAGGGATAGAAGATAGAAAATTTTGACAGAAGAGAATTTCGCTGCAGCATCGGACATCCTTCCAGTCCGCTTTCCTTTTCTCTCGAGGATAAAACCCCTGCCTCTCAATAATATATATAAAATATATATTTTCCATAACACCGGCATGCCTTATCCACTGGCAGGGCTGACTCAGCACTTTCGCCAAAAACTCTGTAATAAAACTATTATTTTCCTTTATCTTTAGTCCCTATTACTTTGTCTTTAGTCCCTGTTCATTTGTCTTTAGTCCCCTTTTTTGTCCCCCCTTTTTTTTAGTCCCTTTTTTTTTTCTTTAGTCCCTGTTCGGGCGCCATTCTGTGGGGCATTTACCCAACCACCCCCACAGTTCCCCAGAGTTTTCTTGAGTGCAAGCAGCAGGAAATATTAGATAGAAGGATTTATTGCAGAGAATATCGTGGAGATAAACAGATAGAAAATAAAGGATATCCTCGAGAGGGCCTGGAACCTATTTCAACAAGCCCCGACTATCTCTGCCCCAGGGTTTTTATAGAGACGCCAGGGGGTGGAGCAAAAGACCTCCTCCCCCAGCACAGCCAAGTGCAGACCATCTCAGACACCTGCACTCAGGCCTGTGGTCCTAATCATCCTCTATGTGGACCTGCTGGGTAAAGCCACGAGGAACCTGAGAATGGGCTCCCACATCAAGTAAACACAGAGACTTATATTGCTTACAAACTGTATGACTGTGGCAGGCTTCCTGCTAACTGTTCTTACAGCTTATATTAATCCATTTCTATAAATCTATACCTTGTCACGTGGGTCATGGCTTACCGGAGTCTTCACATGCTGTTTGTCATCATGGAGGCTGGCAGTGTCTCTCTGACTCAGTCTTCTCCTTCCCAGCTTTATTCTCCTCCTTGTCCCACCTATACTTCCTGCCTGGCCACTGGCCAATCAGTGATTTATTTATTGACCAATCAGAGTAATTTGACATACAAACCATCGCACAGCACATTAAAGAATGCAACACATTTTTGCATCATTAAACAAATATTCCACAGCATAAATGAATGTAAAACATCTTAAAATAATATTCCACAACATATGACACCTGCTGCAACAGGGATGAACTCTGAGCTCTGTCCTAGTTACTTTTCTATTACTGTGATAAGACATCATGGTCAAGAAAACTTATAGAATAAAGAGTTTATTGGGAGCTTACAGTTTCAGAGGTTAGGGTCTACAGCTATTATGGTGGGGAACATGGCAACAGGCAGGCAGGCACGGCACTGAATCAGTAGTGGAGAGCTTACATCTTGATCCACAAGGATGAGACAGAGAAAAAACATTCAGAATGGCTTGGGCTTTTGAGGTCTTTCTGCAGTAAGTGACACACCTTCTCCAACAAGGCTACACCTGCTAATCCTTTCCAAATGATCCCACCAACTAGTAACCAAGTATTCCAATATATGCACCTGTTGGGCCCTTCTCATTCAAACCACCACAAGGTCCTTATGCAAAGTGAAGTGAACCAGCCACAAAAGATCAATAAACACTTCATGATCCCTGGAGCTGTCAGGTTCACAGAGGCAGGAAGAAGAGTGGGAGCCAGGAGTTGGATGAGAAAGGTAAAGCAGGGAATTTATGTTTTGATGGACACAGAGGTTCCATTCAGAAAATTAAAGATGCCCTGGAGATGGGCCATGGTGTTTATACAACGCCATGTACTTAGAACTACTGATATGGACACCCAAATGTCTTAAGATGTTAGATCATTTGTCATGTTACTTTATTTCAAGGGAAAATAAGAGTGGACAAGGATAAGAGAAGGAGGAAAAGGAAGGAAGCAGCAGATGGAGAACTGGGTGGCCAGGACTCTGAAGAGAGATGAATGGGCAGCAGCAGGCATCCCCAACTTTGCTCCATCTGTAGAAAAGACTGTTCTCTAAATCACATGAAGTGCCATCTTGAGTGAGGTGACCAGTGCTTTTTTCAACCAGGGCACAGAGAGACCCCAGCAGTGCTAACAGCTTGGGGTGAGTCTCTGGACCTTTCTGTCTAAGGAAGGCTGCATAGCTCCACAAGTCTTGCCTGTTGTGTAGAAGGTTGTTTTGCTCATAGACATGCAAGTGAGCCAATCTGGAGATAGGTCAGATGGTAAAGAACTTACCTTGCAAGCATGAAGACCCAAGTTTGATCCCTAGGACCCCTACAAAAAAGTCAGATGTAGTGGTGCATATGAGCAATCTCAGCACTGGAGAGGTGGAAATGGGATCCCTGGGGCTCACTGGCCAGCCAACCTAGCCTCCTAGGTAAGCTCTAGGCCAGTGAGAAAGCCTGTCTCAATGAACAAGGAAAATGACTCCTAAGGATGACAGCTAAGGTCATGTGGTCTCCATATGCACCTATATACATGTACACCAAAAAGATAATATGCACATGTGCGCTCTCTCTCTCTCTCTCTCTCTCTCTCTCTCTCTCTCTCTCTCTCTCTTTCTCCTCTCTCTCCTCTCTCTCTCTCTCTCTCTTTCTCTCTCTCTCTCTCTTTCTCCTCTCTCTCTCTCCTCTCTCTCTCTCTCTCTCTCTCTCTCTCTCTCTCTCTCTCTCTCTCTCACACACACACACACACACATACACACACACACACACACAAACACACACACACACACACACATGCATGCATGTGATTTTTGCAACAATACAATATATTCCTTCCCTCCCCAAATCAACTTTTCTCCCTTTATTAAGTGATTGGGCTCAGTATTCTTGACTAGATGTTCATGTTTGGATGTGAACTGTCTCCCATAGACACACATGTTTGAATACTTGGTCCCCAGCTGTTGGTGCTCTCTTGGGAGGTTGTGGAGCCTACCTGGAGGAAGTGAGTCATTGGGAGTGGGACTCAAGGTGTTATAAACCTGAATCCATTTCCTGTTCCCTCTCCATTTGCTAATGTCTATCAGTGTGTGAGGAGTCTCAACCACCTGCTTCAAGCTCCTGTTGTCATGAAGTCAGCCAAGCCTTCCTCTGTTATGAGAAGTAACCTCTAAACCACATGCAAAAATAGTTCCTTCCTCCTTTCCACTTCTTCTATCAGGTTCATTATCTTTTTTTTTAATTTTTATTTTTATTTTGCAATACAATTCAGTTCTACATATCAGCCACAGATTCCCTTGTTCTCCCCCCTCTGGGCCCCCTCACCTTCCCCCCAGCCCACCCCCCATTCCCACCTCCTCCAGGGCAAAGCCTCCTCCACGGACTGAGATCAACCTGGTAGACTCAGTCCAGGTAGGTCCAGTCCCCTCCTCCCAGACCGAGCCAAACAATCCTGCATAGGCCCCAGGTTTCAAACAGCCAACTCATGCAATGAGCACAGGACCCGGTCCCACTGCTTGGATGCCTCCCAAACAGATCAAGCCAATCAATTGTCTCACCCATTCAGAGGGACTGATCCAGTTGGTGACCCCTCAGCCATTGGTTCATAGTTCATGTGTTTCCATTCCTTTGGCTATTTGTCCTTGTGCTTTATCCAACCTTGGTCTCAACATTTCTCACTCATATAAACCCTCCTCATTCTTGCTAATTGGACTCCCAGAGATCCATCCGGGGCCTAGCCATAGATCTCTGCATTCAGATCCCTCAGTAGTTGGATGGGGTTTCTAGCATGACAATTAGGATGTTTGGCCATCCCATCACCAGAGAAGGTCAGTTCGGGCTGTATCTCGACCATTGCCAGCAGTCTGTTGTGGGGGTATCTTTGTGGATTTCTGTGGGCCTCTCTAGCACTTTGCTTCTTCCTATTCTCATGTGGTCTTCATTTAACATGGTCTCCTATTCCTTGTTCTCCCTCTCTGTTGTTGATCCAGCTGGGATCTCCCGCTCCCCCAAGCTCTCTTTCCCTTGACCCTCGCCCTTCATTACCCCCACTCATGTCAAGGCTGTTCATGTAGATCTCTTCCATTTCTCCGTCATTGGGCAATCCCTGTGTCTTTCTTGGGGTCCTGTTTTCCAGATAACCTCCCTGGTGATGTGAGTAGCAGTCCAGTCATCCTTGTTCCACATCTAGTATCCTCCTATGAGTGAGTACATACCATGTTTGTCTTTCTGAGTCTGGGTTACCTCACTCAGGATGATTTTTTTCTAGATCCATCCATTTGTCTGCAAACCTCATGATGTCATTGTTTTTCTCTGCTGAGTAGTATTCCATTGTGTATATGTACCACATTTTGTTTATCCATTCTTCAGTTGAAGGGCATCTAGGTTGCCAAAAGTGCACAATGGAAAAAAGAAAGCATCTTCAATAAATGGTTCTGGCATAACTGGATATCAACATGTAGAAGGTGCTAATAGATCCATATCTATCACCGTGCACAAAACTTAAGTCCAAGTGGATCAAGGACCTCAACATATATCCAGCTACTCTGAACATGCTAGAAGAGAAAGTAGGAAGTAGTCCTGAACGCATTGGCACAGATCACTTCCTAAATATAACACCAGTATCACAGACACTGAGAGAAACAATCAATCAATGGGACCTCTTGAAACTGAGAAGCTTTTGTAGAGCAAAGGATACAGTCAACAAGGCAAAGTGACAGCCTACAGAATGGGAAAAGATCTTTGCCAACCCCACATCTGACAGAGGACTGATATCCAGAATATATAAGGAACTCAAGAAATTAGACATCAAAATGCCCAAGAGTCCAATTAAGAAATGGGCTATATTGCCGGACGGTGGTGACGCACGCCTTTAATCCCAGCACTTGGGAAGCAGAGGCAGGCAGATCTCTGTGAGTTCGAGGCCAGCCTGGTCTCCAAAGCGAGTTCCAGGAAAGGCGCAAAGCTACACAGAGAAACCCTGTCTCGAAAAAACCAAAAAAAAAAAAAAAAAAAAAAAAAAAAAAAAAAAAAAAAAAGAAATGGGCTATAGAACTAAACAGAGAATTCTCAACAGAGGAAACTCAAATGACTGAAAGACATTTAAGGAATTGCTCAACATCCCTAATCATCAGGGAAATGCAAATCAAAACAACACTGAGATACCACCTTACACCTGTCAGAATGGCTAAGATCAAAAACACTGAAGACACCTTATGCTGGAGAGGATGTGGAGCTAGGGGAACTCTCCTCCACTGCTGGTGGGAATGCAAGCTTGTACAACCACTTTGGAAATCAATATGGTGCTTTCTTAGAAAACTGGGAATCCATTTCCCCCAAGATCCAGCTATACCACTCTTGGGCATATACCCAAGGAATGCTCAACCACACCACAAGAGCACTTGTTCAGCTATGTTCATATCAGCATTGTTTGTAATAGCCAGAACATGGAAACAACCCAGGTTCATTATCTTAACTAACACAATATTCTGAATTCTCTTTTGAACTGAGTTTCTCCACCTTATTCAGTTCCCTCAAATTAATGAGAAGAAGGAATCTTGTCACACATTTATTTTATGAAAAGTCATCCTTTCCTTGGCACAGTCAACAGCCAGGTGTGTCCTGAAAGTTTAAGCAGAAATTTCCAGGAAAGAAAAACAATTAAAATGTTTTGTTGGTTGGTTGGTTTTTGAGACAGGGTCTTGTTATGTACCCCAGGCTGGCTGTGGACTTATAATCCTCCTGCCACAGCCTTCCAGGTATTGGGATTACAGAGGTATAACATCATTCCTGACTTGTATATGTTTTAATTTGGGTGACATTTGAAGTAGAGTACTGAAGAATGCTGTGCCTCTCTCTGTTCACCTTTCTAGGTCTGCCACCCATTTTCCAGTATGTCTATAATGTATGTAGTGTTCATCTGTTAGGAATCTGGGATCCATCTTGTTTTATCAGTTCAACTGTCACAAATGGCCATGCTCATGATCATGTGACCCCCATTTTACTAAGAGCAGTAGTTATTCTTATTTATGGTTAGTTATGTTATTTATCTCTTGATGGGCCTAATTTATCAATTTAACCTTATTGTAGGTGCAGCTAAAAAACATTTACCCAATACAGGCTCTCAGACAGTGTGTCCAACACAAAGCATTATTCCTCATGTGTTACTAAGATCTCATGGTAAAATCCTGGGCTCCAGCAACCCCAACCATGTAACAGGAATTGCTAAATGGTCTTATAATAAAAAAAAACACAACCAAATATTGTGGTAAATGCTGAAATATCAGAGAGACAGAGGAACAAGTCACAGCCACCACCTCTTACCTCACCAACTTTTCAGACTGAAAAAGCTTCTAGTTCCTGTCTCCCTCATGCCTTATATACCTTTCTCCACTCAGCCATTACTCCCTGGGTTAAAGGCATGTGTGCTTTCCAAGCAAAGGCATGAGATCCCAAGTGCTGGAATTAAAGGTGTGTGATTCCCAAGTACTGGGATTAAAGGTGTGTACTACCACTGCCTGACTCTGTTTCTCTCCTAGACTGAGTCAATGTCATGTAGTTCAGGATGTCTTTGAACTCACAGAGATCCAGATGGATCTCTGCCTCCCAAGTACTAGGATTAAAGGTGCGTGCCACCACTGCCTGACCTCTATGTTTAATCTAGTGGCTTGTTCTGTTCTCTGATCTTCAGGAAAATTAGGGTACACAATATATCACCATACAACCAGCTAGGCTTGGCCATCTGTCTCACTAGCCTGATTAAAGAGAACAGTTATGGTGGGAAGCAAAGAAAAGAGATTTGTTCAGTATAGCCACAGTGGGAAAAAGGACAGATGACCAAGTCCAATGACTTCCAAGTCAACAGTCTAGAAAGACCCAGACCTCTAGAAGGGGTGGGGTGATAAATGAAAGAAAGGCTGCATTGGATCATGGCAAAGGCAATCTCCACCAATAAATCAATCTCCAGATTTGAGCCAGTTTGCAGACCCAGAACCCCTTGAGTGAAGGGGTGGCCAGGTTCCCTTGTGGAAAGACCCTGATAGGATACCTAAAAGTTTTACAGTTAGCCTTTCTCCCATTCTTCCCCAAGAGGGGCCTGAGGCCTTTTACCAGGGTAACTATATACTGGGAAAAAGGAAACATTCAGACTTTCAAGGGTTAGTTGGAATTTGGTTCTGAATTGATGATGATTCCAAGAGATCCCAAGAAACATTGTGGCCCTCCAGTTAAAGTAGGAGCTTATAGAGACCAGGTGATTGATGGAGTTTTGGCTGATGTCTGACTCACAGTAGGTCCAGTAGGTCCACAAACTCATCCTGTGGTTATTTCCCCAGTTGCAGAATGTATAATTGGGATAGATATACTTAGAAACTGGCAGGGTTTTAACATTGGTTCCCTGACCCATAGAGTGAGGGCTATTGTGGTTGGAAAGGCTAATTGGAGGCTTTTAGAGTTGCCTCTGCCAAAGAAAATAGTGAATCAAAAACAGTATCATATCCCTGGAGGAACTGCAGAAATTAGTGCCACCATTAAGGACTTGGAAGATGCAGGGGTGGTGGTTCACACTACATCTTCCTTTAACTCCCATGTCTGGCCAGTGCAGAAGACAGATGGATCTTGGAGAATGACAGTTGACAATTGAAAACTCAGTCAGGTAATAACTCTGGTTGAAGCTGCTGTACCAGATGTGGTGCTCTTACTTGAGCAGATTAACACATCTCCTGGTACATGGTATGCAGCTATTGATTTAGCAAATGCATTTTTTCTCAGTACCTGTCCACAAGGACCACAGGAAGCAATTTACTTTCAGTTGGCAAGGCCAGTAGTACACCATTACAGTTTTGCCTCAAGGATATATTAACTTGCCCACCATGTCATAACTTAGTTAGAAGGGATCTTGATCATCTGTCTCTTCCAGAAAATATCACACTGGTGCACCATATTGATGACATTATGCTGATTGGACCAAGTGAGCAGGAGGTAGCAACCATTTTTAACTCATTGGTAGCACATATGCATATCAGAGGATGGAAAATAAATCCAACCAAAATCCAAGGACTTTCTACCTCAGTGAAATTCTTAGGAGTTCAGTAGTGTGAAACATGCAGGGATATTCCTTCCAAGGTGAAAGATAAGTTATTGCACTTGGCCCCTCCCACAACTAAGAAAGAAGTACAATACTTAGTGGGGTAATATGGATTCCAGAGACAGCACATTCCTCATTTGAGTGTGTTAATCTGCTCCACATACCAAGTGACTAGGAAAGCTGCTAGCTTTGTGTGTAGACTGGAACAGGAGAAGGCTCAACAGGTCCGGGCTGCTGTGCAGGCTGCTTTATCACTTGGACCATATGATTGAGCAGACCCTATGATACTGGAGGTGTCAGTGGCAGATATGGATGCTGTTTGGAGCCTTTGACAGGCCCAAACAGGTGAATCACAGAAGAGACCTTAGGGATTTTTGGCAGATGTCTCTGCCATCATCTTCAGACAACTGTTCTTTTGAAAGACAGCCCTTGGCCTGCTATTGTGCCTTAGTAGAAGCTGAACATTTGACAATGGGCTACCAATTTACCAAGCGACCTGAGCTGTCCATCATGAGCTAAATATTATCTGACCCACCAAGTAATAAAGCAGGATGTGCACAGCAGCAATCTATTAATAAATGGGAGTGGTATATAAGAGATCCACCCCAAGTAGTTCCTGAAGGCATAAGCAAGCTACATGAGTAAGTTGCCCAAATGCTTATGGTTTCTAATCCTGTTACAATGCTGTGTGCTGCCAAGAATTCATCTGTAGCCTCATGGGGTGTGCACTAGAATCAGTTGACTGAGGAAGAAAATACTAGGGCCAGGTTTACTGATGGCTCTGCATGTTATGCAGGCACCACCCCAGAAGTGGACAGCTGCAGCATTACAACCCCTTTCTGGGACAACCATGAAGGATACTGGTAAAGGGAAATCTTCACAGTGGGCAGAACTTTAGGCAGTACACATGCTCATACAATTTGCTTAGAATGAAAAATGGCCAAATGTGGAATTGTTCACTGACTACAGGCTGTTGCCAATGGATTGGCTGGATGGTCAGGGACTTGGAAAGAGCATGATTGGAAAACTGGTGAGAAAGATATCTGGAGAAGAAGTATGTGGATGTATCTCTATAAGTGGGCAAAGAACATGAAGATAATTGTGTCCTATGTAAATGCTCACCAGAAGGTGTCTTCAGCTGATGAGGAGTTCAATAATCAAGTAGATAGGATGACCTGTTCTGTGGACAGTCCAGCCTCTTTGCCCAGCCATTCCTGTCATTGCCTAATGGGCCCATGTGGCCCATTGCTCATTGCTCAAAGTGGCCATGGTGGCAGAGATGGGGGTTATGCATGAACTCAACAACATGGACTTTTGTTGCTTTTATACTCAATCTCAGTCTTATGATTTTACCAATAAAGACTCAGGAGTCAGATTTTGGGGTGAAAACTTACTAGCTCAGAGAGGCAAAGGAGCAACCAGCTGACCTTCCTCCTTAACTGGCATCTCAGAAAGAGAGCTCTTCTTCTACCATTACAAAACAAAAAACCTGCCAGATTCAAAGACTTTCCCTACTACTTTCTGTCCATTTCTCTATCCATTTTCCAGACTCCCTCTAAATCTCTATGGCTATTTCCTGTCAACTAGTTGCTGTTGCTGAATCTGCCTCTTGATCCAAGGTTGATTTTATGTAATTAACACAGTCTCGAGGTTCACAGTGTGATCAAATATCCCACAACATTTTCCCATTTTTTGTCTAAATAAAAAGGACAGATTTTAACTCTAACACAATAAACTGTATACAGTAAGAATAACTATCAGTTAAGAGTTATATTCACAATGTCCAATCCATTTGCATTTGGCAACTTTGAAGAAAGAACTCTATTATCTATCCTATCTTGGTGAGTCTAAAGTTTTGTACTTAAATCACTTTCTATCATGACTTTTATTACCAGCCTAAAAATATCCTTTTATATCTTAAAACACTTTCTTAGATATACAACTTAAGCTTTCATGTCTCTCAACCTTTATAAACTTTACTTCTCTTTTGTGAGTTTCATTTTTGAATTTGGTAACAAAGAAAACTATAACTATCTAGTCTTCAATCCCGTCAGAGACCTGAGAAGGATATAATATTACCTGAGTAAACAGGAAGTGCAGAACAAGCAACTTCCAAAACTATAGAAGTGATAGAGACAGCTAGCTGCCTGGACAGTCACCCAAGGTTCCTCTGTAACATTGGAGCATCCATCTTCAGCCTACAGGCCTAGCATATCTGACAGACATTTCTGTGAAGCAGGAATTTTGAAGGACTGTTGAACCTTGTCATGGCAAAGTTTGATAGTCAACTTCCTTTGTGTCCACCTGGTCCAATTTGAACAGTATACTGATAGCAGTCAAGGCAAGGGCATTTTCTTTCCCAGTGGCTAACTTTGCCACAATGAAAGTAAGTTCCATATGGAGGTTCTTCAATACCCATCATCTTCTTTGAAGTAGATTGGTGCTGCCAGGAGCAGACATATTTCACTGTCATGAAAAGCTTTATGCTATTAAATCATTGTAAATGCCATATTCTGTAGAGCTCTGAAGTGTTTGAAGGCCACCTATCTATTTAAAATATATCTGTTTATCCTTGAAAACATACCTAACATGACTACAAATTTGATTGTTATAGGTGACTAATTGCTAACCTGAATTTCTTTGTTATCCTAAACAGTTTGTAATAGTAGCTTTCACAGACTAGAATTTTACAGTACATTTTTAAATGAGTTACATACAATATTGTATATGAGTCGAAACATATATACAGTATAACAAAAATAACCTTAAGTTTGTATCAATAAACAAAAATCTGTACCAATGTAAAACATTTGAGACAAGTAGTTACATTTTAATTTAAAAGTAGATTCAATAATTTACCTTTTTATCCTATCATTCCTGTATCACCCTTTCTTTATTTTCATCTCCCATCCCCCCTTTTTTCAACACTAGATAGGAGAGAAAGAATAGTAGAAAGAAAGAAAAATACCCCTTAATCAACCTGTTTAGTTACCTACCTGACAATGACCAATAACAACTTGCAACCAACCTCCATAAATGATGACAAACATCCATAACTCAGCAAACAACCAAAAGTCACACATCCTACCCCTCAGGAATGTGGGCATCATTTTCTTAAAATTACTTCCTATTGCTTGGAAGCATCTTTAGGTGACCCTGAGAAAATTGGGATCATGGTCAAGTCCAGGGAGAGCTAGCTGTATCACAGTTGTCCAGTCTCTGTGTAATGGGAAAGTACAAAGCTATTTGAAGTCCTGGCTGAAGTAGTCTGTGAGGCTGGACCATCTTAAGTAGCTGCTTTGAAGCTGTCCTGAGCAGTTTGTAGTCTGAAGCTGATTTTTGAATGGTCTTTGTCAGCTTAATGCCATTACCACAGTCCAGGTGGACTTGCCATTGCAAGGCCCCTATCATCTTCTTCAAGATCTCAAAGGTCACTTCTGGGAATGGCCACAGTTCACTGCAGAAAACTTAAACACTTTAAATGTCATGTTCAGCAGATCTTCGAAAAGTTAGAGGACCACAATCTATTAAGTATATCTGGGGTACAAAAACTTAGTTCCTAGTTACCTGCTTCAGACTCAACCCTGAAAACATGTGCAGGAAGCCAGATGAAGCTTTTTTTCTAGAATTAGTTAGCACTCTATATGACCACTAATATCAGACAGAAAGTTTATCTATACATAAAAATCTTATAGATTTTGAGATAATATTTATACCTTAAGAAAAGTTTTAAAGAGTCAGAATAAAACCAAAGAATTATGAGATTAGTAGCAAGAGAACAGTCCATTATTTTTGGTTTCCTTCTGTCTCAACTGGGTGGTTCTTCTGATATAAGACAGAGATTTTGGACTTTCCTTTAATAAACATGCATGAGTTTAGAGAAGAAGAGAGCCATGCTCCAATTCCAAAGCCAGCATTAATTTTTAATTGAACTGGGACTACAAAAAGACCACTTGCCCTTTATGTCTGTATAGAGCAGCAGAAACAAGCATTTGGAAAGATTTATGAAATCCTACCCCGTTGAAGATGTGCTGTACCATTAGGCAAATTTATTCCTTTTCCTGGGACATTTTCTCTTGATGATTCATTCTTATTCTTCAGTTGTCTCACTTGTCTAGTGGTCTCCTGATTTCTTAGTTGGTTGCTTTTATTCTCCTAGAAACACAAAAATAAAACATTGCCCCAACCCTAACTTTGGGGGGAGGTGTCATTTTTTGGCAGGTTATATCTTTGTCAAAGCAAAATGGTTTTTTGGCAACAGAAAAAAATGCTATATTTTAATAAATTTTTTTGAAAATTTGAAACTATACCTTGGTGTGTGTGGATAAATATACCTATATTCTCCTTTCTCTTTATATATATAAATTAAAGGTTAAAATGTATTTGTTTATAGATCCAAAAGGACATTCATTCTGAATTTTAGCTTGTCTTTCTAGTAACACTATAGAGGGTTTTTATAATAATCTGTAAATATGGCATACGATTTTTTTTCTAGTATGCAAATATTCCAATTAGGAGCTGTATTTGAATTTTGTCCCTGGGTGGTAGGGTTAAAGGTATGAGCCACCACCACCTTGTTCACTGTAACTCTAGAATTTAGAGATCCATCTGTTTCTGTCAGGATTAAAGGCATGAGATATCACTGCCCTGCTCAAAATTTTATCTCAGCTCCAAATCACTCAAACTCTTAGAAATTTAGAAAACAAGCTTGAACTGTAGTAACACTTTGAATTTATTTAAAATATTTTAAATCTCTTAACTGTGTTTCAAATACCAAACAACAAAAATATCCTTTTTTATTTATGAAAAAAATTCAAAATCTGATATCCAAGATGGCATGAGTCACATTGCAATCTACAGTCAAACATTCTTGTGTAGAATTAAGACACATGGTTTAAGAGAATCCATTTTTCCTTTCATGCTAGCAAGGCCCATGTGCCTTTGGTAAATAGTCATTCAAAAATATTTTTTTTACTTTTATTTTTCATGCCTTATCAAATGAAAGGCATTTGTTAGTCTTTATAAGTTAATTTGGATTGAATGACCAAGCTGTCTGATGAACTATCATCTTTCCTTAATCAAGAGGTCTCTCCTGTTTGAATCTAGTCTTTATCAATCTTGATGGCATCCATAGCATTTCTTCTCCTGTGGAAACAAAAGCAAAACCTCTTCCCCAACATAACATATATTCTAATTTTTATTCTGATGTCAACATGTCTTTTAAAATGTAAGGCTGATTTAATTCAGCAGTTTTTTCAACCATCCAGTGTCTCTCCATAGCCATTGTTCCTATTTCATTAGGATTTAAAACATTTAAAGTTACTAAAGTACTGTGTAATCTATCTCTGGGGGTCTTTATTACCCTTTTCTGTTTATTAAGCATACCTTTTAAAGTGCAATTAGATCTTTCTATAACTGCTTGTCCTGTTACGATTGTGTAGTATGTCTGTAATATGCTTTATGTGGTATATTTAAAAAACTGTTTCATTTTACTAGAGACATGTTAGAGCATTGTCACTCTTAATTTGTACAGGTATACTCATGATAGCCATAACTTCTAATAAATGTGTAATTATAGAATCAGTCTTTTCAGAACTCAAAGGTGTTGCCTACTAAAATCATGAATATGTATCTATGGAATGGCACACATACTTTAATTTTCCAAACTCTGCAAAATCTTTTTGCCAAATTTCATTTCTTTGAGTACCTTTTGGGGTATTTCCCACAAGTAATAGAGTTTGGTTATACAAAAAACAATTAGAACAATTCATTATAATTTCATTGGCTTGTTGCCAAGTGATTGAAAATTTTTTCTTCAAACTTTTGCTATGAACGTGGTGATTTTCAGGAAATTATGAGGCTTCTAGCCCATTTACTATTAATAGCTGATCAATTTCATCATTACCTTGTGCTAAAGGGCCTGGTAGAACTGTATGAGATCTGATATGTGTTAAATACAATGATTATTTTTATTTCTGATTACTTGTTTTGGTTGAATAAATAGAGAAGTTAATTCTGAATCATCCAGAATATGTTAGTGGTCTCCATATGTAAAACAACTCTTTCTGAATATTGAGAGCCAGTAACTATATTAAGAGGTTCTGGAAAATCTAAAATACAATGAGAATAGCATATAATTATGATTTTTTAACTAAATCATAAGGGTTTTGAGCCTCTTTACTTATTTTTCCTGACTTATTGTCTGCCTTTCCTGATTTATTTGCACCAGTATAGAATGTAGGGGTTCTAGAAATTGGTGTTACCTTTACCATATGAGGGAGAATCCAATTAGTTCTTTTTATAAACTGAAGTATCTTGCTTTGGGGATATTTTTATTGCTAATCTCTCCCCCAAAAATTACTTCAAATGCTTTACCATGTTTATTTTCTGCCCACAAATAGGCAATTTCAGCATTAGTAAAAGGTATTACAATTCCTACTAACTGATGAAGTCTCATTTTTTCTTTCAGAATCAATTCAGGAATATTATCTACATAGGTATTTAATTTTTTCACTCCTTTTATGTGGTAAAAATACCCATTAAGATATTATCTTCTCTCTGCATAATAATTCCTGTGGGAGAATGAATAGAAGGTAGGATGACTAGAATACATTCAAACTCTGGACCCAAGTGATCCACATTGTGCAGCCTTATAATTTCTTTCCTACCAGATTCAAATCTCTTTCAGCCTCATCTGATAATTTTCTTGGATTATTTAAGTCCTTATCACCTTACAAGTTTTGAAATAAATTTCTTAGCTCTTGAGTAGTTAATCCAGAGATATTAACTAACATAGTTTTCAAATTTTGAAAACCATTAAGAGTTTGTAATTGATCTCTCCTAATTTGTACTTTCTGTGGTTGAGATTTCTGTAAACCTATTTTATACCCTAGATAAGTGGTAGATTTTTTTTTTATTTTTTCAGGAGTAATTTATAATTCCCAACAAAGCAAAATTCTTTTTACTTCATCAAACATTTGTCTAAGGTATCTGCATCTGAATCAGCTAGTAAGAGATCATCCATATATTGGTAAATTATAGATTAAGAAAACTGTTTACAAATTAGTTCTTATGGCTGTTGTACAAAGTATTGACACAAGGTGGGGCTCTTCAATATTCCTTGTGGAAGAACTTTCCGCTGATACCTTTTAACAGATTGAGAATTATTATAGGTTGGCACTGTGATGGTAAACTTTTTTCTATCCTGTCCTTATAAAGGTATAGTAAAAAAGCAATCTTTTAAATCAATCACTATAATAGACCATCCCTTAGGCAATGAAGAAGGAAAGGGAATTCCAGGCTGTAAAGAGTCCATTGACTGAATCATCTTATTAATAGCTTTCAGAACTTTTGTCATTCTCCATTTTCCAGATTTCTTTTTAAAGACATACATAGGAGAATTCCAAGGACTGGTCAATTCTTCAATATGTTGAGTATTTAGCTGTTCCTGTACCAACTGTTCTAGTTCTTATCATTTTTCTGATGTCAAAGGGAATTGTTCCACCCACACAGGTTTGTCAGTTAACCATTTTAAAGAAGGACTGTCAGCACCTTTGAAAGACCACCAGCTGTTGTGCAGTTTATATACAACCTGAATGATCAGTGACTGTTCTTGATAATACCTTTTAATATTTTTCTCAGAAGCATTCTTTATTTTATGGTTTCTTTCTGAGAGTGGAGGAATGTTAATCTGTGTTTTCCATTCCTGCAACAAATCACATCCCTATAAATTAATTGCTATGTTAGTCACTTATGGCTTTAATTTTCCTATCTGCCCTTCTGGCATTTATACACTCGACCCATCTTGTACTTTGTTTTACCTGAGATAAATTTCCAAAGTCCTGAAGAGGCAAGTCTGGGTGCCAAGATTCTGGTGAAATTATTGTTACATCTGCACATGTGTCTAATAATCCTTCCATTTCAATGCCATTTATTTGTATTTTAGCTTTGGTCTCTGGTCGTTTATAGCAGTTTGACAAAATACTTGCTTCACGCTCTCTCTTGAATTTTTTGTTTTAGCTACTGAAGCTTTTGTGTCCTTGGTCACATCCAGAGCAGTAGGGTTTTTATTTACAGTGTCTTAGTTAGGGTTTTATTACTGTAAAGAGATACCATAACCAAAACAACTCTTATAAAGAACATATTTAATTGAGGGTATCTTGCTTACAGTTTCAGAGGTTCAGTCCATCATGGCAGGGAGCATGGCAGCATTCATGCAGGCATGATACTGGAGAAATAGCCAAGTATCCTACATCTTGCAGGCAAGAAGAAGTCAACTTACTGTCACATTGAGTGAAACCTGAGAAAAAGACTTCAAAGCCCATCCCCACAGTGACACATTTCCAACTGAGGGGGTGGCCCAGATTAAAGGTGTGCCCTCCAGCCTGAAGGTCTGGATTAAAGGAGTGTGTCATCCAGCATCCTCCAGCAGGACCACACTTCCTCCAACAAGGCCACACCTCCTAATAGTGCTACTCCCTATGAACTTATGGAGGCCAAATACATTCCAACTACCACAAATAGGCTTTAAGTCTTTTAATTTCTCTGTGACTGAGTTTCCCCAATGCTGACAGGGGATGATTGAACCAAATTTGATATTGGGGCCTATGAGAGGCCCCCAACTTATTTCCCAATAGCAAAGGATTACCTTGTGTGTCCCTTGTTGATCTTCATTCATTAATCCAATGCCTGTCTTTGCCACACCTTCTACATACTCCAGGAGGCTAGAGCCTTCTAGTTGAGTTATCTCTAGAAAAAAACATTGTTTCTAGCAATTTCCTGCCTACCATCCCATATGACCTTGCTTACCACAATTAAAATATCTGACATTTTGATTTTTCTTATAATTTCTAAAAATTACTTCTCATACCAAAGCAACATCATAAGTGTGAGATCCAATATCAGCTGTATTTCTAATCCATTCATCTATTGGTGCTGATCTTGCCTTTAAAGGCCTAATCACCCTTTTGCATTCTGAATTAGTGTTTTCAAAAGCCAAAGATTCGATTAATATTTGTCTGATATCTGGATCTGATACTATTCTAGTTACAGCTGAAATCAGTCTTTGTAAAAAATAAGTGAAGGCTTCTTATCGGCTTTGTATAATTTTAGTAAATATCTCGGACCTCTTTTCAGATTTTTTTCAACCCTATCCCAAGCATTTAAAGCTGCTAAATGGCATAGCATCAAGGTGTGGTCATCAAATTCAAATTGTCTTTTCAACTCAGCATATTGGCCTTCATCTAGAAGCTGTTCTTTGGAAATATAATACCTCTAGCCTTATTTCATTATTCTATGGCCCTAGCTTCCTCTGTCCACCATGTTCATCATTGTAACTGAAGACCAGCTTCCAATATTGCTGAGGCTAAATCTTTCCAATCTTGGGGGATAATTCTGTTCAGAGTTGTCCATGAATTTAACATCTGTTTCACATAAGGTGAATGCACACCATATGAAATGACCACTTCCTTAAACCTCTTCAAATCTAGTATTTCTATAGGATTACAATTAATTTCTTCATAACCTTGGAGGTGCCTATCATCTGGTCATTCTTGTATAATAACTGGATAAACTAAGATTGGTTTTCTAAAAACCTTGGGCTTCCCCTCTTCAGTTTCATCATGCGGTGGTATGGTAGGTTCTTGTTTAAATTCCTCTGTCTGTATCTGAGTATTTTTCTTATTTCCATTAATAAGTCTTTCTAAAGTTTGTATCTTATCATTCAACTTTTCATATTTGGCACAATTATCAAACCACTTTTTATATTTGGCAAAACAAACCACTATGGCTATTAAGGATAAAATATGAATTGCCAGACTGACAGTAACTACAATCATCATTATGTCAATCCCAGCTAAGTTATTATGCACTCATTTATTGCATCCATTTTCAAGCCATCCAAAGTAGCACTATACAGAGTCATGACACCCTGCATTATGATATTTTCTATCCTTAATGTGGGAAAGTTTTTTTCTTTTTAATATTATTTAACTCTCTCCTTAAGAATTCACCAGGTGTCTTATCAAATCTGCTGATTTTCTCAGTTTGTCTGCAGCAAGCAGTGGTGTTGGCTTGCATGGCCTCTCTCTTCACGTGACTGTGCCATGTGTTAGAGGGCCAAAAGTTTTAATTCTAAATCTAAATATTATTATTTTATCAATAAAGACTCAGGAGTCAGATGTTGGGGTGAAAACCTGCTAGATCATAGAGGCAGAGGAGCAACCAGCTGACCTTCCTCCTTAGCCAGTGTCTCAGGAAGAGAACTCCTGCCATTCTAAAACAAGCAAAAAAAAAAAAAAAAACTCTGCCAAACTCAAAGTCCCTCTTTACTATTTCCTGTGCATTTCTTTATCCATTTTCCAGACTCTTTCTGTAGTTGAAGTTTTCCTGTGTCCACCCGGCTCCTGCAGTCACTCAGACCCAAGCTAACACACAGAGACTTATATTACTTACAAACTGCATGGCTGTGGCAGGCTTCTTGCTATCTAGTTCTTATATCTTAAAGTATCCCATTTCTATTAATCTATAAGTTGCCACATGGCTTGTGGATTATCTTGCTTCTCGTGGCAGTGGCTGGCAGCATCTCCTGACTCAGCCTTCCACTTCCCAGAATTCTCCTCTCTGCTTATCCCACCTATACTATACTTCCTGCCTGGCTACTGGCCAATCAGCATTTTATTTATCAGTCAATGAGAGTAACACATTCACAGCATACAGAAAAACATCCCCAGTACTTCCCCTTTTCTTTTATTTTCAGAAAGGAAGGTTTTAACTTTAACATAGTAAAATTACATATAACAAAACAATTACCAAGCAAGAATTACAGTTACAATATCTAGTTTATAATATCTAGTCTATTTATATTTGGCAAAATTAAAGAAGATATCCTATCTATCCTATATTTGTGAGTCTAAGGTTTCATATCTAACTTATCTTTTATCATGACAAAGGAAATAACTATCTAGTCTTCAACTACATCAAAGACCTCAGAAGGGTATACTATTACCTGAGAAACAGGAGAAATGTGCAAGCAACTTTAGGGAGTCTTGTGAGAGTAGACAGAGTCAGCTGGCAGCCTGGACAGTCATCCAAAGTTTCTCTGTAAAGTTGGGGCATCTGTCTTCAGCCCACAAGACTAGAGTCTCTCAGTCACTTTTCTCTGTGTCTTATAGAATGTCTGGCAGTTTCCTCTGTGAAGCAGGAACCTGAAGGACCATTTTGCCAAGCAAAGTTCAGTGGTCACCTTCCTATGGGTCCTACATGTCCAGTTGATCAAGCAGTCTAGGCAAGAACATTTTCTTGCCCAAATGGCTATTTTTGCCAAGAAGATAAACTCCATATAGAGTTTCTTCAATTCCCATCCTCCTCTCTGAAGTAAATTGGTGCTGCCAGGAGCAGACAGGTCTCACTGTCCAGAAAGTCTAAATTTTGAAAACATTTTAAATGCCATGTTCTGTAGGTCTTTGAAGTGTTTGAAGATTACCTATCTATCTGAAATATATCTATGTATACCTAGAAAAATTAATGTGACTATAAGTTTGACTATCATAGAACACTAATTGTTAATCTGTATTTCTTAATTATCCATAAATAAACTAAAATCCACAGCAATGTAAAACATTTCTGAACAAGTTGTTGCTCTTTAAAAGTAGGTTTATTAATCTACCCTTTTATCCTATTATATCTATGTTATCCCCTTTTCTTCTTTAAAAAGAGATTGTATTTAAAATTAACCTGCTTTAAATAAAAATATTGGTTTTTCTCTGTCCCACACCAGAGGGCTCTTCTGATATGGGACAGAAAAAAAAATCTCTTAACCTTTTTTTTTTCAATATGCTTGGGTTTAGAGAAGGAGTGAGCCAATTCCATCTCCAAAGCCAGCTTGGTATATTCGGGAATTTGGGCATAGCTTCTCATACTACCTCCTGCTAAATGAGGGTGCTGTATTCTTATGGGGACACAAAGATAATTTTAGGATTATGGTGTAGTCTGTGAGGCTGTATTGTCTGAGCCAGTTGCCTTGAAACCATTCTGGATGTTGGATCATCTGGGCCATGGTGTCATCAGAGACCTTTCAGGGGGTCTTGGCTGGTCAAACCTGATGTATCTTAATCTGGCACAAATCCATAGTCTCTTGCTTTCTGTGGAAACAAAAGCAGAGCTTCCTTTCCAAAGCAACATATCCTTAGATCCAAATTTTGAAGTCAAGATACCTTTAAAATAAACATATTGGTTTAATGAGCAGTCTTTACAATCAAATGTCTTTCTGCAGTTAAAAATCCCAAAGACAACAAAATCCAGATTCTCTGTGTGATATCCATTTTTACGTGGCTTATTTTTTATATTACTTTTACTTTCTCTTTAAAGACTTTCTTAAAAAAATATTTCTTTATATAACTGTATATATTTCTTTTTGTCTCTCTTGCAAGCCTACATATACTTTTACACACTTTGTAAGCTATTCCATCTGAATCTGTCTTATTGTGAACTTCTTGCTTTAAACTGCAGCATTACTAAGACTGAAATGGCTGCTGTGGCTGCTGGCTCCACCCACATCAGCTTTCCAACATGGCAGAACTACGTTTTCTGCTAGCTTTGGAGGAACCATGCTCACCACCAGACTCTAGGAAGCAGTGGGTCTATTCCTTTATCTAAGCAGAGTGTAGTCCAGAAACTTTTTTTTAACTAGCAAAAACTACATCCACCACCTAGCATAGTACACAGCTTGGAGACACATCTGTGTAATGTGGTGTAGGTCAAGCCTGCATGCCATGAACCCACCATAGAATAGCTCAAGCCCACAGGCTGTGGCTATCTTGAGAGAGACAACTAGGAAGCTGTTTTTAGCTCTGTTTTAGAATCTTCTTTTTCAGATTTTAGGTGGAAACTCTTGCCCCATGTTCTGGTACCATTTGTAGCTGGAGTTTTATTGTTCCTGCCTGGCTTCCATAGCCCTGCAGCTGCTTAGACCCAAGTAAACACACAGAGACTTATATCACTTACAAACTGTATGGCCGTGGCAGGCTTCTTGCTATCTAGTTCTTATATCTTAAATTAACCCATTTCTATTAATCTACAAGTTGCCATGTGGCTTGTGGCTTACCAGTACTTTACATCTTGCTTCTCATGGTGGCGGTGGCTGATAGCATCTCTTGACTCAGCCTTCTACTTCCCAGAATTCTCCTCTCTGCTTATCCTGACTATACTATACTTTCTTTTTTTTTTAAATTAAAACTGTTTGGCCATTAGCTCAGGCTAACTATTGACTAACTCTTACACTTAAATTAACCCATAATTCTTACTTATGTTTAGTCATGTGGCTTGGTACCTTTTCCCAGTTCTGCCTTCACATCTTGCTTCTCATGGTGGTGGCTGGCAGCATCTCCTGACTCAGCCTTCCACTTCCTGGAATTCTCCTCTCTGCTTACCCCACCTATACTATACTTCCTGCCTGGTTACTGGTCATCAGTGTTTTATTTATCAGTCAATCAGAGCAACACATTCACAGCATACAGAAAGACATCCCCAGCATCTTTCTAACTCTTTATGGCTACATCCTGTCAACTAGTTGCTGGCTCCACCTCTTAGCCCTAGATTAATTTTATTTAATTAAGGATATCTCTGGATTCACAATGTGATCAAATATCTGAAACAGACTTCCACTCACAAAGGCTAACCTGGCCAGAGCTGCTACTGAGTGCCAGATCTGCCAACAACAGAGACCAACACTGAACCCCAGACATGGCACCATTCCCTGGGGTGACCAGCCAGCAACCTGGTAGCAGGTTGACTACATCAGACCACTTCCTCCATGGAAAGAACAGTGCTTTGTCCTTATTGGAATAGGTACTTACTCTAGTTATGGATTTGCCTTTCCTGCATATAATGCTTCTGCCAAAACCACCGTCCATTGGACTTACAGAACGCTTTGTCCACTGACATGGTATTCCACACAGTATTGCTTCTGACCAGAGAACTCACTTCACAGCCAGAGAAGCATGACAGCGGGCCCACAATCATGGAATGCACTGGCCTTATCATGTTCCCCACCATCCTGAAGCAGCTGGCCTGATAGAAAGATGAAATGGCCTTTTGAAGACCCAGTTACAGCACCAATTAGGTGGCAGCATCTTGAGGGCTGGGGCAGGGTTCTCCAGAAGACAATATATGCTCTGAATCAGCATCCAACATATGGTACTGTTTCTCCCAGAGCCAGGATCCACGGGTCCAGGAATCAAGGGATGGAAAAGGAAATCGTTCCACTTGATTCCATTCCTAGTGACCAACTAGGAGAGTTTTTGCTTCGTGTTTACAACTGTAAGCTCTGCTTGCCTAGAAGTTTTGGTTTCCGTGGGGGAGCACTCCTGCCAGGAGCCACAACAAACATCCCATTGAACTGGAAGCTCAGACTTTCTCATGGTCACTTTGGACTTCTAATGCCCTTAAACTAACAAGCTAAGAAAGGAATAAGAGTGTTAGTAGGAGTGATTGATACAGATTATTATGGGGAAATTAGATTTACTCCTCACAATGGCTCAGTCAGCAAAGTGTTTGCCTACCAAGCATGAAGACCTAAATTTGATCCCCAGAACCTGTGTAAAAGAAGCCAGGTGTGGTGCTGTGTTCTTATAACCCCAGAGCCCTGGAGTGGTGCTGTGTGCTTTTAACCCCAGAGTCCTGGAGTGGTGCTGTGTGCTTATAACCCCAGTGCCCTGGAGTGGTGCTGTATGCTTATAACACCAGAGTCCTGGAGTGGTGCTGTGTGCTTATAACCCCAGTACCCTGGAGTGGTGCTGTGTGCTTATAACCCCAGTGCCTGGGAGGCAGGGATGGGAGCTCTAATCCTACAAAAGACTTGTCCTGAACATAAAAGGTGGGTGGTTCCTGAAAAACGACACCTGTGGTTGTCCTCTGGCCTCCACATGCACACACCACACACTTGTACACACACACACACACACACACACACACACACACACACACACACACACACGAGATCAGAGAGACCTGGAGCATAGTGCAGAGAGATCCATACACACAGAGGTATTGGGTAGTAGCAGTAGTAGTAGTAGTAGTAGTGTGTGAGAGAGAGAGACAGAGAGACAGAGAGACACAGAGAAGAAAGAGATACTGAGAAATACAGATAATGGCCAGCAAAAAAGACAGAGTCTCTCATAGCAAGGTGTGTGGCGTCCAGGCTTGACACACTGTGTGTTCAGTTAGGTGGCCTGCTCAATGGATTCTCCTTAGTCCAGGCAGCATCAGCATTGCAGCTGCAGGGCCTGTCCAAGGTCAGTGCCTGCCAGGGGTCCTGTGTCCAGTGTAGTGCTGGGCCCACACAAAGGCTACAGACCCTTAGCAAACCAGCATGCTCCTGAGACAGGAACCAGCCAGTCAATAATTGTGCCTAGAGACTGACAAGGTGGCTCAATGGGAAAGGCACCTGCAGTCAAGTGTGGAGACCTGAGTTTGATATCTAGTACCCACGTAAAGGTGGAAGAAAGATCCACTCCATAAAGCTGCCCCCTGCCCCCCACATGTGCTGTGGCATGCATAAGTCCCTCACCCCCATCAATCAATCGATCCATCAATAACTGCACCTGGTCCGCCAGCATGTAGAGGGCTGATGCTGTCCCCTCTCTGAGTTGTTTCCAGGTGCTACACAGACCTCAGAGGCTGCAAACAGTAGAACAGAGTGGAGCTGGTGGGAGCTGAGGCTGTCTGGGGACCTGACATGGTGGCTGCTCTCTGTCCTCCTCAAACTGTGCACAGCCCAGTCACCCCTGGTCATGCTTAACCATCGAATCCTGAAGGGAGGGTAGCCACCATTCAGCAAGGGGAAGTCACTGGTGTAAAGCATGCAGTTTAACGTGAGTAACTTTATTTTGACATAAGAAAACTGAGTCCAAAGTACCTGCCCCTGTGTGTATATACATGTTCATGTATTTGCATGTGTGGATGTGTGGAAGTTGCAGGTCAACACTGGACATCTTCCTCTACTGCCCTCTCTCTCCATCCTATTTACTGAGACAGAGTCTAACCAGGAGCTCACTGATTTGGCAAGACAAGCTGGCCATTGAGCTCTAGGGATCCCCGCCCACCTCCATCAACATTAGGATTGCAAAAGTTGCCACCATGGCCTGCTTTTCACATGGGTGCTGGGGATCTGGACCTCACGCTTGACCTGCAGCTGCTTTGTGGACTGTGCCATCTTTCCAGTCCCACACAGTACAAACTGCTTATTTTAAAAGATGAAATGAGAGACTGGGGAATGTCTGTTCTCGTCTCCCTGTGCTTCAGAGTCCATGCTTCCCAGCTTTCCTTCTCATGGAGAACTCTACACTTCTAAGAGGAGTGTCTCTACACCAGGGAGCACAGGGGACTCTGCTGTCACCCTCATCAACCACTAGAAGGGAACCGGACCAACCCTGGAGTCACACATTCCACTAATAAGGCAGAACTCTTGCTGCAAAGGACACTGGTCCCAGTCTCCAAGCAAACATGCCCACACCTGCCATCCTCCATGACACTGTCTTCTGCCTGCCCTGCCTCCCAGGGCTGACACATCAGGCTCTCTGCAAGCATTGGTCAGACGGACCTGACCTTAGAACTTTTGTTTCATAGCACCATGGGGCCATGATAAGCTCCTTAGGGTGCTCTCTCCACGAGGAGTCTGCAAAATCACAGCATGTTGGCCAGATCTGGCAACCTGTCTTCTATAGTTTTTCTGGAGCAAACCATAGCCACTGATTTTCATGTTATCTGTGACTGTGTTTGTGCTGCAAGGCCAGAGATCTTGCAACCTTTGAAGTTTCAAGACTTTACTATGTGGTTCTTTGTAGGACAGGGTCAGGTTAGCACCAGTAGCCAATGTTACTCCCCAGGCCCTGGACTGGTCAGACGTCAGTTCTCACTTGCCTAGCAACAGAGAGAGGCATGTGTTGTCTGTGGCTTGGGAGTGTGTAGCCATAGGGCAGGCAGAGCTACAGTGCAATGTGATTGTCTCCAGGGATAGGAGTTGGATGCAGTAACTGCAAGAGTCCTCAAGCACTCAGGACCTGGGCATGGGCAGGAAGGATGGGCACACCCAGACCTGAGGCTGGAGGCTCCACCCTGTCTCCTCTCAGCCATGATGTTAAGCTACATGGTACTTCTGAGCCCACTTGGAACACCATGTCCTCTCTTGTGCATAATTTCTTTCAACCTCAAGGATTGCCCCATACCATGCTCTGTGCTCCTGTAGAACACCACAGGGAAGTTGTGTCCACCACGGTGGATCTCTGACCACTGGGAGACAGAGGAGGGAGCTGAACCTTCTGGCCACCTCATGGTGGCCCATGTCTCACTTTTCTGGGACAATCCCAAGATAAACCTGCTGCTTTGCTGCCTGAAAGTGAGTATCATCACGTGTCAGATGATGCCATACCCCTCCCTGCAGCCTCAGCCTTCTGGGTCCTCTTTGACCCCCAGAGATGAATGTGCTGACATGGTAAGACCCCCCTTTTCTCATTCCAGCTTTGCTCTGGAAGTATGACAGGAGCCTGGTCTTGGGTTCTGCTTCCAGGGCAGTGAAGCAGGTGGTTCCAGGACTCGAGGGACACAGGTGTGAGTGAGCTCTGGAGAAGAATCGAGTTAAGTTCTACAAAGAGCACTCACAGCAAATGGTACAAAAGTCGGGGACAGTTTTTCATAGGAGTGGGTGGACAGGTGTGCTGTGGGATGGTCTGTATGTCAAGTGTGTTGCTGATTGGTCAATAAATAAATCACTGATTGGCCATTGGCTAGGCAGGAAGTATAGGCGGGACAAGGAGGAGAATAAAACTGGGAAGTGGAAGGCTGAGTCAGAGAGACACTGCCAGCCGCCACGATGAGAAACAGCATGTGAAGATGCCGGTAAGCCATGAGCCACGTGGCAAGATATAGATTTATAGAAATGGATTAATTTAAGCTGTAAGAAAAGTTAGCAAGAAGCCTGCCATGGCTATACAGTTTGTAACCAATATAAGTCTCTGTGTTTACTTGGTTGGGTCTGAGTGGCTGTGGGACTGGCGGGTGACAAAGATTTGTACTGACTATGGGCCAGGCAGGAAAACTCTAACTACACAGGTGCTTTCTGAGGAGTGTGAAGGGGAGACCTGGGGTGGAGAAGAAAGCAAAGCCTGAAGAAAATTCGAGAAAGCCCAGGCAGCACTGGTATAAGATGCTGCCCTGGGGTCTAACATGCCCAGGGTGGGAGGTGGAATACCTGACAGGAACAATGCAAGGTGGGGGGGACCGTGTACTCTGCTCACAGTTTCAGAGGGCCCAGTTTCAGTGTAGGAAACAAAGCATGATAGTTCATTTTCAAAGCTGTCTCAAGCCTTTGTAGGACCTGCTACAAACAGAAAATGTTAGACTCCTGCCGATGCCTGCTAGTCTAACGATGTCCAGTCTAACTATGCCTCAAACTCTGCCAAGCATCCCCTCTCCAAACTAGAAGCCTGAAATAAAACATTGCTCACAACCCAGCTAGCCTGCAAATGCCTGTGTCTGACCAGCATTAAAATAAACAGGATGTAAAATATAGAGATGAACCCATTATGGTTTGGGTTGAAATTTTAAAAAGACAGAATAAGCCAGCAGAGGGAAAGACAAGACCTGGGTGACCATGTAAGGTTGAATCTACTAATTGGAGGGAGGGACATATGTTTTTATAAACTTCCCTCTGCCCCAATCAGAACACCTGCTGTTTTAGGCTGATGCCTCAAGTGATCACAAGCAGCACGCCTCACCTTCGTTCCCAGGTCCCTAGAGCTCTCATTGTGAAGTGATGAAGATCTTCATCTCTCATGATGGTAATGTGGTTCCACATTTTTTATGAGTTGGCCCATTCTGGACATGTTTTTCCAATCTGGAATTTTACACACACACACACACACACACACACACACACACACACACACACACACACACAGTATTTTAAAGTATTCTTTGCATGATTTCTGTCTTGCACACCAAGTGTGCCGTGTCTTCAGCAACCGAGTCTTACCATCCACTTATGGAGGCCAGCCAAGAGCAGTGGCGATCGCCTGTGCTGTTTCCAGGTCCCTTGGGGCTTCTCTGACCAGTAATTTGTAGGGAGGTACCCTGTGCCTGGTGCTGAGATTTTCATTTAATAGCCCATGTCCAGTTCAACCATCCCATTCCCTTATGCTCTCATCCCCTACCCTCCATTGCCCACCCCTCATCCCCAGTTGACTCATGGAGATCTAGGGAGGGGGAATACAATGAAAGAGATACCATGATAGAGAGAGACATCATGGGGATAGAGAAAAACCCGGTGCTAGGGAAGTTGCCAGGAATCCCCAAGGATGACCCCAGCCTTGGCTACTAGCAATAGTGGAGAGGGTGCCGGAACTGAACTGGCTTGCCCCAGAGATCAGAGCTGTGAATACCTTAACTATCATCACAAAACTTTTCTCCAATGACTGATGGAAGCAGATGCAGAGATCCACAGCCACTCACCAGAAGAGCTTCAGGAGTCCAGTCAAAGGGAGAGAAGAGGGATTCTATGAGCAAGTGCATCAGGATCATGATGGGGAAACATGCAGGGACGACCAAACCAAACTAGAGGGAACTCATGAAAGTTGGATCAATGGCTGTGGAGCCTACATGGGACGGGACTAAGCCCTTTGCAAGGTGAGACAGTTGTGCAGCTTGATCTGCTTGGGAGGCCCCCTGGCGGTAGGATCAGAATCCATCTCTGGTGCATGAGTGGGCTTTTTGGAGCCCACTACCTAGGATGGGACACCTCGTGCAGCCTGGAGGCAGGGGGAAGGGCTTGGACTTGCCTCTACTGAATGTGCCTTCACCTGGGAGGCCTTGCCTTCTTGTGGGAGGGAGTGGGGGATGGGTTGGGAGGGTAGGCTGTGGGGGGCAGGAGGAGGGAAGAGGGGGATCTTTGATTGGTGTGTAAAATGAATGAAAAAAATTTTCTTAATAATAATAATAAAAAATAGCCCATGTCTTCTGTGAGCAGAAGACCTATGCTAGAAAATTCCATTGTGTAACCATGTAGGGCATCTCCACTAAAACTCCATGAAAATTTTATCTCTTTATTTTATGTGTATGGGTGTTTCATCTGTATATATGTCTGTGTATCCCATACGTGCCTGGTATCTATGGAAGCCAGAGGGACATGGAGTTCCCTGGAACTAGAATTACAGACAACTGTCAGCTGCCATGTGGGTTCTGGGAATTAAATTCTGGTCCTCTAGAAGAGCAGCCAGTGCTTTTAGCAACTGAGCCATCTCTCCAGCACCCAAACTGTAATTTTTAACTTGCTAATCAAGTAAAGGGTTCCTATAAGGCTTTTTTTACATTCTTAGTTTTGGTTAACTAACCTCGAATTCTTTCAATTCTTTCCTCTCCTTTTCCCAACCTCTCTGGACACTCCAAGTTGATCCTTAAATACAAAGATACAAAGCCAGGACCACATATGAGGGAGAACACACTGCATTTGCCTTTGGGGATTGAGTGACCTCACTCGCTATAATTTTTTATTTTGCTTCTATCACTTTCCTGCAGACTTCATGATTCCATTTTTCCTTACAGCTGAATAAAATCCCACTGTGTAAATACACCACATCTTCATTACTCAGTCATCACTTGATGGACATCTAGGCTACTTTCTCTTCCTAATTACTGTGAATAGAGCAGCTGTGAACGTGGAGGCTCAGGTGTCTCTGGTGGGATACAGTCCTTTAGGTACATTGCCCAGGAGCAGTATAGCCGGGTCATATGATGGTTCTACTTTTAGCTTTTGAGAAACCTTCATACAGTTCACAGGAAGTGAACTGTAACACTGGGCGTGGCCTGAGCATATATGAGACCTCAAAGCCCACCCCACACAGTGACCCACTTCTTCCAACAAGGCCACACCTACTACAACAGAGTCACACCTCCTCATAGTGCTGCTTCCTTTGGGGGCCATTTTCTTTCAAACCACCACTTCCTGTTGCCTGCTCAAGATGCAGAGCTCTCAGCTATGTCTCCAGCACCATGTCTGCTGTACACCACCATGTCCCACCATGATGATAACGCACTGAACCCCTGAACTGTAAGCCACCTCAATTAAATAGTTTGCTTTACAAGAGTTGATGTGGTCATGGTGTCTCTTCACAGCAACAGAAACCATAACTAAAACAGAATTATTTCATTGTAGGTAGAGTTTTCCTGCCTGGCCCACAGTCAGGGCAAATCTCTCTCACCTGCCAGTCCCACAGTCCCACAGCCGTCAGACCCGACCAAGTAAACACAGAGACTTGTATTGGTTTCAAACTGTATGGCCATGGCAGGCTTCTTGCTAACTGTTCTTTCAGCTTAAATTAATCCATTTTTATAAATCTATACCTTGCCACATGGCTCGTGGCTTACCGGCATCTTCACATGCTGTTTCTCATCGTGGCGGCTGGCAGTGTCTCTCTGACTCAGCCTTCCACTTCCCAGCTTTATTCTCCTCCTTGTCCCGCCTACACTTCCTGCCTAGCCAATGGCCAATCAGTGTTTTAATTATTGACTAATCAGCAACACATTTGACATACAGAACATCCCACAGCATTTCATTGATTTTTTTTTCATTTTTGCCAGTCATGTTTGGTTTTTCGCTAGGTCTCTGGGCTATCCAGTCCCTGGTTCCTGGCCATCCGGGCAGTGTTGGATATGGGCTCCCTCTTGCTGTGTCAGCTTCAAGTTAAACCAAACATTGGTTGACTACTCCTACAAGTTCTGCACCACCATTGCCCTAGCACAACTTACAGGCAGGACAGGTGGAGAGTTTTGTGTCTGGGTTGGTGTTTAGGTTTTAGAGTATCTTCCCACATCAAAGAGACTAGAACATAAGGATGAAGAATCCACACAGGCACCAGCTTGACCTCTCTATACTCAGTGAGTTGTGGGGATGCTGTCCTCGACAATGGGGTCCCACTGTCAGTTTTCAGAGAGCGACCTTCTGTCTTAGCATCAGCCTGGGTTGTTTAGGGATCTCCATGAGACCACTTCTTGGCAAAAAACTGCTGTGGGATGTTCTGTATGGCAAATGTGTTGCTCTGATTGGTTAGTAAATAAAACACTGATTGGCCAGTAGTCAGGCAGAAGGAAGTATAAGCGGGACAAGGAGGAGAATAATGCTGGGAAGTGGAAGGCTGAGTCAGAGACACTGCCAGTCGCCACCATGACAAACAGCATGTGAAGATGCCGGTAAGCCATGAGCCACGTGGCAAGGTATAGATTAATGGAAATGGATTAATTTAAGCTGTAAGAACAGTTAGCAAGAAACCTGGTATGGCCATATGGTTTGTAAGTAATATAAGTCTCTGTGTTTACTTGGTTGGGTCTGAGTGGCTGTGGGACTGGCAGGTGAGAGAGATTTGCCCTGAACGTGGGCCAGGCAGGAAAACTCTGGCTACAAAAAACTCAACCAAATACCACCAATCCCAACACTGGAAGTCTTGCCTGGCTACAGAAGATGGACAGTTCAGATGCTGTATCCTCCATTACTAGAGGTCCTTACTAACGTCACCCTCATAGATTCCAGGAAGTTTCCACTGCCCTAGGTTTCCACCACCCCCCCTGCCCCCCCCCGCCACCATGCTCTCTAGTTCCAGATGTCACTCCCCACACACTTTCCATCCATCCCTCCCCCACACATAATCCCTCCTGCTCCCAAGTCCCCGCCCCCAAATTTATTATCTTTCCACTTCATATATCCCCCCTAGAGTCCTCTTTACCTAATCTCTCTGAGTATGTGGACTGTAGCTTGATTATCATTTTCATGGCAGCTAATGTCCATTGTAAGTGAATACATGCTGTATTTGTCTTTCTGGGTCTGTGTTACTTCACTCACGATGATTTTTTTTCTAGTTCTATCCATTTGCCAGCAAATATTATGATGTTATGGTTTTTCACAGATGAGTAATACTCCATTGTATAAATGTACCACATTTTCTTTATCCATCCTTTGGTTGAGGGACATCTAGGTCATTTCTAGTTTCTGGCTATCATGAACAAAGCCACAATGATCATAGGTGAGCAAGTGTCCTTGTGGTAGGATGGAGTGTCCTGTGGGTATATGCCCAAGAGTGGTAAAGCTGGGTCTTGAGCTAGATTGAGTCCCAATTTTCTGAGAAACTGTCATATATTGATTTCCATAGTGGGTGTATACATTTTCACTCCCACCAGCAATGGAGAAGTGTTCCCCTTGCTCCACATCCTCACCCGCATGAGTTGTCACTTGTGTTTTTGATCTTAGCCATTCTGACAGGTGTAAGATGGAATCTCAGTGTCATTTTGATTTGCATTTTGCTGATGGTTAAGGATGTTGAACATCTCATTAAGTGTTTCTCGGCTCTTTAAGATTCCTCTCTTGAGAATTATCTGTTTAGATCTGTACCACATTTTAATAGGATTATTTGGTTTCTTTGATATCTAATTCCTTGATATCTTTATATATTTTGAATATTAGTCCTCTATCAGATGTGGAGTTGGTAAAAATCTTTCTCCATTCTGTAGGCTTCCTCTTTGTCTGGTTGACAGTATCCTTTGCCTTACAGAAGCTTTTCAGTTCCATGAGGTCCATTTATTAATTGTTGATCTTAGTGCCTGTGTTATAGGTATTCTATTCAGGAAGTTGTCTCCTGTGCCAATACCATCAAGGCTGTTCCCCACTTTTTCGTCTATCAGGTTCAGTGTATCTGGTTTTATGTTGAAGTCTTTGATCCACTTGGACTTGAGTTTTGTGCAGGGTGGTAAATATGAATCTATTTGCATTCTTCTACATGCAGACATCCAGTTAGACCAGCACCATTTGTTTAAGATTCTGTGTTTTTTCCAGTGTGTATTTCTGGCTTCTTTATAAAAAATCAGGTGTCCATATGTGTGTGGATTTACGTCAGGGTCTTCAATTCAATTTCTTTGATCAATGTGTCTGTTTTTATGCCAATACCATGTGGATTTTACTACTGTAGCTCTGCAGTACAGCTTGAAATCAGGGATGGTGAAACCTCCAGCAGTTCTTTTACTGTTAAGTATGTTTGTCTATCCTGTTTTTTCATATGAAGTTGAGAATTGTCCTTTCAAGGTCTGTGAACAGTTGTGTTAAAATTTTGATAGGGATTGCATTGAATTTGTAGATTGCTTTTGATAGGATGATCAATTTCTTTCTTCAAAGACTTAAAGTTTTGTTTATACAAGTCTTTCACTTTCTTGATTAGGGTTACCCCCAAGGTATATTGTAATATTTGAGGTTATTATAAAGGGTGTTGTTTTCCTGGTTTCTTTTTCAGTCCATTTGTCACTTGTATATAGGAGGGCTACTGATTTTTTTAGAGATAATGTTATATCCAGCCACTTTGCTGAAGGTGTTTATCAGCTGTAAGAGTTCTCTGGTGAAATTTTTGGGGTCATTTATGTATACTATTATGGTGATATTTTATTTGTATTAAAATGTTATTTGTATGTTGATAAATAAAGTTGCCCAGGGGTCAGAGCTATTAGCAAGCCATAGGAAAGCAGGGCAGTGGTGGCGTATGCTTGTAATTCCAGCACTTGGTAGGCAGAGCTGGGTAAGTCTCTGTGTGTTCAGGGATACAGCCATTATTGGATACACATGCCTTTAATCTTAATACCAATCATGGAAAACCTGGAGGCCTATACAGACAGGCCATGAGGAGGTGGTCATGTGGTTGGGTTTACAACCAATGAGAAGGCAGGACAGGAACTCTATAATAAGACTTTAACACAGGGGTAGCTCTGGTTCGGAGAGGTAGGACCACTGCAGGAGGAAGGGTAAGGTTTTAGCTCTTAGCTCTGACCTCTTGGCTTTCTTCTTTGCATTGGTTCTGTGTTTCTTATTTAATAAGAAGGTTGGATACATCTACATTTGGCGCCCAATGTGGGGCAAGAGTTTCCACCTAAAACTTGAGAAAAGATTCTAAAATGGAACTAAAAACAGCTTCCTAATTGTCTCTCTCAAATGAGCAGCAGCTACCGATTTGAGCTACTGGTGGGTTCCTATCGTGCACGCTCGACCTGCCGCTGTATGGTGGGAATGAGGCCTCTGCAAGTGGCACATTAAGCTGCATGGTGGATTTAGCCTTTGCTAGTACAAAACAAAAAAAGAAGTTCCTGGGCTAAACGCTGCTTGGCTAAAAGCATAGACCCACGATAGTTCCCAGAGCTGGCGGTAAACCACCACCATGTTGGGAAGCTGAGGTGGGCGGAGCCAGCAGCCACAGCTGCTGCAGATTCACAATAAGACAGATTCAGATGTAATAGTTTACAATGTGTGTAAAAGATACGTAGGCTTGAAAGAGACAAAAAAGGTGATATATAGAGTTATAGAAACAAATACATAGTTTTAAAAAATAAAGTCTTTAAAGAGACAGTAAAATTAATATAAAAAATAAGCCACATGAAGATGAATATTACACAGAGAATCTGGATTGTGTTGTCTTTGGGATTTTTAACTGCAGAAAAACATTTGATTGTAAAAGCTGTTGAGTTATGCCAAAATGTATATTTTAAAGGTACCTTGACTTCAAAATTTGGATCTAAGGATATGTTGCTTTGGAAAGGAGACTCTGCTTTTGTTCCCACAGAAAGCCAGAGGCTATGGATTTGTTCCAGATTACGATACATCAGGTTTGACCAGCCAAGACCCCCTGAAAGGTCTCTGATGACACCATGGCCCAGATGATCCAACATCCAGAATGGTTTGAAGACAACTGACTCAGAAGATACACCCTCATGGACTATTCCATAATCCTAAAATTTTCTTTGTTTCCCCATAAGATACAGCGCCCCCCTCCAGCAGGAAGTAGTAAGAGAAGCTACACCCAAATTCCCAAATTATATGTAATTTTACTTTGTTAAGGTTAAAACCTTCCTTTTTGGAAAAAAAAGGGGGAAGTGCTGTGGGATGTTCTGTATGGCAAATGTGTTGCTAATTAGTCAATAAATAAAACACTGATTGGCCATTGGCTAGGCAGGAAGTGTAGGCGGGACAAGGAGGAGAATAAAGCTGGGAAGTGGAAGGCTGAGTCAGAGAGACACTGCCAGCCGCCACGATGAGAAACAGCATGTGAAGATGCCGGTAAGCCACGAGCCACGTGGCAAGGTATAGATTAATGTAGATGGATTAATTTAAGCTGTAAGAACAGTTAGCAAGAAGCCTGCCACGGCCATACAGTTTGTAACCAATATAAGTCTCTGTGTTTACTTGGTCGGGTCTGAGGGGCTGTGGGACTGGCAGGTGAGAGAGTTTGTCCTGACTGTGGGCCAGGCAGGAAAACTCCAGCTACATACTATCATATCGATACTTTGACTTCCTCCTTTCCAATTTGTATTCCCTTGCTCCTTAAGTTGTCTTATTTATCTAACTAAAATTTCAAGTACTATATTGCATAGATTTGGTGAGAATAGATAACCTTGTCTTGTTCCTGACTTTAGTGGAATTGATTTGAGTTTCTCTCTATTTAACTTGATGTTGGCTATGGCCTTGCTGAAAACTGCCTTTATTATGTTGAGGTATGTCCCTTGTATCCCTAATCTCTCCAGGACTTTTATCATGAAGAGGTATTGGATTTTGTCAAAGGCCTTTTCTGCATCTAATAAGATGATCATATGGGGTTTTTCTTTTGTTTTTTTTTTACATGGTGGATCACATTGACAGATTTTCATATGTTGAACTATCCCTACATCTCTGGGATGAACTTACTTGATCATGGTGGATGATCAATGCCATCTTGATGGATTTTTCCTTTGATGAGTATGAAGTGTTCTTCCCTATCTCTTTTGATTAGTTTTGGCTTGAAGTCTATTATTTTAAATATTAAAATGGCTATATCAGCTTGCTTCTTAGGTCCACTGACTTGGAATATCTTTTTCCAGTTGTTTGCCCTGAGGTAATGGCTATCCTTGGTGTTGAGGTGTGATTCTTGGATGCAGTATTAAAAATGGATCCTGTTTTAGCATCCATTCTGTCAGGCTGTGTCTTTTTATTGGGGACCACTGGTATTGAGAGATAACAGTGACCAATAATTGTTGTTTCCTATTATTACTTCATTGTTGTTGTTGTTGTTGGTGGTGGTAGTGTGTGTGTGTGTGTGTGTGTGTGTGTGTGTGTGTGTGTGTGTGTGTCCCTTCTTTTGACTTTGCAGGTGTGAGATTACTTATTTCCTGTGTTTTCATGGGTGTGGTTACCTTGGGTTGGAGTTTTCCTTCTAGTATCTTCTGTAGGGCTGGGTTTTTAGATAGATATTGTTTAAATTTGACTTTCTCCTTTCCAATTTGTATTCTCTTGCTCCTTATCTATCATGGAATATCTAGTTTTCTCCACCTATAATGATTTAAAATTTTGCTGGGTATAGTAGTCTGGGTTGATATCTGTGGTCTCTTAGAGTCTGTAGCACATCTTTCCAGGCCCTTCTGGCTTTTGAGTCTCCATCGAGACGTCAGGTATAATTCTAATAGGTCTACCTTTGTATGTTACTTGCTCCTTTCTCCTTGCAGCTTTTAATATTTCTTCTTTGTTCTGTATGTTTAGTGTTTTGGTTACTATGTGGCAAGGGGACTTTCTATTCTTGTCTAGTGTATTTAGTGTTCTATACCTTATAGGCATCTCCTTTAGGTTAGGAAAGTTTTCTTCTTTGATTTTGTTGAAAATATTTTCTGGGACTTTGAGCTATGAGTTTTCTCCCTCTACTCCTATTATTCTTAGGTTTGGTCTTTTCTGAGTGTTCCAGATTTCCTGGAGGTTTTGTGTCAGGAATTTTTCAGATTTAACATTTTCTTTGACCAATATATCTATTTCCTCTATTGTATCTTCAATGCCTGAGATTCTCTCTTCTGTCTCTTGTATGCTGTTAATGATGCTTGCATCTGTAGTTCCTGTTTGCATTCCTAAATTTTCCATTTCCAAAATTCCCTCAGTTTGTGTATTCTTTATCGCTTCTGTTTCCATTTTATAGTCATATAGTTTGTTTCCTTCGACTGCCCCCACCACCTTGGCTTTTTTTAAGGGATTCATGAATTTCCTCCAATTGTTCGTGTTTTCCTGGATTTCTTTAAGGGAGTTATTAATTTCCTCTTTAAGGGCCTCTATCATCTTCATATAGTTGGTTTTAAGGTCTTTTTTCTTGTGTTTCAGCTTGTTGGAATATATAGAGCCTACTGTGATAGGATAGCTGGGTTCTAGTGGAGACATATTGTCCTGGTTATTATTGATTTCATTCTTATGCTGGCATCTAGGTATCTAGGTTTGGGGTGATTATAGGTCTAGGTGCTGATTTATGGGAGGTCAGGAAGGAATGGTCTGTGGTATACACAGGAGAGGATACAGGGAACAGAAGCTGTAGCTGGGATGATCTTGAGGTATTAGGTCTGCTGGGGGAACAGAGAGAGTGGAGAAGGTTTGCAGTCATCCTACCTGGTTTTCTGGCAGGTGAGGCCTGTGGTTGAGCAGCGGGTGTCCGCCCACATTGGGGGCTGGAACACAATGACAACTAGGGGGAAGGAGACCAGGAAGAGATGGTTTGTGGGATGCACATGAGGCATGAAGGGGGAGAAGGGAGGCTGCAATGGCCGTTCTCTTGCAGTGCTAGGGATGGGCCTGAGGAATTGGCTGTCTTTGGATTTTTAAACTTTTATTTTGATTTATGTGTTGATGTTTTGTCTGTCTGTCTGTCTATATGTTTGTATGTATGTGCATGATGTGCCTTCCATGCCTGTGGAGGCCAGAAATTGGTGTAGAATCTCCTGGAACTGGAGTTATAGTTGGTTTGAGTTGATATCTGGGTGTTGAGAACCAAACCTGGATCCTCTGGAAGAGCAGCCAGTGCTCTTAACCATGGAGCCCTGTTTGCAGCCCTTACTGTTTGTCTTCAGATGCCTCTGTTTCTCTGTCAGCTAATGTGATACTTTGCTGGGTATAGTAATCTTGATTGGCAGGCACACCATTCTACATTGCTCTGGATTGAGGGTTTATGCTGAGGTGTCTGATGTGATCCTCCTTAAGGCCATGTTCACTCCTCTCTACAAGCTCTCTCGATTGTTTTAAGCTGCAGTGTTTTGACTATAATGTGTCATGGAGAGGTTTTTCTCTGAGCACACCTATGTGGGGTTCTAGAAGCCCCCTGTGCTTGCATGCTATCCTCAAGTGATGGGCTTAGCTCCTCAACACTGAGGGTTGGGCAGCACCTGCTGTACCCTGTACCCTTCACTCCCAGAGCTGAGCCTCTTGACACCTGAACAACTTAGCATGTCTATATCCAACTCTCCTGACTTCCTCCTGCATCCGGCTTCCATCCTGTTGTGGCGGCAGGTCATGTGACCTGTGATTGTCTCTTTTTCTTTGGCCTTAGATAGTTTGGTCTTGGGCAATAGGTTCCTTCTCAAGGTGGTACCCAGCCACAGCCCCCAGAGACATTGTGAGTGACAAGATGGAACTTCTCTCCATTGCTGACCTGTCACACTGTGAGATTGTCTCATCAGTACCCTTGGATGGGTTCCAGGCTTGGGAGAACTTGTTCTCAGGATAGGACTGCAAGTCTATTTTTACAGTGGCCACCTGGTTTACCTTTTGGATGAGGCATCTGGCTCCTCTCCCACAACTGGGGTGCTGTGCTGGTGCTCTGTGTGGTGTAGTTTCTCACTCTGTTGTCTTCTGTTTCTCTGTGCTTTTCAGCTATCCTATCCTGGCCTTATGACTTCTTTCTTCTTTTCAAGTGTATGTGTGTGTGTGGTGTGCCTGCGTGTGTGTGCATGTTTGTGTGTATATGTGTCTGTATACATGTGTGTAGGTTCATGTGTGTGTACATGTGTGGTATGTGCATTCATGTGTATAAGTTTGTGTGTGTGTGTGTGTGTGTGTGTGTGTGTGTGTGTGTGTGTGTGAAGGCCTGAGGTTGATGTAAGAGTCTCTTCTTTGATCACTCTTTCTCCTTGTTCTGAGGTAAGTTCTCTCAATCAGTCTCAGAGCTCCTCAATGCAGCTGGTTTGGTTAGTCAGCTTTTGGCAGACATTGGTTCTACCTCCTTCGGCTGCAGTTATGTACAGGTGAGTTGCATGCTCACGTGGTACTTACATGGATTCTGGGATCCAAATCCCCCTTGCTCGCATGGAAAGGACTTTACTGATGAGATGCCCCAGTGTCTTCCTCTGCGGTTTTTGATGCTCTGACCACCTCGTTCTGCTTCGGTAATCTCCTCTTTGTTGTCTTGACTCTTCTAATTTATCGTGTTACTTGGAGGCAGTATCTTCTTTCTGTCTTACGCTGAAGTCAGAGCTCAGTGTGTGTGTGTGTGTGTATGTGTGTACACATTGCTGTGGGATGGTCTGTATGTCAAGTGTGTTGCTGATTGGTCAATAAATAAATCACTGATTGGCCAGTGGCCAGGCAGGAAGTATAGGTGGGACAAGGAGGAGAATAATGCTGGGAAGTGGAAGGCTGAGTCAGAGACACTGCCAGCCGCCATGATGACAAACAGCCTGTGAAGATGCCAGTAAACCACGAGCTACGTGGCAAGGTATAGATTAATGGAAATGGATTAATTTAAGCTGTAAGAACAGTTAGCAAGAAACCTGCCATGGCCATACAGTTTGTAACCAATATAAGTCTCTGTGTTTATTTGTTCAGGTCTGAGTGGCTGTGGGACTGGCAGGTGAGAGAGATTTGCCCTGACCGTGGACCAGGCAGGAAAACTCTAGCTACAACACATGAGTGTATATATGTGCGTCATGGGCATACAGTACCCACAAAGACCAGAATAGGGCATCAGATCTCCTGGACCTAGAGTTCCAGATGGTTGTGAGTTGCCATGTGGGCTCTGGGGACAGAACTCAGATTCTCTGGAAGAGCATCAAGTACTCTTAACTGCTGATCCAAATGTCACCAATTCTTAATGGTGAAAATACACAAAGGCTGCCTTCAGGGATCTTCAACCTTGACCCCAATTTTAACCTTTTGTGTTCCAATACCCAAAGCCACATCCTAGCCTCCTCCCAGATAGCAGAGGGGCTGCTGTGTATGAGACACATCTCACCATTCTCTTGTCAGATATGTTCAGTCAACGAATCAAAGCACATTGTTACTGATGTTTGAGACAGCCCAGTGACCCTGCTGACTTCAAAGGCCACTGCCAACAGCATGGAGAAGGAGCACTGTGGGTGGTTGATCCATGATATACACATACACATACACTGATGTAGACATTTCCATGAATCAAGTCTGACTTGTTGGTAACATATAAAATGATGGGGTTTGCAGCCTTACAACAACCACTCCAGTGTCCACTTTAAATCTCCAGGTGGACTGTTGGCCATCATTACAGCTGGCTCCTGTGAGACAGGAGGAAGCTGAAGGAACTCCCAGCACAGACAGAGACAATGAATGGGCTTGGAGGGTGTGTGTGCACACAGCACATGTACGTGTGTTGACATCTCAGCCATATACTGCTTCATAATCTCTTGAGGGTCTGGTGCAAATGAAAATGAAGTCCATATTTAAAAAAACTACTAAGACCTTCAAGTTGGTGATAGTAGAGCAAGAATCCAAGTAGGGGGCCTTTGTGACATGGGGCTTGTATGAAGCCACTCTGACATGTGGCTGGCAGGAAGAGCTGGCCTGAAGTTAGTGTGGTGGCTGAGCCCCAGTGCCATGTTTCTTCATGTCCTCCCTTCCGCTGGAGAGATCCCTTGCTCTAGCCTGAGGAGGTTGGAGGCTCTGGTGGAATGTCATGCCAACTCCTATTTGTATCTTTTATGGTGTCTCCAGTCCTGTTACAGTAAGTGCTGGTTCTACTGGGGAGCTGTGTGATGAGGGAGACAGAATCTGGGGTTTGAAAGAGCTGTAGGGAGGGGAAGGGCCCATTTGACACTTGGTTTGGGCATTCTTGGATACAGCTGTGTCCACCCCAAGCCCTTCTCCTGTGCTTTCTAAGGACAGGATTTGAAATATTCTGTTGGCTCCAGGTAGATGACCCAACTTTAGCTAGGGATTACTGGAGTGAGTGGGCTCCAGTGTGGGGTTGATGACCAAGCCAGTGGAGGCTGCCAGAAGCCCCTGCCCCATGTAGTAATTGGCTGTACCAGACTTGTAGCCCCACAGGTGCAGATGCATTCAATAGGGGCTCTGCTGTCTCTTCTCCATCCAGAAGCAATGCTTTAGCTATTGTTACTCTAGACCTCTTGGCTCCAGGCATCTATCCACTCTATTCCAGGAGTGTTTGGGGGCTGGGATGCCAGCCTGCTCCAGCTTGAGTCTGTCTGCATTATTGTATGCCCTCATGGTAAGAGATATAAACACAAGACTGAGCCCTGAGGGTTCTGCTGGGCCTTGGGAATGGCTGGAGTTCTAGAGCTGGGCTAGGTCAGTAGTTCTTCTCCTTAGAACCATCCAGAGTGAATGTGACTCTGTGGTGGGTGTGTCTTGAGTCAGTTAGACAGCTCTGAATTTTGCTGCTGGGCTGAGAAGAACTCTGTGAATTTTATTTTCTCATTTTGAAAGGGACAATTAACAACCTCTTCCTCTGACTGTGCTAACCATTGATGGATAAAGGTAGTTAGTGCAGGGTCTGTGGGAGCAGTAAAAAAACGACCAGTTATGATTTCCTTTTCTTCACTTTCCTGAGAGACCCTGCTTAGGCTTGAAGGGTCCAGGGACCCTGGCCTCAGGCCATGGTATTCATGAAATTATTAAGGCCACTCCACATAGTTAAAAGGAGATTTATTTAATGGTGTAACTTACAAATTAAGGGATAGGTAGGTCGCGGGGTCTGGGGAAGGTATATCACAGTCCAGCAGTGTTCTCTGGAGCTCTGCTTGGTCCACCTCCACTATCCAGGGTCCCGGCCCCCAGAGAGCGCCTGCCGATCCAGATCTCGGGTCCCCAGGTGCCTCCCTTGGCCCCGCCTTGTAGGCATGACAGTTACCGAAGTCTCAATGGGGGTTGGAACTTCCAGATCAAAGCTGGAATGGCTACCCAATACATCTCCCCCTTTTTGTCTAAATAAGAAAGTTCTAACCTAATACAAGACTATATGCAAAGGAATGGCTATCAAATATTGTCCAGGAATAATGAGGGATAATGACCTAGATAAGATGGAACTATAACCAATGCAAACAATATCAAGCAAGAAACACATACTAAAATCCAAAGAAGTATAGAGCATAGGTAAATGGCATGTTACAAAGATCATTCCAAAAGGTGTCCTATCCTAAAGAACCTGAATCTAATACTTAATATGTTCTATCTACTAAGTTGTAACTATAACTGCTAGTCTTCAATCCTATCAAAGACCTGAGAAGGAATATAATGGTACCTGAGAAATGGTAGATGGATGCAAGCAACTTTCGGGAATCTCGCGAGAGTAGACCGAGACAGCTGGCAGCCTGGACAGTCACCTAATATTTCTCAGCATTGTTGGTGCATTTAAATTGGCTACAGGCCTAAAGTATCTGACAGACCATTTTCAGAAGCAGAAATTCTGAAAGACCATCTTACCCTGTCTTGGCAGAGTACAGTGGTCACTTTCCTTGTGTCCCACTTGTCCAGAAAGGATAGCATTGCATTTGTACTGTCAGCCGTCGAGGCAAGGGCAGTTCTTTGCCCAGTAGGCCATTTTGTGCCAAGAAGACAAACTTCCAAATGGAAATGTCTTAGAAGCCCAACATTCTCTCGGGATCAAATTGGTGCAGCCAGGAGCAATTGTGTCTCACATCAACAGAATTCTAAGTTATTTAAATGCCATATTCTCTAGGTCTATGAAGTGTTTGAAGATTACCTGTCCATCTGACCTATGTATCTGTAAATCTGTATAACCTAACTAATGTAACTATAGAGATGACAAGCATAGGTGACTATAAATCTATAAGTCTTATCTACCGAAATAACCTAAGGACTAAGGCTTCACGTAAACAAGGTAAACAGTCTATAAGCAAGTGTATGGTAAAGAACAATGACTTCAAAATTGTGACAATACACAAGATGTTATAACAGAGGTAGGAGTATATAGTGCGATATGCAATATGACAATAATCTTAAATATATATCAATATTTATAACAGAGGTAGGAGTATGTAGTGTGATATGCAATATGACAATAATCTTAAATATATATCAATATACCAAATATCCTAAACAGAAGTAGAACATACATAAAGTATGACAGATATAAATTTACATTTGTATCAATATACAAATATTTCAAATAAGAGTAGAAATATATGTACATTATAACAAATATAGTTCTGTATTTATATCAATATACAAATTATCTTAAACAGGAATATAAAAATAGTTTACATTTGTATCAACATATAAGAATCCATAACAGTGCAAATTACAGTGCAAATTATTTAAGGCTGCTATTTTACTAAATTTGTTTACTAGTATACACAATAATCTACCATAATATCTTATACCTATCCATTCCATTTCTTCTTTTCCTTTTTTTCTCTCTCTTTTTTTTTAGAATACTGAGTTTAATATTTCCTTCCACCCCCAACCCTATAACCATCATCCATAACCCTGAGAATTATGAAACCTAAGGGAGAAGGGGCATCGTTTTCTTAGAATTGCTTCCTGCTGTTTAGGGGGTGATGTTATCTCTGTTGGGTACTGTGAGAAAGATCAGATAGTTAAATCTCAGTTAGACTAACTGTAGGTTCTGCAGCAAGTCTTAGAGTAATGGGTAAGATTGTCTGAAATTCTGGTAAGAAGTGTAGTATGATGATGATTACCATGACATCATTCTGGATTGGGTAGAGTTGTTGTTGGGGTCACATCTTCCTTCTGGAGACTTCTGAGATTACTATTAGAAAAACTTATTTGTTATCAAAATGGAAGATTTGGATTTAAAGAGGACATAGCATGTAAGAAAGGATTCTGAGAAATCAAGAGTAAGCATGGAGAGAATTAGAATCTAGAAGACAATGGTCCCTTTTTATTGGTTTCCTTCTGTCCCACACTAGAGGGCTCTTCTGATATGGGACTGAAGAATCTCTCAAACTTTTCTTTTAGCAATGTGCGTGGGTTTAGAGAAGGAGTGAGCCAATTCCATCTCCAAAGCCAGCTTGGCTTATAATTGAATTGGAACCACAAATTTTCTAGATTGATAGAGAGATAGATGTTAGACAGTGAGATTTTACCGTGTGTAGATTGGTACGAATAGATTCTTTCTCTCTGCTGTAAACATCCGGATATACAAGGCCTTATGATTTTTGGAAGATGGGTATTTCCATTATCCTGGAAAGACAAAAACAGAACCCTACCCCAACCTTGATTGTTAAATTTTTCTTACAACTTGTAGAGATGTCACATTGGTGGATGACCTTTTACTTCTCCTCATCAAGGGGTTTTTCCTGTTCGAATCGAATTTTTATTAATTTTGTTGGTATCCAAAGCTTTTCTTCTCCTGCAGAAACAAAGGCAAAACCCCTTCCCTAACATAGAACATATCAGGTTTCCATTCTGAGGTCAGCACATCCTTGAAATAAACTGGTTGGTTTAGCTCAGGAGTTTTGTCTGTCATCCAATGTCTCTCCGCAGCTGTTGTTCCTTTCTCATCAGCATTGAGAAAATTCAAGGTTAATAAAGCACTATGCAATCTATTTCTAGGAGTCATTGTTACCTGTTGCTGTTTATTTAGCATATCCTTTAAAGTTCGATTGGATCTTTCTATGACTGCTTGGCCTGTGGGATTGTGTGGTATACCTGTAACATGCTTTATATTGTAATAAGCGAAGAACTGTCTCATTTTATTGGAGACATATGCTGGGGCATTGTCTGTCTTAATTTGTACAGGTATTCCCATGATGGCCATAACTTCTAATAGGTGTGTAATTACAGAATCAGCCTTTTCAGAACTCATAGGAGTTGCCCATTGAAATTCTGAATAGGTGTCAATGGTATGATGTACATACTTTAATCTTCCAAATTCTGCAAAATGAAACACATCCATCTGCCAAATTTCATTTCTTTGTATACCTTTTGGATTGCTCCCTGCAGGTAATGGAAGTTGGTTATAGATGGAACAAGTAGGACATTTTTTCACAATATCCTTAGCCTGTTGCCAAGTGATGGAGAAATCCTTCTTCAAACCTTTGCTATTTACATGGTATTTCTTATGAAATTCCGAAGCTTCTAGCACATTACTAATAGTAACTGATCAATCTCATCATTACCTTGTGCTAGAGGTCCTGGCAGACCTGTATGGGATCTGATATATATATATGATGTTCCCTTTTTCTGATGATTTCCTGCAATTGTATGAATAATGAAGTTAATTCTGTATTATCAGGAATAAATTCAGCAGTTTCAATATGTAAAACAACTCTCTCTGCATATTGAGAGTCAGTGACTATATTGAGGGGTTCTGTGAAGTCCATCAGTATCATAAGAATGGCATACAGTTCTGCCTTTTGTACAGAGCTGTATGGACTTTGTACCACTTTACTTAAGTCTCCTGATTTATATCCTGCTTTCCCTGATTTATTTGCATCAGTATAGAATGTGAGGACTCCAGAAATTGGCTTTTGTCGTACAATGTGAGGAAGGACCCATTCGGTCTTCTTTATGAATTCTATTCTCTTGCTTTTGGGATAGTGGTTGTTAATCTCTCCCAAAAAGTTACTGCAGGCTCTCTGCCAGTATCATTATCTTTCCATAGTGATGAAATTTCTTCATTAGTTAAAGGTACTACAATTTCTGCTGGGTCCATTCCTGTCAACTGGTGAAGTCTTAGTTTACCTTTTTGAATCAAATCAGAGATCTTTTCTATATAAGTCTTTAATTTCTTATTTGGTTTACATGGTAGGAATATCTATTCCAATATAATATCTTCCCTCTGCATCAAAATACCTGTTGGGGAATGTCTGGAGGGGAATATGATAAGAATGCATTTAAGTTCCGGATCTACATGATCCACATGTGCTTCTTGAATTGTCTTTTCTACTAGAGCCAATTCCTTCTCAGCTTCAGCTGATAATTCTCTTGAACTATTTAATTCTTTGTCCCCTTCTAGAGTATTAGCCAAATTTTGTAGTCCATCTTTGGGTATTCCCATGATGCCCAGTAAGTTGGAAATGCTTCCTAATAACTTTTGAAAATCATTAAGAGTCTTCAATCGATCTCTCCTTAACTGTACCTTTTGGGGTCTAATTTTTTGTAGCTCTATCTTATATCCTAAGTAGTTAATAGAATCTCCTCTTTGTATTTTTTTCAGGAGCAATTTGCAGTCCCCAGCGAGGTAAAACTTTTTTTTACTTCTTCAAACATGCTTTCTAATGTATCTAACTTTGGATCAGCTAATAGGATATCATCCATATAGTGATAAATTATGGATTGTGGAAACTTTACACGAATTATCTCCAATGGTTTCTGCACAAAGTATTGGCACAAAGTAGGGCTGTTTAACATTCCCTGTGGGAGGACCTTCCATTGATATCTCTTGACTGGCTGAGAATTGTTATAATTAGGTACTGTGAAGGCAAATTTTTCTCTATCATTTTCTTGTAAGGGTATGGTAAAGAAACAGTCTTTTAAGTCAATAACTATTATAGGCCATTCTTTAGGTAGCAGAGAGGGCAAGGGCATCCCAGTCTGTAGGGAGCCCATTGGCTGAATTACTTTATTAATAGCTCTCAGATCTGTCAGCATTCTCCAATTACCAGACTTTTTTTTAATAACAAATACAGGAGTATTCCAAGGGCTGGTAGATTCTTCAATGTGTTGAGAATTTAACTGCTCTTGAACCAGCTGTTCTATAAAGCTTGTAGCTTGTCTTTTGTCAAAGGCCATTGTCCAACCCAGACAGGTTTATTAGTTAGCCATTTTAAAGGTAAGGCAGTTGGTACTTCTGAGATTTCAACAGCAGTTGTGCTCTGTTTGTGAACAGCTTGAATGGTTGGTGCCTGATTTTTATAGCACGTGATGATATTATTCCTAGAAACATGCATTTGTCTGTATTCCTTTTCTGAAAGTGTAGGAATTTTAATCTGGGTATTCCACTGTTGTAACAGATCTCGGCCCCAAAGATTTACTGCTACATTTGCTACATATGGCTTCAGCCTTCCTCTCTGTCCTTCTGGCCCTATGCATTCAACCCATCTCGAACTCTGTTTTATCTGAGATAGGGTGCCAATCCCTAATAGTTGGATATCTACCTCTTGAAGAGGCCAATTTGGATGCCATGATTTTGGTGTAATTATTGTCACATCTGCACCTGTGTCTACCAGTCCCTCCATAACCAGGCCATTAATTCGAATTCTAAGCTTTGGTCTTTGATCATTTATGGAAGTCTGCCAAAATATTTGTTTTATAGTGTTCTTTGTAAACTGTGATCCATCCATCAGAGCTGTTTTATCATCCATTGCAGTATCGGTTTTTACATTAGGCATTGGTTTATTCAGTTGTCTTGGAGAGGAATTTCTTCCACAGTGGCTGGGAATGTTCATACTACATTGGATTTGGGGGCCTGCAAGAGGCCCCTTGAGGCGTTTCCTGACAGTAAAGGGTTACCTCGTATATCTATTTTTGATCTGCACTCACTGGTCCAATGTCGGCCTTTGCCACACCTTCTACATAATCCGGGAGGTGGTTGGGGTCTCCTGTTTAGGCTATTCCTAAAAGGAGTATTACTCCTAGGAGTACCCCACGTACAGTTTTTACTTATATGACCTGGTGTACCACATTTAAAACATTTGGTAACACGGGGCCTTCTTTCACCTCTGGGATTTGTCTCTCCTATCCAAGCCTCATTACTGTAGTTACGAGACTCAACACCAGTAGTATACTGAATCCATTCTTCCAAAGGAGCTTATCTGATCTTTAATGGTGTAAGTATTCTTCTGCATTCTGCATTAGCATTGTCAAACGCCAAGGACTCAGTTAATACTTTTCTTAATTCTTTATCTGATACAGCTCTTGTTATAGCTGTGTTCAGTCTTTGTAAAAAATCAGTGAAGGGTTCGTGCGGTTCCTGAAATATCTTTGTGTATACCTCAGTTGGTTTTCCAGGTTCTGGAATTTTTTCTCAAGCATTTAGAGCTACTGTATGGCATAGGGATATTGTATGTTCATCATAAATGGCTTGTACATTCCTGTCAGCAAAACATCCCTCACCAAGTATTTGATCTTGGGAGATCACAAAACCTCTGAGTTTACCTTGTTGTTCTAAATTTTTTGCCTCTTCTCTCAACCAGCTTTTCCACTGTAGCTGCTGACTATATTCTAGAACAGCTGAAGTTAACTGATGCCAGTCATCTGGGATGATTCTATGTGAGGTAGACCACGAATTTAACAATTGTTTTACATATGTGGAGTGTATCCCATACGTAACTACTGCTTCCTTTATATTTTTAAAGTCCCTTGTTGAAATTGGTTGTAATGTATATGTATTATATGGCTCGGGGTGTGTGTCATCCGCTGGCTTCTCATGGATGATAACAGGATAAGCCATTGTGTGAGAGCCATTTGGAGATGTTACAACCTCTATGGTCTTGCCCTTCTGCTTATTAGGTCCCTTGTCATGTTTACTGAGAGTTTCTTCTAAGGCCTGCAAATGAGCACCTAGGGTCTGTTCTATGGAGTGAACCTCCTCTCTGGCAAGGGACTCCATATTTCTCATGGAATCATAGAAGTTTTTATGTTCCTCAGAAACACATGATTCCATGGACCTTATCTTATCAATTAATGATAATCTTTCTTCCTTATATAGTGTCTGGAGAGTTAGTGTTCTGTCCATTAAATATTCACATTTATTATCAATAAGATCAATTTTTGGTACAAGCCTGTTTTATAAATCCTGATCAGCAGATTCCAGAGAAAGAATCTTTTTCTCTAAGGTCTCATTGCTATCCTTTAAAGAAGATTCCAGAGATAGAATCTTTTTCTGTAAGCCTTCATTGTTAGTTTTGAAAGCCTGTAAATCCTGGTTAGCAGATTCCAGAGAGAGAATCTTTTTCTGTAAGGTCTCATTGTTATCCATTAAAGGAGATTCCAGAGATAGAATGTTTTTCTGCAAGCCTTCATTGTTAGTTTTGAAAGCCTGTAAATCCTGGTTAGCAGATTCCAGAGAAAGAATCTTTTTCTGTAAGCCTTCATTGTTAGTTTTGAAAGCCTGTAAATCCTGGTTAGCAGATTCCAGAGAGAGAATCTTTTTCTGTAAGGTCTCATTGCTATCCATTAAAGCAGATTCCAGAGATAGAATCTTTTTCTGTAAGCCTTCATTGCTCTCGCTTAAAGCCTGTATCAGTCCCAATCATGACTCATCTTTGTTCTTGTTATTAAACCAGTGTTTGAACACTGTGTGGATTATTACAATGAATGCCAAAATGGTACAGGCCAGATATGCCTTAGGAAGGTCATATATTTCCAGGAAGATGTCATTCATCATACAGGCAAAAAGGTTTTCAAATTCTTGTGAGGTAATGTTGTCAGCCATATTACAATAATTACTCAAAATTTGTTAGTCAATTTTAAGGTGTAAAATTATCAGGTACTTTTACTTACCTTTTGTGGTTTTGGGGGGGTGTAGTAGCACTTTTCAGCCAGCAGGTGGCAATGGTACAGCTCCAAAGCAGGACCTGCTGGTGATCTTGGCTGACTGCAGCTCGCTGGAGTCAAGATGGCAGGAACCGGAGCCGGAGCCGGCACTCAGTAAGCCGGGGAGTGCCTCTTTTGCTGGTCTCGGGGCTAAGCTAGGGAGCTGAGACCGGACTAGCTGCTCGCTCTTTAGGGAATGGAACTGTGTAGGTTTTCCCTGGTTATATGGAACTTTGCAGGCGGGTTTAGGTACCTGCTAGCCGGGGAGGAGGCTGAGGGTGGGAGCCACCCAGGCCTTTGGAATTTGCCCCACGTGAGCGCCAGATATTGGTGAAATTATTAAGGCCACTCCACGTAGTTAAAAGGAGATTTATTTAATGGCGTAACTTACAAATTAAGGGATAGGTAGGTTGCGGGATCTGGGGAAGGTGTATCACAGTCCAGCGGTGTTCTCTGGAGCTCTGCTTGGTCCACCTCCACTATCCAGGGTCCCAGCCCCCAGAGAGTGCCAGCTGATCCAGATCTCGGGTCCCCAGGCACCTCCCTTGGCCCCGCCTTGTAGGCGTGACAGTTGCTGAAGTCTCAATGGGGGTTGGAACTTCCAGATCAAAGCTGGAATGGCTACCCACTACACCATGGCTACCAGGAGGCTGGTGCCTGCTGGCCTCCTTTTTGTTGACAGCATGGACACAGAAGGTTGTGTAGACCTGTCCTAGGAGCCTCTGTTGGGATGTCACCGTTATGTCCACACTCAAAGAGGTGGATGTCAATAAAAACATTGTCTTCTAGGAAGAGGCAGAGAGCAAGGTTGAGGGTCTAATGATCTTTTTCTCATCAAGGCTGAGGGGAAACAGAAATGGCAGGGATGCTGACAGAAAACAGCACCCTTCCAAAGGTCTGTGTTCAGGCACAGCTAGAGCCAGGCACTCACACAGACAGGTGTCCGCTCTCTTAGAATAGTCCCTCCTCAGACTCCTTCCAATTCCATCTTGTTCTCATTCTGAGGCATGAGGAAGCTTCTTGAAGTCTGGAGGGAGTCACTCCCACCCTCGTGGATAAAAAGGTTGTGGTGGCTTGAATGAGAATGCTCCTATAGGCTCATATATTTAAATGTTTCATCCTCATATGGAGGATGGTTTAGGAAGGATTAGGAAGTGTGGCCTTGTTAGAGGGAGTGTGTCACTGAGAAGGCTTTAAGTTTTCAAAAGTTCATGCCATTCCAGTTTGCCCTCTCTGCCCCCTACTTGGTGATGAGAATGTAAGCTCTCAGCTACTGATCCAGTGTCATGCCTGCTTGCCTGATGCCATGCTTTCCATCATGATGGTCATGGACTCTAATACTCTGGGACTGTAAGCCCTGACCAACCTTTTATTCTATAAGTTGTCTTGATCATGGTGTTTTGTCACAGCAACTGAAAAGTAAGGCAAAGCTTCCTCTTTCTCAAGCTAGCAATGGCCTGGATGTGTGCCCCTGTGAGCCAACTCTCCCAAACCAATCTATGAAGGTAGGTGAATGATCACTTCTGATTGATTATTCTGGGTCATAAGCCTACTCCCAGGACTGAGGAGTGGCCATAGTCCTGCCAGAATGGGTCTATACTTATAGGGGAGGAAGGACTTATTTTGGCTCATGGTTGGAGGGTGTAGTCCACTATGGCAGATAAGGCAAGGGAGCAGGGGGGCAGCAATCAGCTGTGGGAGCAGAAGCGTGAGGCTGCTTGCTCACATCGTCACACCAAATCAGATGGGACAAGAAATAGGACAATGTTACAAGCTTCAAGGCCTGGCCCTTGCCATGGATCCATGTCTGCCAGCTAGTTCTGTCTCCTCAAAGCTCCACAACCTCCCAAACAATCTCACCAAGTGTTCAAACACATGAACCTGTTGGGGAACATATCATAGTCAAACAACAGTAGTTGGGAGGGGGCTTCCTGGTGTGGTGGTTTGAATAGGTATGGACCCCATAGACTCATGTGTTTGCATGCTTGGCCCACAGGGAGTGGCACTGTTAGGAGGTGCAGCCTTGTTGGTGTAGGTGTGTCACTGTGGGGGCAGGCTTTGGGTTCTCATATGCTCAAGCTATGCCCAGTGTGGTACACAGTTTCCTTCTGCTTCCTATGGATCAAGATGTAAGACTTTAAGTTCCTTCTCCAGCACCATGTCTGCCTACGCGCCACCATGTCCCACGTGATAGTTAATGGACTAAACCTCTAAAACTGCAAGCCAGCCCCAGTTATAATAGTTGTCATGGTCATGGTATTTCTTCACAATAGAAACCCTAAAACACCAGAGGACAGTGGAACCACTGCCACCAGCAAGTGGAGGGGGTTTATACGACAAATGGCTGTTGAGTGGCCAGAGCAAAAGTCTAAGGCTATTTATTTATTTATTTATTTATTTATTTATTTATTTTGTTTCCACATCCCAACCAAAGTTTCCTCTCCCTCCTCTCCTCTCATTCTCTCCCCATTGCCAGTCTCCATCCACTCCTCCTTCTCTATTTCTCTTCAGATATGGGCAGGCTGATATCAGCCAACCATGGTACATCAAGTCGCAGTGGGACTAGGTATGTCCACTTCTATTAAAGCTGGACAAGGCAATCCGGTAGGATGAAAGGGTCCCAAAAGCAGGCAACAGAGTCAGAGACAGCCCATGCTCCCATTGTTATGAGTCCCATAAAAACACCAAATTACACAACAGTAGCATATGTACAAAGGGCCTAGGTCAGTCCCATGCAGGCTCCCTGGTTGTTGGTTCAGTGTCTGTGAGCCCCTGTGAATCCAGGTTAGTGGATTCTGTGGGTTTTCTTGTGGTGTCCTTGACACCTCTGGGTCCTACAATTCTTCCTCCCCCTCTTCTGTGGGATTCTCTGAGCTCTGCCTAATGTTTGGCTGTGAGTCTCTGCATCTGTTTTTATCGATTGCTGGGTGAAGCTTCTCTGATGGCAGTTTGGCTAGTCACCAATCTGTGAGTATAACAGAGTATCACTAGGAATCATTTCATTGACTTTATTTTTTTTTAGTCGTGTTTGGTTCTATCCTAGGTCTCTGGGCTATCCAGCCTCTGGGTCCTGGCCCTCCAGGGGGTGTTAGAGGTGAGTTCTGTCTCATGACATGGGTCTCAAGCTGGGCCAGTCATTGACTGGTCACTCCCACAATCTCTGTGCCACCTTTATCCCAGCACATCTTGTAGGCAGGACAGATTGTAGGTCAAAGGTTTTGTGGCTAGGTTGGTGTCCCAATCCCTCCACTGGAAGTCTTGCCTGGTCACAGGAGATGGCCAGTTCAGGCTCTGTATCCCCCAATTGCTAGGAGTCTTAGCTAGGGTCACCCTCATAGATTTCCGGGAGTTTCCATTGTACTAGGATTCTAGCTCATCCCAGAGATGCCTCCAGATTCCTGTTGTCTCTCCCAGTACACTCTCCCTCCATCCTCCCCTGACTTGATTCCCCCTCTTCCTATTCCCACCCCTACTCCCATTCCAGACCCTTCCCCCAATCCAATGGTGATGCCTATTCTATTTCCCCTTCATTTTCAGATTCATGTACCCCACCCCACCCCCACCCAAAACCTTCCTTCTTACTTAGCTTCTCTGGGTCTGTGAATTGTAGCATGTCTATCCTTTATTTTACAGCTAATATCCACTCATGAGTGAGTACATACCATGTTTGTCTTTCTGGGTCTGGGTTGCCTCACTCAGGATGATTTTTTTCTAGTTCCATCCATTTGCCAGCAAATTTCATGATGTCATTGTTTTTAACAGCTGAGCAATACTCCATTGTATAAATGTGCATTTTCTTTATCCGCTCTTTGGTTGAGGGACATCTAGGTTATTTCCAGTTTCTGGCTCTTACAAGTAAAGCTGCTATGAACATAGTTGAGCGAATGTCCTTGTGATATAGTGGAGCATCCTTTGAGTATATGCCCAAGAGTAGTATAGCTGGGTTTTAAGATAGATCAATACCCAATTTTCTGTAAAACTGCCATATTGATTTCCAAAGTGACTGTACAAGTTTGCACTCTCACCAGCAATGGAGGACTGTTACCTTTGCTCCACATCATCTCCAGCATGAGCTGTCACTTGTGTTTTTGATCTTACCTCTGACAGGTATGAGATGGAATCCCAGTGTTGTTTTGATTTGTATTTCCCTGATAGCAGAGGATACTGAACAAGATTCTTTGCCATTTGAGATTCTTCTGTTGAGAATTCTCTGTTTAGATCTGCACCCCATTTTTTAGTTGGATTATTTGCTTTTTTGGTGTCTCATTTCTTGAGTTCTTTATATATTTTGGATATCAGCCCTCTGTCAGATGTAGGGTTGGTGAAACTCTTTTCCAATTCTATAGGCTGTCATTTTGTCCTTTTGACAGTGTCCTTTGCCTTAGAGAAGCTTTTCAGTTTCATGAGGTCCCATTTGTTAATTGTCAATCTTAGTGCCTGTGCTATTGGTGTTCTGTTCAGGAAGTTGTCTCCTGTGCTAATGCGTTCAAGGCTAGTCCCCACTTTCTCTTGTGTCAGGCTCAGTGTATCTGGTTTTGTGTTGAGGTCTTTGATTCACTTGTACTTGAGTTTTGTGCAGGGTGATAGATATGGATCTATTTGCATTCTTCTACATGCTGACGTCCAATTAGACCAGCATCATTTGTTAAAAATGCTCTCTTTTTTCTGTTGTAAAATTTTGGCTTCTTTGTCAAAAATCAGGTGTCCATAGGTGTGTGGATTTATGTCTGGGTCTTCAGTTCAATCTCATTAATCTACCTTGTGTCTGTTTTTATGCCAATATCATGTGATACTTCCAGAAGTTCTTTTATTGTACAAGATTGTTTTAGCTATCCTGTTGTTTTTTTTTTCCATATGAAGTTGAGTATTGTTCTTTCAAGGTCTGCAAAGACTTGTGTTAAAATTTTGATGGGGATTTCATTGAATCTGTAGATTGCTTTTGGTAGGATGTCCATTTTTCTATGTTAATCTTACTGATCCATGTGCATGGGAGATCTTTCCAATCTTTTGATATCTTCTTCAGTTTCTTTCTTCAAAGACTTGAAGTTCTTGTCATACATGTTTTTCACTTTCTTGGTTAGAGTTACCCAAGATACTTTATATTATTTGTGGCTGTTGTAAAGGCTGTTGTTTCTTTCCCAGCCTATCTATTATGTGTATATAGGAGGGTTACTGATTTTTTTAGTTAATTTTGTATCCAGCCAGTTCACAGAAGGTATTTATCAGCTGTAGGAGTTCCCTGGCAGGATTTTTGGGATCGCTTATGTACACTATCATGTCATCTGTGAATAATGATGCTTTGGCTTCTTCTTTCCAATTTGTATCCCCTTAATCTCCTTCAGTTTTCTTACTGTTCTAGCTAGAACTTCATGTACTATCTTGAATAGATATGTAGAGAGCGAACAACCTTGTCTTGTCCCTGATTTTAGTGGAATTGCTCTAAGTTTCTCTCCGTTTAATTTGATTTTGGCTGTTGGCTTGCTGTGTATTGCCTTTATTATGTGTAGGTATGTCTCTTGTATCCTTGATTTCCTCAAGACTTTTATCATGAGGGGATGTTGGGTTTTGTCAAATGCTTTTTCAGCATCTAATGATTTTTTTCTTTCAATTTCTTTATGTAGTGGATTACATTGACAGATTTTCATATGTTGAACCATCTTTGCATCTCTGGGATGAAGCCTGTTTGATCACGGTGGATGATCTTTTAGATGTGTTACTTGGATTCAGTTTGAGAGTTCTTTATTGAGTATTTTTGCATCTATGTTCATGAGGGTTTGGGGGTTATAGATCTATTTAAATTATTTATTTGATCTTGACTGAACTTTAGTATGTGGTACCTATTGAGAAAGTTGTCCATTTCTTTTAGACTTTCCAATTTTGTGGAGTACAGCTTTTTCAAGTATGACCTGATGATTCTCTGGATTTCCCCAGTGTCTATTCTTATGTCCCCCTTTTCATTTCTGATTTTGCTAATTTTGATATTTTCTCTCTGCTAGGGTTGTTCTTTAAAACCCAGCCCAGTAGCAGACAGAAATGATGTGTAGGCAAATGACTGCACTGTGCACACGGATTGGGGGGAGGGGAGTGGAGACGGAAGGAAGGAAGGAAGGAAGGAAGGAAGGAAGGAAGGAAGGAAGGAAGGAAGGAAGGAAGGAAGAGGGAATGGAGCCTCTGCCCTGTTTCATTTCCACAGGAGCCCAGTGAACACAGCAGTCGGCTTTCAGCGCCATCTAGTGCAAACTGAGAATAGTTACGTAGTTAAAAGTTCCGAGGATGAAGACTGACAGGTCCCAGCAGATTGAGCCCAGGCTTCCATAGAAGATGCAGGTGGGTGGGACACCTGGCCTACCAGTTATGTGGCTCAGTGCTCCCCCTAACTGCACATGTCCCTGCCTACACGTCCCTTCCCTGCTGGGGATAGGTAGACAGGGAGATGCACTTGAAAGCTCTTAGAGACAGAGCAGTGTGCTGTTGATTTAGGCTCTGGGGATTCTGTGTGGCTCAGAATGAGGTTTCCTGGGCCTCTCTGGGTGACCCTACTGACTGGCGCCCAGAAGGAGGGCCCAAGACCTCCTTAAGGCAAGACTGGGTTTTGAATCCTGAACTCAGCAGACTGTTAAGACCTCTGAGATTCCACCCCAGGAACTGTGATCAAGGAAGACGACAGGAGGGACGACAGGACTAGCAGTCTGTTTTGGAACTGGCCCTTGGTGGCAAGGATTTCCCCCTGCACAGTAGAAAAATAACAGCTCTATTTCATAACAAAGACGAATATGGGGTCTGTTAGAAGAGCAGTGATGGGCCCCGCATCATACTGTGGATGGGCAGTCTGAGATATCCCAGGCTCAGGGAGGTCAAGGGACTGCTCCAGGATCCCAGAGTTGCTCTAACCGGTAACCTCCTTAGTAGGTAATTAACCCAGTGTTCAGCTCCTGACCCCACTGGTTGTTAGCGACTCCCAGGTTGTCAGGGACTCTGCGTCAAGGTTCCCACTATCGCTCTGGACAGGGGCCAGGAGGTCAAGGTCACAGCTGAGCCCCTCTGCGCCTCCGCCCTGAGAAGGGGCCGAGCCTCACAAGGCGGCGCCGCCCCCGCTCCAGTCCCGCCCCGTCCGCCCCGCCAGCGCCTCCCGGGGCCCCGGCTTTGCACTGTGCTCGGAGGGGTAGACGCAGCCCGGAGCCGCAAGCCCCTGGCCTTCAGAGAGATGCGTGGCCAAGGTAGGGGGCACGCCCGCTGGCCGGCGCCTCTGCGCTCGCTGCTGCGTGCCTTAGGGCCCCAGGACGCCGCCGCCCAAGGCTTGGCGCAAGGTAAGTGCGAAGGGGACCTGGGATCCCGGGCGCACGCGGGGCTGGGCGAACTCCTCCAAGCCCCCTGTGCTGCCCTTGACTGCTGCCCACAGTCAGGATGCCCGCTGCGCCCCAGCCGCAGCGCCGGCGCGTCCTGCTTTTTCCTGCAGCAGAGTCTCAGGGATCTGTCCCTAAACAAGGGCAATGGGTACTGTGGGCAGGAGAGTTGACGTTACGTTCCTGTGATCTCATCTCGGATTTGGAATCTCCCCTCTGATCATAAGTGCCCTAGTGTACCTGGCAGGCACGTGACCTCACCATGCCTCGGTTTCCACCTCCGTGAAATGGGGGCGATTCAACTTGATGCTGCGATCACAGGGGCACAGCGCTAGTTACCCAGTAAGAAAAGCTCCATGAGTGCGGCATTTTTCCAAGGCTGGCTCCCCGCGCCTCGCCCCCTGCAGGACAGACACCTGGTCCTGGAACCCTGGAGCGAGTTCAGCTATGGAAGGACTGGCCTGAGTCGGGTGGGGGTGGGAGTCTTTAAGGAAGTCCCACCTGGTCCAGGGTAGAGGCACGGCAGAAGAGAAGGAGCACAGGTCCCCTGGTGACAAGACCAGGATTACTCCTGTCCTCAGTGGCCTTGGCTCAGGATCAGGGTGGTGGGCGGGCTGTGGAGTCCAAGGAGGAGAGTGAGGCCAGGGCTTCTCAGTCGACTTTGCCCAACATTCCCGGGGGGGCCTCACTCCAGGACAGCCGCCCCAGTCACTTAAAACCTGAACTTTCAAGCAGAGCTTCGGGTAATCTGGGACCAGGTTAGTCAGGAAACTGGTTTAGACCAGGAAGGGCAGTTCTGCCTTCACCTGATGTGAGAGTTTCAGCATCTGCAACATGGAAGCCGGATGTGCTGCTGAGTCCCCGAAGCTCTTTCCCTCGTCTGAAAGATAGTTAGCTAGTTTATGTCGTTAGACAGTTATGCTAGCACCAGGATTGGGAAACCTCGAGACAGAGTCCAGAGTCACAAAGTAATGCTGAGAAGGGAGGTCAGGTACTGTGGAGGATGCTGGGGTTACTGGACACTCCACAGACCCTCTCCTCACCGCCCAGCGTTTGGGCGCTTTGTTCAGTGACTGAGTAGAGGGCTGGGAGGCCCAGTAGAGAGGATGGCGGCATTCCACTGCGAACTCTGTTCCTCCTAAACACTGAGCATCAGCTATGTTGCCCATGATCAGTGGGGCATGATCAAGAGTTGAGGTACCCTGCCCCCACTCGAGAGCGAGCTTCCTCTGGGATGGCCTCTCTAGGGTGACGCCCTCTAGCCGGCAGAAACCTCCTCCTTCCTTCCTCCCTTCTGCATAGAGTGGGTGTTGCTGAGTCTAGAGGCGCCCTGCCCCTGTTTTGAAGCCCTTGGGCATCAGATGCACAGGCTGGCGTAGGGTTAGATTTGAGGACAGGACTCATGCAGCCCTTCTGCAGGGCAGTGTGTTCGGAGCTTTGGTGTGTGAGCTACCTGCCAGCTTATGCAACACCTCACCTGTTCCATGTGTGCCTTCCAGTCAACACATTTTAAAAATAGTTCTGTGGCCTCCACCCAGGCTTTGGCCCTGGCAAGGCTCGGCCATCGTTGACCCATTTTTGGCAAACCGAGAGGGAGTGTGGTGTCAGTGGGTCAGCAAACATCACTGGCCGTGAAAGCACCGTAGATGTGGATCCAGATGCCGGGGTGCTGCAGGGGGTAGGACAAAGCATCCCCAACAGAACTGCTGTGTGCGGTGCCCAGCCTGATGGGGAGCTAAGAGCATCCTGGAGACTAAAGAGCTCTGAACAAGGGGAGTGGATAAAGTTGAGTTTGGGACATTTGGGCAGTGGCTTTAAGTTCTGTGGTAAGTCACCTGCATCTTTTATGTGCAGTCCCAGGCTGCTGGCAGGCTTGAGGCTGAGGAGAGAGAGTGCTCACCCCAGCTAGCATATGGCAACAGCCTCTTGGAGTGTCTTCAGGTTTCTGGAAGGTGGGACACTCTGAAACATCTTCACGGTAGGGGCTGATGGGAGCTGTTGGCTTGACTGCTCCACATCCAATGCTCTGTACTTCTGTGCTTTAGCCCCAGTGATTGGTGGTACCCTTCATGGTGTGATGGAAGGGTGGGCAGGGAGGAGGAAGGATGGTGGGGGTGGTAAGGGGCAAAGTAATCCCAATGCAAAGGGCCTGGCAAGGAATCCTGGAGATGGGGGCAGAGCTGGGTCTGGAGGCTCCAGACTGAGACTCAGCAGATGGGGCTGGCCTTTAAAAGAGGTCATTTGTGAGGAGGGACTGAGGCGGAGAGGGTGACAGTTTCTGGCTTTCGATATTGCATTGCTATGCTGTGGCTGGGGGGACCGGAATCCAGCTACCTAGTTCAGCTTTGGAACAAGCTCCAGGGACCAGGCTGTATGCTGTACACTTTGATGACCAGACCTGGAGAATGTCTCTTCTCTTTCTTCTGGATCCAGAGAGCAACCATGGAGGCTCTCCCCCATGCTTCATGTGCTGATTTCTAACGTCTAGCCCTTAAAGAGAAAATGAACTGCTTGGTGGTAGCTTAGAGTCCCTTGCATTTTAGGAGCCCATTAGCCACTAGTTCTGCAGGCTTGCATGTCTGACTGGGAAGCGCTGGCTTGTATTGGACTATTTCTGCAACAAATGAGTTTAATAAATTTTTTTTGGAAGGAAAAGCATGATTGATGGTATCAGGACGTGTCCCAGCCAAGGCTCATTAAAAGTGGTGGCCTGAGGGGCCACGAAAAGCATTGAAACCTAATGCTTTGTTTTGCTGGCTCTGCTCTACTTGGGGCTGAGCAGGGCTTCCCAAATCAGTAGCTCCCAGGACCCACAGGGTCTGGGCTGCCTGGTTCTTTTGAAATTTTAACGACAACCAGCTGGACACAGCACGCTTTTCTGGTAGAGTGAGTGCCATGGAGGAGACCCCAGAAGCAAAGGGTCACCAGTCTGTTCAGGAAGCTGGAAATCTAGAGCCTAGGCTATAGACTTCTGCCAGTATCCCTGTGCCTGTGCCAAACCTTGGCACAAGCTGGCTCCTGAACCAATTACCATCATCAGGAAGTAGGGAGGGCTGGACCTCTGAAGCTCAATTCACAGGCCTCCTCCAGGCCAGGGATAGCATTGTGTCCTCTTCGTAGCCAGGGTAGAGACATTTGTAGAGGAATCAGGAGATATCGAGGTAGTGAGAGGTGGGTTCCAGCCTCTTCTAACTATCAGCTTTCCAATCGCTCTTTAGCAGGGCAGAGGCTTACACCTGTGCTCACCTGGCCCACAAAACCTGCCGTGACAGGTATGTGCCTGGAGGCAGAACACAGTTACGGTGTCTGATATCTATGCACAGCAGAGTCCTTGAGTGTGACCCAAGGCCTCCCTGTCCCTCCTGATTCTCTGCTCAGGAGCTCAGGGTATTCTTAGAACACACAGACACCTTCCAAGCCAGGGATGTTCAGGCTTTCCACATCCTTCTACTGCAACCCTCCCTGTATGCACACCTCTCTGCTCCTCTCCTCCTGAAGGACCATTGCGTGCTTGTCAACTTGGCCTGTGACTGAGTTGATCAATTCTCTTATCTCTCTGCGTGTGCTCATGAATTCATGTTTGTGAATACAAATGCATGCATGCTGTGGTGTAGTGTGGAGATCAGGGTATGACTTCAGGTGTCATTCGAGACAGGGTCTTTCTTGTTTTTTCTGCTGTATTCAAGCCGGCCTTCAAGCTTCTGGGGCTTCCCTGGCCTCCATCCCCTCACCCTCTCACAGGGGCTCTGGGATGACAGATGTGAGTACAATATAATCTGACTTCAGGTTCTAGAGATTCAAACTCAGGTGCTCACACTTTCGTCTCGCCATCTTCCCAGCCCGGTTGCTCTTTTTTTTTTTTTTTTTTAACGGGGTAAGAGAGAGTCTCACTCTTGAGAAAAGGCCTGGATGCAGTTGGTACTCAGCAAATATCTGTTGGATGAATGGGTAGTGTGTCCTCTACATAGGACTTGGTGCCCAAACAGAGACATACACATGTGTTACCAATGCAGCCTCCAGATGAAAAATGAAAGCATAAACCTCAAGCCTCTCCCCACCCCTTGCTGACTCCCAGAAGCAGCTGCAGGTTAGGGCTGATCGTGTTTCCTCACCCTGAACTTGAAGGTGTCGTTGGAAAGCTTGCTCCATAGCTGCCTGGAAGTGTCATAAAGAATGGTCACAGCACAGCACGCTTTGTTCTAAAGCAACAGTTTCACTCGGCAGTGTGCCTTGAACTTTTATCTGGGTTTACAGGTTCTTTCTAACTGCTTCAGAATATTCCAGGTTCGGTCATCTTTACGATGCAGTGGCCAGAGGTCATGGTCTGAGTGTGATGTAGGCAGTGAAAGCAGGTGCAGCCTGGGCAGCCACCATGCCCCTGGGCAGACTTCTCTGGCTCCTTGAAGTGTGTCCTAAGTGCAATGCCCCTGCTCAGCATGAGGTCATTGTCGCATTATATGATGTTCTGCACCCCGCTGCCTGACAGTTCCCATGGGGCCCTGCCCTGCATGGAATCCTGGTGATACTCCTCTTGCTTCATTTGAGGTTCCCATTTGGAAATTTTGCCAATCCTCCAGAAGAAGGTGGATTTTGTTGCTGGCATTTGCATTGCTTGAGAGAGCGTTTCATGTGTTAATTGGCCATTTCTTTCCACCATGTTAATCTTTCCCTAATTGGTTTGGAAGAATTGTTATTAGGTCTGGATTAGAATCCTGCCTGCATGTGGCTATTTCAAGATCTCCGGCTTGTCTTTTAACTCTGTTTATGGGTCTTTAGTTCAGAAGCATTAATTTTCATCCGTGCTTTCTATGATGTGACCACAAAGGGACTTTTGCCTGCTCACTGTTATGTACTCACTATTCTGTCCCACTCATTATTGCCCACCGTGACTTCCCCTTGTGAACATGACAAGACAGTGCACAGGTGTCTAATGGAGATTCTAAGAGCTATTCACATGCCTAGGGAGCCGACCATGCTTGTGGCAGCATACATGGTAAGAAGAGGCCAGGGAGCTGTGACCAGGATTGGATTTCAGAATGAATGGCGGATGTGGCTTCATCGATATGATTCTCTCTAATGGTCATACTGACCGACAAGAGGCCTCCCAGGGAGGGCCTGCTTCTCACAGCCCTGGCTGCTCTCTGAAGCTGGGCCCAGGAGAGAGACTGGCTTGTGCCTCTGTGCAGAGAATCCGGAGGCCTTTCCCTGAGCTCAACCGGCCTCTGTGTGAGTGTCATCACACACCACTCGCTGTATTTGGGACAAAGGCCCAGAATGCACAGAGAAATATTCCACAGAACCACAGGGGTTGGGAAGACAGCTCCGTCAGTAACATGCTTGCCATTCCACTATGAGGACCTGAGTTCGGACCCCCAGCCTGCCATAGTATGTGTCTATAATCCTAGTGTTGGGGAGGTGGAGACAGGAGGGCCCCTGGGTTTTCTGGCTAGCCATCCCAGTGAACTCCCGGTGAACTCATGAGAGCTCTTGTCTTCCAAAAATATGGTGGAGAGAGCAACTGAGGAAGAGACCTAATGTTGATCTCTGACTGACACACACTTGCACACATGCACACACATATTTATACACACACACACACACACACACACACACACACACACACACAGAGAGAGAGAGAAGAGAGAGAGAGAGAGAGAGAGAGAGAGAGAGAGAGAGAGAGAGAGAGAGAGAGAGCAAAACAACAACAACAAAACAGTGGAATACACTGCTTGCATCAGACTTCGTGCCTGGGTGGAAACTTTGGGTACAGTGTGGAGGGACATGGTGGACCTGGGCACCTTGGTTCCGCCTGGGCAGGACCTACCTGTGGACACTGCAGCACATGGGATGGGAGTGCAGCTGTTTGGACAGCCACCTGGTCACCTGGGAGGGTACTAGAGGGACAGTTAGCACTTTCTGAAAAAGTACCAGATGTGCGCGGGTGAGTGTGTGCTTTGGGGGCCTTGTCTGCCACAGGCTGAGTCCCTCTGGGCCTCCACAGAGAGTGGGTGGAGGACACTCTCCAGGGTCCAAAGTGGGGCTCCCGCTCTGGCAGGTATCAGCTATGTCAGTCGCCAGCATTCATTGCGGGAAGGAAGACGTAGTGCTGGTGTGTCATGTCTGGTGGCATATGTACCTCTGAGTGGTGGGGACAAGGGCACCCGAATGCCATCCTGCTGCCCCTGAGGGGAGCAGGGTAGGAGATGTTGGAGGGAAGCTGGACAACTGACTTTCACTCAGTTCCTGTTTCCACCTAACACTGTCAGCCGAAGTGTGCGAGCACTGAACAGGTGACACAGGTGTGAGCAGGCACTCAAGGGAGCAGGTGCGTCTGCACGTTTGTGTATGAGAGGGATCCTTTTCTGTGTTCACCGGCCCTGGTTCATCTTCTCATAAGAGGCTCCAGTCTCAGCCTCTGGCTCTCGCTCTATGAGCAGTGTCCATCCACCCGGCGGTGGCACCTCATCTGTGCATCACCTCTTCACATTGTCTTGTAAATCCAGAGAGGGGTCATGACTCCCTGGACCCTGGGTACCTACCATTCACTCCTAACTCATGTGACATTGATCCTTGCCTCCCCAGAGCTGGCGCAGCAGACTAGCCAGGCACATCCAGGAACTGCAGGATAGGCAGCAGCAGGACTTTGTAAGGTGGCCTGGATGCCGTGGTGATGTGAGCGGCACAGGAGTGGGGTCCAGCCAGGAACCAACCTGTTGCTCTGGGGGTGTGGGTGTGTCTAGACCTGTGCCCTCTTAGGCCCCTGCCTTAGCACAGGATTCCTGAGGCTGCCTTTTCTCTTGAGGTCTGGTCCTGGCTTTGTCTGGCCTGTCCTCTCCCTGGACCCTCTGTGTGCTCAAGTGGGAGTCAGACAAGCAGCACTCTTGGGGGAAGTCCAAACAAACACTAAACAGTTGCAGATTTCGTTCTACCCCGTGTGGCTCAGAACGGCCCAGATTTGATGTGATGAAATTGAAGCTGCTGCTTCTGTGTTCTCTCATCATTTCTGGTCCCCCATACATTAGGAAGTTACATTTTTTCTCTCTCAGAGGTATCTTCTGAGTTGGGGGTGTAACTACCCCAATCCATGGAGGCTGTAATTCAGCACCTCATTTAATGTACAACGTGCAGGGCAGGACAGAGAATCTGGAAGCCATGGGTGCTGCAGAGAAGGCCTGTTCTTTCTTCATCCTGGGTCTGGACTGTAGGTGATACAACCACAGGACAAGTGGGAAGGTACTTCTGCTCCCTGAGCTTTGGAGGCTTTGGGAGTGCTTGTTACTATAGCAGAACTAGCTTATGCTGTCTGCTGGTGGTGTATTCCCTTTGCTGATACCCAAACCTCAGTGAGTGACCAGCCTGGCCCATTCCCTTCATCTTTCAGACCTCAGTGTTAGCATCTCCTTCTCAGAGAGGCCTATGTCAATCATGTATCATCCCCAGAAGCGTCTACAGCTTAGGGGCCTCGAGCAGCAGCCACCGTCTTACTGGGTTTCCATACTGCAGTCTAGCGAGGATGGCCCATCTGCTTCATATAGTGTTGTCTTTCAGGTAAGGTATAGATATGACTCCTGTTTCGTCAACCAGATGGACACAGCAGGCCTTGCCTCTTGAAGTTCTGAGACCAGAATGTCAAGAGCAAGTTGCCAGCTGGTTATCGAGAGGCCCCTTGCCTTGCAGCTGGCTAGTCACTGCCTCACCTGGCCTTTATTAGTGCCTGTGCCCCTGGCATCTCCAAGGCTCGCCATTAGTGTCGTACCCAGCGTAGTAGTGTCATGCCTGTCACCTGTCAATCAGAAGGCTTGACCTGGGGGCCTCATTTTTGAGCATGTGTGGATACACGTGGGCAGAAAGGCATGTAGAGGCCAGAGGGAAACTACCTTGGTCTTTGTGACATGCTCTCTCACTGGCCTGGACTTGCTAAAGAGGCTAGCCTGGGCTGTCCAGAAGCACCAGGGGTCTACCTGTCTCAATCCACAGCCCTGGAATTGCAGGCACATGCCTGTTTCTCTCTCTTTCTCTCTCCCTTAAAGAATTTCTAGTCTTTTAATGAATTCAGTGCTCTATTTTTATTGAAAATCAATTTCTTTTCATACAGCATACTCTGATTATTTTTCCCCCACCCCTCAGCTCTTTCTCAATGACCCACCCTCCCAAATCCACACTTTCTTTTTTGTCTCTCTCATTAGAATACAAACAGGCATCTACAAAATAAAATAAGATAAAACAAAACCAAACCACACAGAACAGGATGAAGCCACCAAACTGAAAGAAGAAAAAAAGCACCAGAGGCATGTATAGACGCAAAGACACACATGTTCACACATACAGAAATCCCCGGAAAACATAATATATATGCAAAGGACCTGTAAGGAAAAAGACAAAAAAAATAATGTCTAGACAAAACATGAGACAAGGAACCTCCAAAAATGCCCTTGAGTTCATTTTGTGTTGTCCATCTCCTGCTGGACATGGTGTCTGGCCTTAAAAATAGTTTGTATACCCAGTGAGTTCTGTGTGTCCAGTGAGTTCTGTATGTCCAGTGAGTTCTGTGTGTCCAGTGAGTTCTGTGTGTCCAGTGAGTTCTGTATGTCTAGTGAGGACCTTAATCAAACCCTCATTGTTGCTGTAGTAACTACATTATGAACTGAGACCTCCAGCCAGTGCTGTGCTCATCTTTTATGGTTTTGAGAAAGGTGTCACTCTGTAGCCCAGGTTGGCCTGGAACTCACTATGTAGACCAGGTTGGCCATGAACCCAGAGATCCACCTGCTTCTGCCTCCTGAGTGCTGGGATTACATGAGTGTGCATGGTTTTGTAGTCACCTTTTAAAAGACCCTGTCTCCACACAAGGTCACAGTCTAAGCTCCCAGGGCTCAGGACTTCTGCATACATGTGAGGACAGTTCCCAGGGCTCAGGACTTCAGCATACATGTGAGGACAGTTCCCAGGGCTCAGGACTTCTGCATACATGTGAGGACAGTGCAGGGGTGTTGTGTGATATTTTGTTTGTCTTCTGACAAATAAAGCTTGCCTGGAGATCAGAGAAGCAAAGGAGCAGCCACAGTCAGTTCTTACCTCTCCAAAATCTCAGACCAAAATGGGGTGATCCCTCTCTCCAAGAATCTTCAGACTGAATGGGGGAGATCCTGTCTCCACCTGCCTTACATTCCTGCTTCCTCCTCCAAGTGCTGGGGTTGAAGGTGTGTGCCACCACTGCCTGGCCTCTAGAGTTAACTAGTGGCTAGCTCCGCCCTCTGATCTCCAGGCAAGCTTTATTTGTCAGAACACAAACAAAATATTACACAACACAGGAGTTGAGGGCTATCCTTGGATCCTGTATCAGGTTCTAAAAGCAAGCTTCCCAAGAGAAATGGGCCCAGATTCTGTCATCATTCCATCGGTCATGATGACCAGGCCTTGAACATCACAGTCCATCACTTCTGCCACAGTCTCAGCCCTGGTGGCTGCAGACAGCTCCCTCTGAGCCTGAGAGCTCAGCATACAAGGAAGGGTATTGTTCTGGGAAATACCACCTGCTATGCTGTCTCCTGCAGCTGCTGCTCAGCCAGCCCCTCTGCAGCTCCCTGCAGCCTCCACACCTTGTGCAGCTGTGCGGAGTTCATCCAGCAGGTGTGAAACTGCTTCTTAGGCCACTGGTTGGCTTGTCTCTCATTCAGGGTTGAGAACCTGTCTATCCAAGATTCCCCATCCCCGATGGGAAGACGCCTTCCAGTGCCTGCCCTAGCATTGGTGGTGGGGTCTCTGTGTTACATCTGCTTCCCTCCTGGTGTCTGGCTTCGTGCCGTGCCCGACACTCATCATCATATGGTCACAGCATGTGCGTTACCAGAGGCATCTCACATGTCCAGGGTAGTTCCACCAAGAGACCCTCCTACCAGAAGATTGCTCTCCCAAGCTCCATCCCCAGCACTCTCCTCTGTACACTGCACACATCCTGTTGCCTTGGGATACAACTAGAAGCACTTCCAGTTGTGGATCACAGAGCCTGGAGTGTTTGTGAGACTCCCAATACAATGTCCACCTAGTTCAGTGCCTGGAGTGTTTGTGGGACTCCCCAATACAATGTCCACCTCGTTCAGTGCCTGGAGTGTTTGTGGGACTCCCCAATACAATGTCCACCTCGTTCACTATCATTCTTTCCACTGAGCCAGCTCAGCACAGGCCATGACTCACTCACTTCTAAGGGCATGGCCTGCGGCCTACTGCCTGACCCGAGCGGTTGCCTGTGGGCTCTAGAGCTTGAGCAGGAGCGTGAGTGGAAAGGCCATGGCGAGGAGACAATGTGGTAGAGAAAGCACCTGTTTCCACACTCACAGAGACTCAGCCCCGAGGCTTACAGGTTGTATCCATGTTACATGGAGCCTTGGGGTCTTCTAGTGGAGAACCATTCCTAGCAGATTCCAGAAGATTATCAGTGTCCACCACCTCTGTGCCTTTCCAGTTTCAGGAACTGGGTTACACTTTTTCTCGGGAGTCTCTGGTGGGAGATGGTTCTTCTGTTTGAGGAGGCCTCGGGTTCTCCTGAAAGCACATAGTATCAGAAGGCTTGATGTCACTGTACACCACGTGCATACACAGAACTGGAAATGGATGTGTCTAGCCTGCTTGGATTTGCACCATGTCTCCAATTAATTATTATTTGGGTCAAGGTCTCACTGTGTAGCCCTGGCTAGCCTGGAACTCACTATGTAGACCAGGGTGGCCTCTAACTTGTGGTGATCCTCCTGCCTCTGCATCTGGAGTGCTGAGGTTACAGGTGTGCACCCCCACACCTGGCTCATTTCCCCCAACATTGAGGCTCGCCTCTGCACCAGACACTTGGTGGGCCTTCCTCTGGCTTTGGTTCAAGCCTCCCTCTGTGCTGTTGTGAGTTTCTGTAGGGTCCCACCTCCCACCACCAGAGAAGGATCCCAGTAGGTGGAGTGGGCAGCTGCGGCCTGGCTAGTCTAGTGCACATTACATGTTTGGACAGGAGGATCATAGCCCTTGCCCAGAGGGGAGAGCTAAAAATAGGTCCTCTTCACCAGATGAGGTTTCTGATACAAGTTCAAGTCTGTGTTTCTCTGCATCTGAGTGTGCAAGACAGCTGTGTTAAGCACATATTCTCCCTCTTGTGTGACCAAGTCTGTTCACCACACTAATTCTCTCTAACTCAGATAATGCGCCTGCTACGGCCCAGGCTTGCTGTGCATTTCCAGTTGTATTTTTATTTTAATAGCTTTGCTGTCTTTTTCCTGTATTCCACAAGAAGTCATGATAAATTAGCTCCAGATTTTAAAAATTAGGATCATAAAAAAAAAAAAATAAGAAAAGAGGTTTATTTGTTGACCAAAGTGATTTCCAGCTTGGAATGTTGTGGGCACAGGTGATCAGGCACACGGTCTGTGTGGGAGTCGCCACAGTGCAGGGCTCAGGAGAAGCTGTCTGGTAAGGACTGGGATAGCCATGTGCCAAGTGAGGGCCAGCTCTGTCTGCAGCCCTGGGCTTGTCAGTGGACGTGTGCTACTACGGTGGGACTCCCTTGACCTATGCAGGAAACTAGGAAGGGACTGAGTGACTTGCTCTGGGCAATTTACCTCTGGATTCTCAGCCATTTTGTTATCTTGCCTACTGGAAATCAGTCCCCTGACTACCTCCCTGCTCTGTGTGACATACACCATGGGTGAACTCATGAGATCAGAGAACAGTTTTCAGGAGTCAGTTCTCTGTTTCCAAAAAGGGGTTGAGCTCAGGTCCCCAGGCTTGACAACAGGGACCTTTGTACCCCCATGACGTCTTGCCTCTGCCCACCCCTATTTTTTTTTAAAGATTTATTTATTTATTTATTTATTTATTTATTTATTTATTTATTTATTTATTTATTTATTATTTATTTATTTATTTAATGTACACAAGTGCTCTGTCTGCATGTATGCCTGCACACCAGAAGAGGGCATCTGATCTCACTGGAGATGGTTGTGAGCCACCATGTGGTTGGTGGGAGGAATTGAACTCAGGGCTTCTGGAAGAGCTGCCCTTTATTTTCTACCTTTTTCTTTTCCTGAGACATGTTCAATAGCAGGTCAATGTTGTGCTTTAGTGCCTAATTCAAGGGGCCCTAAAAGATTTTCCAATTCCACATGCTTCCTTGAGGGCCGCAAGAACAAGCAGGCTAGGGGTGGAAGTCCTGCCGTGCAGAGACTCTGCCCTACTCAGGTGGGACATCGTGTCCTGTATCGGGGAGGCCCTGGTGGTTCTCCTTGTCCATCTTCATCTGTGGTTTGTTCCCTTTACCTCATAGGTTGATATGAGACATAATCACATCCTCTCCCAGGATCATCTATGCAGGGACAGGGGAGTAGGAAGCAGGGAAGGGAGGCTGGAGAGCAGGCCCAGTGGTTAATAGCACACATTCCTCTTGCAGAGGACCAGAGTTCAGTTCCTAGCACTCATGTTGGGCAGTTCACAACCCTCTAACTCCAGCTCCAGGGAGATCCGACATCTCTGGCTTGCATGGGCACCTGCGCACACATGTGCACACGCAATACACTTAGTTAAACACAATAAAAGTAAACCTTTTTTAAAAAGTGAGGGAAGGACTTTTGGGGTCACTGTGTGATTCTGTATGGTACCCCCCACTTCTCTCTTTATGGGAGATGTTACCAGAATGGACAGGAGGCTACAGCTTTCTATTACAGACAGGACCAGTGACCACAGACCTGGTAGCCTGGAATACAAGCCATTTACATCACACACCAGTGGCCTGAAGACCAGGTGTCTCTGCTGGATCCCTCTAGGCCTCATGTTGAGATCAAGGTGAGGAACACAAGGTGTGGGACTGGCCTATACCCCTCCCTTGGAGGTTCAGGGAGAGACACCACCTGCCTCTCCTAGAGGCTGTCACGAGTCAGCTAATCCTGGCAAGACAGAGGCCTCATTTTTTTTTTTTTTCCTTCTGGCTGTGGCTAGTTTCAAAGGCCACATACTCTGATGTCATGTTCCCTTCAAGCCTGTAGTGGCAGCCAGCCACATCCTTCTCACCCTTTGAATCTCTCGTTCCTCCCCTGGCCTCAGCCCTCTCTTCTGTTTGGCTTTTGAGGGCTCCTTGTGAGGGCCCCGAGCCTGTGGAATCATCCAGATTGGGCTGCTGTCTTACAGTTATGTGATCGCGACCCTGATTTCACCCATCACAGGGATGACCGGTTTAATATTGATCAGAAATCTAGGGACTGGGAATCGTGGGGGAAGGGGGTTGGAGAATTCTCCTGTTCACACTGTGTGAGGTCAGGGCTGCCAGTCTCACACCCAGAGATTCTAACTCTAGAACAAACAGCCCCCGAGGACGGAGCCCACACACCGGCAGAGAACAATTTGGATGGCGGTAACACATCTGTAGGCCCTTCCACCTAGCTGGGGGCTGCACAGGGAGAGCTGGCCATCTTACTTCCATCTCTGCTCCATCCCATACGACAACCCATTCGTTGTCCTTGGCCTGCTCTGCCTCTCTCCTGGCTGCCTCTTGGCTACTCTGCCGCTTGAGAAGGCTTTGGGGAGAAAAGGGATATCCCATGCTGCTCTTGCTGGCTATCCTCTTGGGTGGCTCCCCACGTGAGGTTCCTGAGGTCTTTTGAGCTCTGGGGTTCTGCCGTCTCTCCACTGCCGCTCACAGCAGTACCACAGCTCCGCCCCCATCTTAAATCTCCCCAGCTGTTCACATTGCCCACACCCTCTGCTGGATACTTGCCCTGTTTCCTGTGAACATGCCCTGAAAAGTGGACACAGGTACCAATGAATGATGGGTAGAGCTATTCCACCTGACAGATGAGCCTGTGAGCCTAGGACCCTGTGGTCTTCAGGCCCCTGATACTTGGATAACTGAGTCCCTCATTATCTTTTCTGTCATCTCAGGATCTGAAGGGAGTGGAGCCCAGCACGCTTCTAGGTCAGGACAACCTTTCATTCTGCTGACAACCCTAAGACCCGGTGTTTTAAAACCATAGGTGTCTTTTGAACTGTAGTATGTGCACTCATAGGTTTCTCCAGTAGCAACTGTAAAGACCCAGGAGGCTCATAGACCCCCCAAGATAGCAACACAGAAAGGCAGGAGAATTTCTGTTGCACCCCAAGTTGCTGGATTAGAGGGGCCACTGCTAGTGCCCAGTGAGTATCATCCCTTTGGCTGCCAAAAGCCAGAGTGAGTGTTGGTGACTGCACCTAAGAGGAACTGTAATAAATGAAGGCCTCCTGTGTGCAGAGTCACAGTGGGTATTGAAGCTCACAACTGTGGGTGCTGTTGGAGAGAACTCCTGTTGGAGAGAGCAGTAGGCATGATTGCTACCACAGACTGGAATGAGTCAGTTCCTGGAATTCTCATCTTTATGGCCACCGAACTTGTGATGTGTTTTTAAATTCCCACCTATAAACTGAGTGCTGGAGAGAGAGAGAGAGAGAGAGAGAGAGAGAGAGAGAGAGAGAGAGAGAGAGAGAGAGAGAGAGGAGAGAGATTTATAGACCCATTTGAGGCTGCTTAAGCAGTGACTTAGTAGCACACACTTAGGGATTTTGTTGCTGTGAAGAGACACCATGACCACAGCAACTCTTACAAGGAAAACATTGAATTGGGGTGGCTCGCTTACAATTCAGAACTTAAATCTATTATCATCACAGTGGGGAACATGGCGATGTGCAGGCAGACGTGGTGCTAGAGCTGAGAGTCCTACGTCTTACAGGCAACAGGAAGCTGACTGAAATTCACGCTGAGGGAAGCTTGAGCAAAAGGGACCCCAAAGCCCACCTCCACAGTGACACACCTCCTAATAGTGCCACTCCCTTTGGGGGCCATTTCCGTGTTGTGGTAAACAGGAGGTGGTGCTCCAGATTGCCCCAGCATATGAATCTGGTCATCACATTGAAGCACACACTGGATAGAAAGGGAGAGGGTGTAAACGGCCAAGACCGTTACTGAAACGTGAATGGTGAATGATGAGAGAGCATTGTGCAGTGAACACCCATGTGAGAACAGGGGTGTAACTGCGGTCTCAGGGGCTCCTTTGTGGCCCTTCATGGTCAGATGCTTGCAGTCCCCTCTGAAGGCCCCATCCTTCAAGAGTCAAGAGTCCTGGGGGAGCGGTGTCCTCCTGACACCTTCTTCACACACAATGACAGCTCCCGGAGCACTCCAGGCCTCTCTGCCCCCCAAGTTCTACTTTTGACCTTGGCCTCCACACAGTACCCAGTGTCTGCACCCCACCCACCACCTCAGTAGTCATGTATTAGAAGGTCAAGTGGGAGCTAAGGCCTGAAGATGACAATTGTACCGGCTTCTTACATCTGTGTTCTAGGTGACAGGAGTCACCCCAGCACCTGGGAACCAGGGCCTCTTACTGTCCTTAGGGAATGAATCCTGGTACTATGGATGATGCCACCTACTCTTATCTTCCTGTAGGTGGCACCAGACAGGACTCGGTCTTTTTTTTTTAAGTCCCATGATGCCCACTCAGTTATTTTCTCACCCTTCTGACCAAGAACTTTGCAGGGAGAAGGGCATTCCTTTGCTCTCAGGCTAAGGGAGGATTTCTTCCGTGGCAGGAGTGTGCAGCAGCTGGGGCTTGCTCTTTGGTATCAGGAACCTGTGACAGGATTTATTAAATACATGGGCAGATCCGGAAGCAAGAGCTAGGCTGGAAGTCGGCCTAGCCTACAATCTTTAAGGCCTGCTCCCACAGCCCTACATCATCCAGGTAGGTCCCAAGTCCAGAAGCTTCCACAGCCTTCAAATACGGTGCTGGGACCAGTTATTTAAATACACAGGTTTACGAGGGAGCATTTCACGTTCAAGCCGTGACACCCACTTACCTACCTGTGTCTGGTCCATCTCACACCTTTGTGGTTACCTTTGGGGAGCACAGCTTAGTGCCTGTTCACATTCTCTGGGAAAGAACAGCAAAAGACAGATTTGAGAGGCTCTTTGGCTGTGTAATGCCTCCAGACTTCATACCCAGTGTGAGTTCTGCTCAACAGGTTACTATTAATAGTTCCCCTCTGTCTGTCAGTCTGTCTGTCTATCTGTCTGTCTCTGTCTCTCTTTGTGGTGGTAGAGATGGTGTGGGGTGGCACAGGGGGACATTATTACATCTTTTTGCTCAATGCCAGATCTCAGTGCCTCGCATGTGGACACTGGTCACATGAAGGCTATGAATGCCACTTCCTCCTAGGACCTCCCCTCTCTTAATTTGCTTTCTATTGTTTTGATAAATACCCATGACCAAAAGCAGCTTGGGGAGGGAAGGCTTTATTTCATCTTACAGTTTACAGTCCGTCATGAAGGAAGGAACCTGGGGGTAGAGACTGAAGAGGAGCCACGGAGGAACGCCTCGCTCACCGGCTCGCTCCCGTTGCTAACTTACTTTGCTTTCTTACAACTCCAGGACTGCCTGCCCAGGAGTGTTACTAACCACAGTGGGCCAGGCCCTTCTCCATCAGTCATCAGTCAAGAAAATGTCCCACAGGCTAATCTGATGGAGGCATTTTTTTGCTTGTGGTCGCCTCTTCTCAGATGACTCTAGCTTGTGTTGAATTGACAAAACACCAACCAGCACCCTCCCTGTGAGAGTTAATTTTGATGGTCAACTTCATGAGAATCTAGAATCACCTGAGAGACAGAAGTCTGTGTGTGCCTGTGAAGAGCCTCTTCATTGGGTTGAGGTGGGAGTGCCCAGCCAATGGGGTGGGGTCCTGAACTAAATTAAAAAGAGAAAGCAAGAACTGACCACTAGTGTTCATCTCTGTCTGCTTCCTGACTGCAGCTCTCCTTTCTGCCATGATGGACTGGGGACCCTTGAACTGTGAGCCACACTTACCCTTCCTTCCTTCGGTTGCTCTTGGCATGCATTTTGACACAGCAGTGAAGCAAGTGACCCCTCCCCAGCCTGGTCAGGCACTCTTCCGTCCTCTCCCTGTGTCCTCAATGGTGGCATTGGGAACATTCTACTCTTTCCTGCAGCCTGGGCCCAAATCATCCTGTGACAGGGCCTGGTGTTTGATAATCTGTTTGTTGAGTGAATGTCTGTCAGATGAGCCAGGGATATGACAGAGAACTTGGTGAAGTGGGCCACTACCAGGGTTAGCAGTGGGAGGCAAGAGAGCGTGTGATCCCTGTGAGGTATGGCACCATCAGTAAGCCACAAGCCCTCACCAAACTTCAGCTCTGCTGTTTATAAAACCGTAACTGTTCCAACTCCAACAGGAAAGTGGCACACCGATGCATAAAAGCTGTCACCATTGTGCTGCCTCTTCATCCTCCTGTTCCTCCTTTCTCTTATCCCACCATCAAGTCTGTGGCTGTCAGGGAATCTAAGGAACCTGGAACCTTCTGTGTCAGAGAGGACGTGGTAAGGAGTTCAGTGCTAAAGCCAGGACTTGGGCTCCAATCATGGCCCAGGGCAAGTGCCTGTTGCCGGGTCCCTCATTCCCCCCTTTGCACAAAGGGAGCATCCGAGTCCTGTGGAGTCTGAGTTGTGCCATCGGAGATGTTAAACTGTCAACCTTGGTCACTATTAACGTGCTGTAAGAGCAAAATGACAAACTGGTGAGACCCCCTGCTTCCAGGCGTTAGCATCAGGACATGCACTCCATTTACAAGATATCCAGGAACACAGGTCATGTTTCCCTCCTCAGCTATAGACTGGTCATCTCCGTCTGTGTCACTGAGCTCACAGGGCTGCTGCTTCAGACCCTGCAGGTCATCAGGGGTGGGGAACAGTAGGTAGCCAGGGCTGCGGGTAATACACAGTGTGTGTTCTTCATGAGACTCTCTCCATTCATCCCCCGGCCTGGTCCTTCCCTTTTGATGGGATCTCTCACTGCAGGGAGTAGCTGTGATTGGTAAAAGATCATCAGCAGGGTCATTGCTTTGTGGGGACGGTGTAGAGAATGGTCATGTGGTCCATAACACAAACACGGGAATGGTGGCTGGGATGCTTTCCATCTGTGTTGTTGGGGTCTCCTCCCCCATCCTGCTTGCCTATTAGTCTGCTATCTTTTATCACTGTTATCACAGATACTTCTGTCCCTGCCACTGTACATGTCAGGGACAGTAAAGAGCATATCAAAAGGCAGGTGTGGACCGCACTGAATGCACATGAGGGTGTCCGTGAGTCACGCCAAGGGCACACTGCTGGTGAGGTGAGGCATCCCCTTCCTCATCCTCATACCAGGATCAGAGAGCTGATGTAGTCGCCAGTCAAGACCACACAGATGAAAGATGCCAGAGCCCCATCTTGTGCTCAGATCTTCAACTCTGACTTACAGGATACAATGGGAAGACAGAGTAGGTGGGACCCTAAAGGGGCCGTGCCCAGGAAGCCATGAGAAGCCTTGTGGTGTGTCTCATGCTCAGGCCCAGTACCATTCAGAGGGGAGTTGATGATCAGGGGGGTGAAGGGCTTGGCTTTCCCTTTCACCCATCTTGCTGACTCTTCCCTTTCCCCACCTTCTGTCTGCCTTCCTTCTCCCTCCTTCCCTTCCTCTTTCCTTTCCCTTCCCTTCCCTTCCTTCTTTCTTTCCTTCCTTCCTTCCTTCCTCCCTCCCTTTCCTCCTTCCTTCCTTCCTTCCTTCCTTCCTTCCTCCCTCCCTCCCTTTCCTCCTTTCTTTCTTCCTTCCTTCCTTCCTTCCTTCCTTCCTTCCTTCCTTCCTTTTTTTTTTTGAGACAGGATCTCCCTTTGTAGCCCAGTCTGGCACAAAACTCACTATGTAGTGCAGGTGCAGAAGCAGGCTTACCCAGAACTCATAATCCTTCTGCCTCAGCTTCCTGAGTGCTGGGATTATAGATGTGTGCTATCTCTCATGGCTGGGGAATTTTAAAAAAATGTATTTATTAATGTTATGTTATCTCTATTAGTGTTTTGCCTGCATATATAGGAATGTACCACACATGTGCAGCCCATGAAGTCAGAAGAGGGCATTGTATCCTCTGGAAATGGAGTTACAGGTAGTTGTGAGCCACCATGTGGATGCTGGGAATCGAACCCTGTCCTCTGCAAGAGCAGCCGTGTTCTTAACCATAAAGCCTCTCTCCATCTCTCTGCGGGAGGAGAAGTATGGGCATGCATTGTATGTCTGTTGTCATGTGTATGGGTGCCCGTGTTATGAGGGGAATCCTGTGGGTTGGCATGTTTGAGGTTTGTGGTTGGCATTGGTGTTTTCCTTGTTCATTTCCATCATCTGTCTTGAGGTAGGGTCTCTCACTTGAACCCAGAGCTCACTGATTTTTCTATCTAGCCAGCTTGCTCAGGGAATCCCGTCTTTTCTCCCTGTGTGCTGGGATTGTAGGTAGGCCAACATGTAGGGAACTGGGGATTAGAACTCCCTGTCCCTAAAATTGACCAATTTCCCAGCCTCAGATGGTTTGCTTTGGACACACCTTTGGTAGTCTCACAGGCAGAGCTTTCAGACTTGACTTGTGCAGTTCCTCCCAGTGGCCAGCAGAGGGCAGAGCTGGCTGCTTGCTCGCCCAGCTAACATCTGAAGAGGTGGTTGACTCATTGCTGAAGTTGTGAGCATTTTGTCTTTTGTACCTCATTAGCTGATCCCTGAGATTCAGCCAAAGACATGACTTGAGAAGCTCTTTTTAAGTATCTGAAGTTTTCTGGTTCCGTGTTTTCACATCAAGGGCGAAGAGAAATCGCTGGGATTGTGTGTGTGTGTGTGTGTGTGTGTGTGTGTGTGTGTGTGTGTGTGTGTGTGTGTGTGTTGTCCTTTGGACTAAGCAGGACTAGAATTGGAGTGGTCTCTTAGGTCACATGGACCTGGATCCTCGAGTCTATGTCAGGGCTTGTGTGAGCAAACAACATTATTCTCTGAACCCTGGCCACAAGCCAGGCACTGGTATGCAAACAAACTCCACAGAAACCCCTGTGTAGCTGACATTACCTCCCCACCCTGAGGGGGTGGCTTGGACCATCATCTTTTTAGGGTGCCAGGATTCTTAGTTCCTGGGAACAAGGAGCTGCTGGGCACTTATGTGAAGGAGATAAAGACCCAAGTCAGCATCAGTTTGCAAGCATGGTAGCTGGCCTGTGAGAAGGAGGCGGGACTTGGGGTATACAGCTGGATCAAGGAAATGGGCTTAGCTAACCTTGGTTTAACAGGTCCTGTAGGGGAGCAGCCTTCAGGCTGCCAGTGTGGAGGGCTGGGGTAGAGAAGGCTATGGTGGACATTTTTCTGCCCACACTCTTAACATCCGTACTTGGACCAGAGGAATGTGTGGATGCTCCTGAGCCTCACCTCGTGGGGGAGGTTTTGCCATTGTCCCATGGGTTTGAAGCTCGGGGTCCTCATTCACTCAGGATGTCACTCATCCAGGACTTGGGAACTTCAGCTGTCCACACCCTATAGCTCACAGCATGCCTGTGCATGCTGTCAGTGGGAACAGGCCTACAGGATACAAGAATACAGCTTTCTCACATAAGTTGTGTGAGCCACTACCAACACTGGGCCATCACTCACCACTGGATCCTGAGTCGTGTCATGGGCCAGCAGAGAAGGGTATACGTGTGTTCGCTCTGCAGATGTAGGAACACAGGCCTGAACCTTGTGAATGCTGGAGCAGGGCAGGGCAGTCTTGCTGTGGTTTTTGCCTTTCCCATTGCCCAGGCTGATGGAGCAAACACCCCTATGCCACTCTGCTTTACCCTCTCTGCTCCTCCTGCCCATTTGCTGCCCATCACTTTTAGACTTGAAGAGTCCCTTGACTCCCCTCTCCAGTACAGTTCACCATCCAAACCCCAAACCCGGCCTCTCTCTCCCTCTCATCCCATTTGTCTGCGGTTAGCCTGCCCACTGCCTCTGACTCCTCCAGCCGGCCCCAGCTTCTGCCACCTCCAGCCTGCAATTTGACAGCATCCTAATCTACCTCCATGCTCCCTTCCCACTCACCCAGTGACTCCCCAACAGCAGCCCAGGGGTCCTTCGGAGACACACCCCTGCCACCAATGCCTTTGCCCATTCTTAGAACAACTCCAAGGAAGACACAGGACAGTGGGGCTGAGCCCTGCAAAGAGGACACTGAACAGTAGGTGGCCCTGCCTCTCCCAGGGATGGCAGAACTCTGTGCTATCCCTCTCATGACCTTTGACCTGGATCTTCCCTATGCCTGGGGAAGGACTTGATTGGCTGATTGTCTCTGCTCCCTGAGGTCACCTCTTTTGACTAGGTCCCCCTCTCCTCCAGGGAGGCCTCCTGACCTCATTGTATGCTTGTGAGTTATCCATAGAGTGTGATCAAGCCAAGGCTGGGTCTTGTTTGTACACTGTGCTTTTTTGGGAAATCACAGGTTTGGGCACAAAGTGGATACTCAGGAAATCTTTGATGGATGGGTGGACACACCTATGAATCTGCACTCTGTAAGAATGCAGATTAGACGATGTGGGAGGGAGTTGGTCCTCCTGTGGGCTTTTTCTTCTCTCTCTCTCTCTTTCTCTCTCTCTCTCTCTCTCTCTCTCTCTCTCTCTCTCTCTCTCTCTCTGTTGATGTGTGTGTGTGTGTGTGTGTGTGTGTGTGTGTGTGTGTGTGTGTGTGTGTGTGTGTCGGTGTGTCTGTATATACTCAGGTATACCAGGACTGACTATACTGAGCCTGCCTCTTTCCAGTCCTCAGGGCTTCCTTGAGTTGGAAAAACAGCTTTGTTTGTTCTAACCCAGGATCCCACTGGTGCTCACTTAATGGGCATCCATTTGATTTTGAGTTGGGCCATGTAGGCTGCCAGGTGAGAGAAGGAAACCCAGACTTCCTTCAGATCCAAGCCTGTCCTGATACCTCTAGGCACAATGTAAAAGAAAAAAATTACTAAAAATAATTGACATATTATAAAACTCCCCCATGTAGCATATATAGTTCTGTGGATTTTTAGTGGATGTACAGAGTCAGGAAACTTTAAACCTGAGAATCACAATAGGAAAACCTGTTCGACAGATTTTGAGCCAAATTTGAAGCAAGTTTTAATTAAATACTGGCCAGGATGATGAACCCTGGCCAGGACCATTCTGGGCTTCCCAGAATATGGCAACAAGTCATATTTTGCAGAAGCTTAAAAAGGTAAGCCCACAAGGCCACCATATTTCCCATTAGGTCCAATTAGGAGTAAGCATACATTTCCTGCCCACATACCTCCTGCCTACATGTGATCAAGCACATTCAGTGCAGTTGAGTCAAGCAAACTTGTTTAGGGAATGAAAACAAATGGTTCATTATCTCCCATAAATAAAAGCCTCCAGCATTTTAGGAAGTATCTGTCCTTGGGCAAGGGGCTTACAGGTTAGAGGCATTTTTGTTTCATGGATCTCTTGGACACATTAATTAAAACTTAAAACATAACTTTGGCTCTCATCCCCAACAACTATCCACACAGGCCAATTTGAGACCATCCTGAGCATCTCGGGTTACTCTAAACCATGCATCCATTTGGCTATACTCTTCTGTCCTGCCCTTACCCTGTCCTAGGTACCCCAAAGCTTTGCTCTAACTCTATGAATGCTTCTTCACAATGGGATCAGAGGAGACCCCATCTGAAGATTTTCACAGCTGTCTCCTCTCACACGCGTATTTCTCAAGGCCCATCAAATAGTGGCTCTTAGCATTTTACTGTTTTGTTTAGAAACAGAATTTTACTGTGTAGCCTAGGGTGGCTCCAAACTCATGCAGTTCCCCTGTCTGGGCCTCTGGAGTGTGGGGATTCTGGGTAGGACCTACCATGTGACATTTATCATTTGATAGATGTCTGGGTTACTTGTGCTTTGGGACCATCGTGAAGCAATGTCTACTGCTAGGTCTTTGGGCGGAAGGGGGTGGGGGGCTTTCTGTCTATTTTTGTCATTTTGTCCAGGGAGCTTACAGAGGAGCAAGTGAGACTTTCACACAACCCCCTGGTTAATGAAGCCGGGAACTCCTTGAACAGGAACTTCACAGCACCCAGGAGGCTACTGCATGGGCCCTCCAGGGTCTGAGGTTGAGGATGACATATTCTGAAGGCCAAGGCTCTTCTGCCGGCTGTGTGACCAAGTGACCAGCCCGGGTGGGGTGCTGAGCTGCTTTGAATTTCAAAACGTTTTATTTTGGAACCTGAGCTATCACCTGCCCCAGGGGTGAAGCCTAAGCATTTCTCCTTTTTCTGACTGTCCCCTGGGCAGCTAGGTGGCAGCATGGTTCCTGCCCCACTCCAACCCCGTACTGGACTTTCCTTTCCTAGCTTTTCCTACTAGTGAGGAGGGGAGTTGCTGCACACCTCCAAGCACCTCTTAGAAAAGTGAGAATGGCTCATTAGCACCTCAGACACACGAGAGGGAACCTCTGTGGTGTTCCTTCTTGTCCCTGCTCCCCGGGGTTTCCTTAAAGGTGTCTGAGGGAAACTCCCTGGAAGGCACCTATACCCTCTTCATGGGCTGAGGACCCCAGGAATGGGTAGAGGGGAGAGCAGTGCCCCACAGGCCCTGACCGCGCCCTCTATACTACCCACTTTCCATGGTGGATAGGTGAGGGTGGGAAGACCGTCCCCAAGAAAAGGGCCGGTGAACCAGGCAGGGCCCAAGAGTTGCCTGGATCAGCCTGGAGAGTACATTCAACAGAGGCACCGCCCTCGCCTCAGGGCTCCTCCTCTCCTGTGGGCGGGAGTGGGGGTGGGGGTGGGGAGAAGGAGGGCACGTGGATGCATTCTGTCCTAGAGCATCAGGTATGGGGGTGGGCGGATCATAACCCAAGATCCAGCCCCTAGTCCCCCTGGCCTTGTGCAGTCCAGGTATTTGAGACCCCTCCCCATCACCACTCATTTTCACTCCCAGCTCCGTGACGTCATGCTCCTCGCGTGGCATGATGGGAGAATCCTAATGTTTTCCAACAGATGCTCCAAGAACAGCTTTCAGATTAAAGCAATTGCAAGAGCAAAGATTCTCCCTTTTCCCTTTTTTTTCGGGGGGGTGGGGGGGTGGGGTGGGGGGAGGGAGCACCCCCAGACATTCCAGGACATCTCCCCCCAGCCCCAAGCACGCTATAAACACTGATAAGAAAAAGTTTTTATTTCCTGGTTCAACTTTTTTCCCCTGGAATATAAACTGAAGAATGGGAATAAATACGAATAAATAACAAAGCGAGGCCGCGCACGCCGGGATGCGCCTGGTTGCAGCCTGCACGGCTTTTGTCTCCCCACCCTGAAGCCAGCCCAGGCGTCCTCCTCCGTTCCTTCCCTTTCCTGGTCCCTTTTGCTTTTCCTTTAAAAAAGGACGCCCCCTCCAGCCCCCTCGCCGGTGACCTTGGCTGCCTAGGATGCTCTGATTCCCTGTCTCCCTCCAACTTGCCCCGGCGCCGCCTTGCCCATGGCCGCATCCGAGGAAGGCAGCAGCTGCCTTGTGTCGCGGGGCCGCTCCCAGAGTGACCCCAGCTTCCTCAGCGACTCTTCAGCCACCTCCACGGACGCCGGGGAGAACCCAGGTACCGGGCCAGGCGGGGGCGGCCAGGCGGGGTGGGGGAGACACGAGGCAGGTGGCATGGGGACCGCTTCCCTACGCGCCAGAGCTCCCCCGCCTTCACCGTGGGGCGGGGGGAACGGCCCGATTCAGGCACCACCAGGGCCTTTGGTTCCTGTCCCTAACACGGGGGGCTGGGACACCTCGGAGCCTTTTGTCCGGAGAGGAACCGCTTTGCCGGGTAGAGCTGGATGCTCTGCAGTATGCCGTGTTCGCCGACTGCTGGGCATCGCAGCATCCCCACCAGGGGCTTGCTGCCCTGGGGTGCAGCTGACTGCCCAGGGGAAGGGTCCACGGGCCACCGCCGCCCAGGGTTGGTGCCTGCTCTACCCTCCATCCAGGCCCTCCTGTGTTCCTGTGTTCCGCACCCCAAGGGTCAGGGTAGTACTGCACTGCTGTGGCCGCCGCGCCCAGGGCTGTCACTGGGCACCAGGACTCCAGCAAGGCCTGGCCCACCTGGGCGCGCCCGCCTCTTGGGGCAGGTGTGCTGGACAGAGCTGCTGTGGGGAGATGAAGGGTGTGCACCAGGCAGAGCTGGATTTCCTTCCACTCTGTGGGCTTGTCCACTCCTCCACACTCAAGGCAACGTGGATTGTTTAGGTGATAAACAGGTCACAGAGGCGTCTATGCGGCTTGATTGATGACTTTCCTGGGACCAGGAAAGGCCTAATGAAGCAGGAGGGGGTAGGCTGTGTGCTCCCTGTCACCATGGAGACGCAGGAAGCAAAGTGATCATTAAAACCTTTTTCCACCAGAAGGCAATTTTCACTTCTCAGGGAGAAGTCAGAGCTTCTGAAATGGATCTTTCAAAAAAAAAAAAAAAAAATCAAAGCTGGTGCATGGTGCCAAGCAGAGGGGCTCAGGTCTATGTCTTCATGAAGCACAATCCCTCATAGATACTGTTTGATAACATCTTGCCTTCCTTTGTAGACTTCTCTCTAAATGTGAGGACCCCTGAATGGGGACTTTTATGGTGTTAAGTGATTGTTAAGTGATGGCATTAAAGTTGAGCTAATCCCAGGGGCCAGGGAAAGCTGGCTTGGTGGAGAGGCATTCCATAAGACCTATATGAACTACCCAGAAAAATCTTCCCTGTAAAAAGTAGCTCTGGAGGCTGGAGAGATGGCTCAGAGGTTAAGAGCACTGACTGCTCTTCCAGAGGTCCTGAGTTCAATTCCCAGCAACCACATGGTGGCTCACAACCATCTGTAATGAGATTTGGTGCCTTCTGGAGTGCTAGCATACATGCCAGCAGAACATTGTATACATAATAAATAAATAAATCTTTAAAAAAGAAAAGTAGCTCTGTGGGTACCTGAACCTTATATTCAAATTTTAAACCATAAACCCATCCAAGTCTTCTAAGATGTCTTTGTTAGGACTTTGACATAATGTCAATAGTCATACCAGGTCACATCAATGTGCCAGCAGAGGGAGTCCCCGAATCTGCCACATCTAGGAGGGCAAGTTAGTCTCCATGGAGTTTCTAGGGCAGCAAGCAGACCCTTAAGTTGCCAATGAAACCTTCGTTTAGTCATCTGAGAGGAAACACCCATGAAGGATGGCTTTTCTACCTCTCTGAGATACAGACACTTCCTACTATGGAGATCAATGGTCCGTTACCAGATAATCTCTCCAGCTCCTTTTGTCTCCCTGGCAGTAAAAAGAGACAAACTTGAAATGGAAATTATGGAGGACTTAGCTTTTCTGCTGCTGTTAGTTGATGCATCCGTGGGTGGAGTGGAGGGCTTGGCAGTGGCTGCTGCCCATCCAGGAGGAAGGGAGAAGGAGGAGGGCTCTGATGCCCATGGTGAAGTTAAGCCACAAAAGGACATGTGCTGGAGTTGTTGTCTGGTTAGAATGGTCAAAATGGAAACAAGTGAGCAGTTATAGGGAGTGAGAAGTCTTAAAATGGATATAGATTCCATGAATGGTGGGCCAGGTAATTGAGCATCCACGCATTGTGTTCAGCAGAGGAATTCTGGCCAAGAAGAGTCATAATCTTCACTTTGGAAGAGACCCACAAGCCTGAAAGAGGAAGGGTGGGGGTGTGGAAGGTGTTTGCATACTCCTGTTGGTGGGAGACATGCTAAATCGTGGCGTATTGCCTGATTGTCTTGGGCCCACCTTTTAAAATTCTTTAAGTGTCTCGATAGGCCTGCCACTCATCCACCCTGGTGTGATCCCCCATACCACATGTGACTCGGTGTTCTAGGGAGTTCTTACCACAGCTTGTCATCTAACCTTGCACTTAGGGTCTCCTCCCTCTAATGTACCTGCGACTCTCACTGGGGACACCTGATGCTGAACCCAGTCACTAGCTGGGCAATGACCAGATTAAAGTACATAGAAGAATTGCCTCCCTCCATCCAAATTTTCTATTTTGTAGACCATTCCTAGATTGCTTTTACCTCACCCCCACCCCAGGCATTCTGAATTCAACAATGTTCTCTTAGTCAAAACTTAAAAAAACATTCTTGGAAAAATAGACTCAAGGGTGCTTTGGTGCCTCTTTCCCCCGTCCGTGTTATCCTGTAGCATCCTCTGCTCTGATCCTCCCTCTTCCCTCCCCGTTACAGGTCCATACGAGTGGAAAACAGCCCCTGGGGTTTGCCCCGTCCACTCCTTACAGAGGACCAGTGACAAATCCACATGCAAATTCTATCAAAATCTAATGGGGAGAAACCAATGAGTTACTTCCTGGAATGTGGGTGACCTCAAAACAACTATACTACCAGAGAGTCTAAGCCCAGCATGCATAACACCTGTGCATGGTAGCATGGGTGGAGTTCCTCTCCCAGCCTTCCATGGTCTCCTATACTCTAGCACTGTGCAAGACCGCAAGGCCATACGAATCTAGGACAGAATTGCATATGATTAGCAGGGAGGTAAAGGAAGGAGGGGCTGGGATCGCAGGTGGGGGTTCAGGAGCACTCCCACCCCTCCTTCTATAAGAGAACCCCCACAGTGACCAAGCCTGATCTCAGGGGTCTTTTGTAGACAGTCCCAGGAGATGTGATAGAGACGACAGCTGTTATACACAGAGGACAGCATTCTATAGCAGCTTCCCCTCTGAGCGGTCATGCAGTGACTTCCTAAGGAATGAGTTTTCTAGTTTAGCTATGAGGAGCTGTGCTGTGTCCAGTGTTTACCCATCATGAGCAACACAGTGGTGAGAGCATAAACTGGCTTATGCTCATCTGATGCATAGATGCCAGCCCACGGGATGCCTGGGCCACATTTGTTATCCTAATGACATTGCACCTCCTGGTCAATATACCGATTCACACTCCTTACGGGAGCTGCTTGTGACAGTACCCACTGCTTAAAACCTTGCCAACACCCTGGGCTGTGAATGTATTTTCCTTAGCATGAAAGGTGACAAATGGGGTCTTGTGATAACGTGTGGCTCCTCGATTGCACTGAGCACGTTGTTGGGGTTTCCCTGTGTATCAAGTTTCTCAGCACCCCCACCTATGGCATAGACTGGACTACAGGGCTGAAGTTCTTTCTCCTAAACTGGTCCATCCCATGTGTCAGTGTCTCAGCTCCTGTCATGGAGCTCCATCTGCTCCTTGCAGAGTTCCTTTTGTAAACTGTTCTCTGCACCCAACGTGGAGCTAGATTTTCTTCCAGAGCACAACCTGCAACAAGCCAGGGAGTGCTCCCATGAGTATCCCTCCTCCCAAGGCTCGGGGTTTGCAGGGATCCAGCACCCTGTACTGTTAGGGGTCTGGCCACTCCTGCCCCGTGCTGTTGGGGCATTTCCCTCTCTGACCTTCTCCTATCTGGAGTCTTTCCTCCTCCTGACGTGTTTGGGTTTCTTTGCACTGCTCTCTATCTATCTCACCTTCCTTCCTTCCCAGATCATCTCCTTGGGCTCCAGATTGGGACCAGAGACCAGCCAGAAGGCACTTGTAGTGATTTTTGAAGTGTTTCCATGTGGCCTCAAATGGACTTTCACCCAGGCTTCGCTTTGGAGGGGTCATTGTACAACTAGGCAGGACTTCTGACCCAGTCAGTCTTCTCAGCTCAGTATCTTGTCATTGGTGGTCAGGGTCTCTCTGTGTGGCAGGGTTATCTGTGCACTATAGGGTTCTGAGTGACTCTGGCCTTTATCCTTTATCACCTGCTATGGTTTGGGAGAGGCCAGGTGAGAGTGAGCTAGGAGATGACGGCCATCTGTCTTTCTGCAGGGACAGGTCGCCCTTGCCTGTGGCTGAGAGAAGAAGGAATACTTTAGAGGTCTCTCTTCCCAAAGCTGCACACTGATGTATAGATTTGCCCCGAGACTCTGGGCTAATGTGCCTCCTTCCTTCCTAGCCCATTCCTCCTGTAGCTCAGCAGAAGCCCCAGCTGATTGTAGCATTTACCTCAACACACTTTGAGCATGTGACTGCAGGTCTTGACACCTTCTTCTCCCACAGCCCTGGCCTCCTGAAACCCTCACTTCTTCCATGTTTTCCTGCTCTGGGCCAAGCCTCCCAGCCTCCCATCCCACCCCCAAGACAGGGCAACCTTGACTTCTGTTCTCTCTCTCTCTCTCTCTCTCTCTCTCTCTCTCTCTCTCTCTCTCTGTCATTTACTCCACAGAGGGCAAGTCTTCTGACATGCTGGCTGGTTCTGGGTACTCCTCCATCTCCAACCCTCAGCGGGGTCCTCTGGTCCTCTGTCCTCTGGTCCTCTGTCCTCTGGTCCTCTGTCCTCTGGTCCTCTGTCCTCTGGTAGTGAGGGCCACAGCACAGCACAGCCAGCCTTGATCAGGGCTCTTTCTATTTGCATTCCTCGAGGGTTCTCTTCCTCTGGAGTCCTGAGTTCTTGGGATCTCCCTCTGGCCCCTTGCAGAGTTTCTACATGTGTTAATTAGCAGTAAAACTACGCAGTAATTACCTTGTCAGTTTCTTTAGGGTTATTAAAAATAAAAACTACAAGCTTTACAAAAACAGAGTTTAAAAACTCACAGTGTTTTCTGTTGGTTATGGAAATCTGGTGTGTGTCCACATGGAACATGTTTGGACACTTCCGAAATTCCTGTCCCGAGTCTCCCACACAGAAGCCAGTGACCATGAGCCGTGCTGTGGGTACTGGCTATGGCTGGTTATTATTAGTGTATTGGATGCCAATACGTCAGAGCATTGCTCCCTTTCTGTCTGATTTCTTCTTGATCACACAGCCCCCCTCTTCCTCTACACTTCACCATTTGATTGCTATCCATTTGATGGACATCTTGTGGTCTAACCATCACTGTGGCCACCAGTCACAGGTGGCATCTTAATTCCAATTGAAACTTCGTAAGTTAAAATGACAATGGCATTTCCCTACTTGTATCAGTCACTTTTCAAGTGCTTGGTGACCATGTGGCACTGTGGCTGCATGTTGGATACTGCAGTAGAATATTCTAGTCTGCACACAGCTTTGCTGGGCAGTGATGCCCTGGCCTGGAGGTGCCCTGAAGGGCACCTATTGACAGATATACCAGCATGTTTCAGTGGTCTTCGACTCTCCTGCTGGAGGGATTCTCGGCTTCCCTTGGACTGATTACATCGTCTTTAAGGGGAAATTCCTAAGCACAAAATATTTATTTACACAGGATTAATTTATTTCAATTCAACTAGCTTTCCAAAGTTTGACATGTAATATGCTTGGTCTTTCTGGATCGTTTTAGCAAAGAGAACAAAGAAGTCCTTTGCCTGGGGGTCAATGGACTCCTGTGCATGCTGCTTTGCTATGCGTATGCTGTTACCTTGGATAAACCTCTTTGCTTCTTTAAGCTTTAGTTTCTTTTAAAATGTAAATTGGTAGCTGGACTACCAAGTCCAAAGTCAGCCTGGACAACTTAGACATTGTCTTAAAGTTAAAACCTGAAAGGGTGCTGGAGAAACGGCTCAGTGGTAGAATGCTATCAACTACGCCTAAGTCCCCAGGCTCCACCCTGACTACTGAAGAAAAGGTAACAATGGTGATGGCTATTATTCAACATCTAGAATGGGCAAGGAATAGTGAATTCTCTTTGTCCACAGTGAGGACATTTGGGGACGTAGTTATTAGGCTTCCCCACACCCCATCATCTCCTGGAATGATCCCATCTGTCATTAACACGTTTAGGGAGGCTGTGAGTCAGTAGGAGGAAGGTAGGGAGCCTGAGGGGGCACAATATGTGGTCCATTCTAGTCCCCTGGTACCTGGCTCTGTCAGGAGTTGGGGAACAATGTCCCTCAGGGTCAAGGGCTCATCTCAAATCAGTGATGACAAGATGATGGAGGAGAATCCAGGTTCTTTTCTGGATTCTGGTTCTCCATATGTCAAAGCCACATGATGTGTGGACACCTGACTCCCAGCCATTGGCTCCAGTGGCTTTGCCATCACCTCTGTGTGCTTGCTGGGTCATTCTTCTAGACTGCTGTGGGAACTGTACTTGCTTTCTTCTGCATCCTGGCCAGGACTGTCCTTGAGTCCCCACTTCTTCCTCTGTCCTAACAGCTATGGGCTGCCATGCTGGTTATCTGGGAGTGAGGCTTGGATGTGTCTCCACAGGTTGTTTTGCTGTGTGAGTTTTTTTCCTTGCAAGTGTATGGTGACTTCTAGAAAAAGAGGTGCTCTGGAGATGCAAGGAGGGTGTCACAGTGCAGATTGAAGCCTTAGGCACTGGAGCAAATGGGTGCACAGGTTGTGATGTCCTGGGATCCTTCTGTCTCTGGGTACAGAGTAGATGGAAATACCATGAGAATAAAGGCAGCTTCCTTCCAACTAAGTATGTGAAATCCATTATTCTTAACTTTGAAAAGCTTTTCATCCCATACTCTACATCCCATTTTATTTAGTAGCCCAAATGTAGTGTTTATAGGACTTCAGAGTCAGGGAAGTGGCCTGTTAGAGAGGTGGTCACTTCTGTGAGATAGTGGCCCAGGAGTCAGACTGTTTGAGGAACTGTCTTGGAAGTCTGGATTCCTATGGAAGATGCGATTTTTTATTATTGGCTTGTTTTGACATGGTGGCTTAAATAAATTAGATCAAGGGCTTCCCCAGCCAGGAAAGTGACTCTGCAACATTCTTACAGCACTCTGGCTACAACATTACTCTTCCACCTCCAGAGACCAGTGAATTCTCCAGGTGGTTGAAGGAGTCAGTGAAAGGCATAGGGTGCCAAATGTTGGGTGTGTCTTCGATTTCTTGGAGCCCTTCCATCTATGTACACCTGTTTGGCTAGAAGGGCATTGAAAGGCCACTCCCAGTTGCAAGGGACATGGGAAGTATAGTTTTTCTGTTTTGTTTTGAGTTTGATGGTAGAATAGTACAGTGAAGCTCCTAGCAGGGGAAAGCACAGAGCTGAGGGTGTGGCTCAGTGGTAGAGCACTTCCCTAACACCTATGAGGTTCTAGGTTTGTTTCCCAGAACTGCAAAGAAAAGACAGGTGGACAGTACAGAAGAAAGGAGCGTGGGACTGACTATGGGGCATTCAACTACTTCTATGATCCCTGCCACATCAAATTAAAAATAATACATCACATGACTCTGCTGGCTAGCCTTAATGTCAACTTGACACAAGCTAGAGTCATCTGAGAGGATAGAATCTCAATTGAGAAAATGCCTCCAGCTCACTGTGTATGGTGTCATCCCTGGGCTGGTGGTCCTGGTTCTATAAAAAAGCAGGTTGAGCAAGCCCTGGGGAGCAAGCCAGTAAGCAGCACCCTCTATGGCTTCTGCATGTGGCTTCATCAGCTCCTGCCTCCAGGTTCCTGCCCTGCTTGAGTTCCTGCCCTGTGTTCCTTTGGCGATGGACTGTGATGTAGAAGTGTAAGCTGAATAAACTCTTTCCTCCCCAACTTGCTTTTTAGGTCATTGCATTTTGTTGCAGCAATAGAAACTGAAGACCTTTCTTTTTTATTTGACAAAAAGGGGGGAAATGTTGTGTGATATGTGTATACTGTGTAAAGATATATTGCTGTGATTGGTTTAATAAAGAGCTGAATGTCCATAGCTAGGGAGGTATAGGAGGGCCTTCCGAGTAGGAGATGAATCTAGGTATGGGAAAGATGCCATAGAAACACGGAACGAGTCAAACACACAGAATGGGAGAGAGGTAAAAGTCACATGGTAGAATGTAGATTAATAAAAATATAGATTAATTTAAGTTGTAAGAGCTAGTGGGACAAGCCTAAGCTAAGGCCAAGCTTTCACAATTAGTAAGAGTTCTCTGTCTGACTACAAGAAACCTTAGCTAAGACACATGACCAAAGCAAATGAAATTCAAGACAGTTGAGGACCGAGAATCAGTGGGCCTTGTGCAGAGTTGTGGAAGGTCCCAGCTCTGATGGTTGTGACTCATGTTCTTCTTTGTTAACAAACATCATTTGAATATGTAGCTTGGCAATCCACCATCCTAATGGACACAGCAACTGCCTTTGACAGTGCTTAGTTGGCAGATATAAAATGACTTTACCAAGACATGAGGAGAGGGTAGGAACTGTGTCTATACCACTTGATAAATAAATGATTGCATTATTATGCAATTGCTTTGAATAGAACTCTTTTCAAAAGTTGTCCAAACATTTGTCTGTCTCAATACTTTTACTAATGAACCACATTGCTATTATATTTATTATGATTATGATTATTATTCCTTTTCCTTTGTGTTTTTTCTTGAACATTTGTATCCACATTCTGATAAGAATCATCCTGAGGATTTAATTAAAATCAAGAGAGATGCCATACATCCCCTTCTTGCTTCTATTTGGAGGAGAACCTTGGCTTAGGTGGAGCTGATTCTTGGATTAATGTGTTTTTCAGGTTACACGAGCTGCTGACCTTCCATCTGGTCTTCTGTGCTAAGGTCCTGGCATGTGTTTGCATCCCCAGGGCGTCTCTGCCCCTGCTCTGAAGGGTGTGCCTGCACCATCCACAGCCTTTCTTGTCCTCTTATTCTTTCTGTGTAGACAGAGATATAGGTTCCAGATTTTGTGCATGCCTGGCAAGCATGCACAGATAGCTATGTCCCTAGCTCTTATGAACTGCTTTTGGTGTGTGTGTTGTGCGTGTTTGTGTGGAGGCCAGAGGTCAACATGGGGTGTCTTTCTGGACTGCTCCTCTCCGTATCTTTCTGAAGCGGCTCAGTCACTGAACCCAGCACTTATGGATTATTTGTCTGATAAGCTGCAGGGGTCCACCTTCTTCCCCTGCACGAGGACTGCAGGTGTATGGCCATGCTCAGACAGCTCCTTTATGTGGATGGTCAGAGGAAAACTTGGTGTTGGCTCTCTTCTTCTACTTTGTGGGACATGGAGGTCCAACTCAGGTGGTCAGGCTTGTGCCCTCATCTGCTGAGCTGTGTTCCGGGCCCCTTCACAAACTTTAAGAATTGACACTGTTCTCTCAGCATCATGGTATAACAACAATTAAGATCGAATTTCCAGTGTATTTGGCGTCTTCCGTCCTCCAGAGAGGACTTTAAGTACCCAGGAAGATAGATGGAAACCAGAAAGGACTGGATAATTTTTAAATCAAATATATTTCAATGAAAAAAAGATGGGCCTACAATATTACTAATGCCATAGTGGTAGATAATTGAAATATGGAAAGATCCTGAAGACATTTCCTGGAAGGTGCAGATGATGGCTTCCCCAGTGCGATGCAGATGCCGCTGTCAGTCACCACACTGGTCCATGGTCCTTTGATGGTTATTTCTCTATCAGTTGATATTTACACACTGCAGTGTGCATGGAGAGTGGGATGAGGTGCTATGAAGAGGGCCACACAGCCTGGAGCTTCCTGTCTGGATGGAGTATCCATAGGCAAAAGGATGGTCTGTGTATATGGCACATGCCAGACAGTCTAGTCTGCCTTCTTTGATACTGTCTCTGGCCCTTTCCTGCAGTGTCACAAACTTGCACAAGTACCCTAGTGCCCAAGTGGCCTGCAGTAGTACACTTCCAGTCCTGGGGTGTCTGTAAGCTGATAGGATGGGTGATCTAGGTTGGGCTCAGATGTGGCTGTTCTCCATGTATTGCAGGCCTGTGGTCCAGCCCAGCAATGTCTGTCTTTGGCAGGGGTGGAAATAAACACACAGGACCTTTCAGGGTCAACTGTAGCATTTGCTCCTGCAGATGCTATTGGAGTTGACACATGGGCCGGCTTTAGGCCAAGGAAAGATTGTCCATTGCATTCCTTTGATGGTCACAGGGAAATGGTGATAAGACTGACCAGTGCTGCAGGCCCCAACAGGCTTCCCAGCAGGTCTCAGGGTTCTGTGGGCTCCTTTAGTCAGGTCCATCTTGGGGTCTCCTGTCATCTCTGATGGGGAGCACCTTGATGTTAGGAGGTCAACTGCCCAGGCCCTGAAGGACACTGCCAGGAATATAGGCCGGGGTCAGAATGTCTGGGTTTTCCTATCAACCCACTGTGGTCACTCTCTGAGTCTTGGTACCCTAAACTTCCAGATACTCCAGTCTCCACTGGTCACCAGGATGGCTCACTGCTGCCAAGTAGAATCTAGCCACCCTCAAGGAATTCTCAACTCCACTTGCACAGCCTGGAGCAGAGTGGGTACACAGGGGACCCCTCCTTCAAAGCGTTGGCTCTTATTTTCCTAGGAGAACCAGAACACCAAGGTCAGGGGATGATTCACAGGGCACCTGGGGCTCTAGGCTGGGGCTGCCCCCATTAACCACAAGCCTTTTGGGTTCTGAGGTTGGTGTTGGGCTTCGGAAGGAGTGTGTGTGTGTGGTCTCTTGCACTATGTGCTGGCCCACTTTCTCAGAGTCCTTGTGGTGGCTGAAGTTGCAGCTTTGAGGAGAATTTTTGCTTCTCCTCCTTGGTTTCCATGTGAAGGGGAGTGATTGGGGTGTCTGCTGACACATCGCAGGACCGTCTAAGCATGCTGCCCTGTGCTTCCGTTGCCCTGGTCTGGCAGGCTTTCTGGTGGAGGGGAGGAGCCAGTGTCCTCCTTGCCAACCTTGGGAAGCTAATGTGACTTCTCTGGCCCCTTAGATAATTATTCCAAGCAGGGTGGATGCTCTGGTTTGATTGTCTCTAACGTCTTCCCAGGTCTTCCCACTTCCTGGCATACTCTGGCATCCTTTATCTTAGGGTTTTTCGCTGCCCCAAGCCCCACCCTCAACATTGCAACCGCCCTGTCCTTGCTCAACACTGTGCACCGGGACTGAATGTGCAGCTGATGGCATTTGTCCCGGTCACCCCTTCTTAGCTCTGTTCACAGGTGACAGAGAAAAGCAAAACCGGGGATTAAAAAGAAAATTTGAAAGGTTAAGCCACCAACCTCATGGTGACATGAGGCTAAATGGTGTTACACTGCTGGAAACTCCTGGATCTGGCAAAACCGGCGGAGGGCTCAGCACAGGGCTCAGCGCTCACACATTGCTAAAACAGGCCCGCACATTTGTGGATAATTAGTCTCTGTGCGGCTTTTAAAAATGAGCAGATCCCAGTTTATTCCAGGAGGATGTGCACAGAGCAGCTGTTCTCCTGGGGGAGTATGTGCACTGTCTTCTGACCGTTTGTCTTTCCCTCTCTGCTGCTCTCCTAGGGCTGGGCTTGAGCTGGCGGCCACATCTCAGTGACCTTTGACAAGACCCTTTCCTTCAGCATCCTTGGGTTCTGCTAGCATTTCACGGGTGACATTTCCGGTACTAGCGCTTCTTGGAGACAGGACTCAGTAGCTTTTCTCACCATTGAGAGTCTGGGAGGAAGAAAAAGACAGATACAGATAGCAGCCATACCGCTCAGCTCACTGCACGTGTGGTCCCTGTCCTTCTCCCTCCCAGCACAGCGAGCCAATTACAGTACCCAGCATGCTGCAGGCATGGGGCATGTGCAGTGAGCAAACCCACAGCCCCACCTTCATGCAGTGGGTGGTCTAGTGGGGGTGGGCTCTGGTGGGCTCGGCACAGGTGACTGGCTCTACCATCAAGCTGAAGGAAGCCTGCCCTGCTGCCACATAAGGAAGCACAAGGGCCAGCATGCTCTGCAAGCTGGGGGAGTTTCTGGGGTCGGGAAGATCACCTGAACAAGAACAGAAAGGCAGCATAGGGTACAATTGTAAGAGGAAAGAAAAATGTGTTGGGCCAAGAGAAGATCACTTACAAAATCCCCATGGGAAGAGAGAACTTGGGGTGTCTGAGCAACTGGAGCCTCTAGTTGGAGAGTGTGGAGAGGTGCACAGTGTAGTGCAGGGAGAGAAGCCAGAACCTGAACAATAGTCCCCTCTAAGTGAGAGCATGGAAAGTCAGAGAGAGGTACATATACACATGGCATGTGCGCTGCTAATACAGTGAGTCTGACCCACATATTTCCAAGACCTTTCTCTACTCAGGGGTTCTGGGGTAGCAGCAGAGTGAGACTTGGACCTGAGCTCACTGGGCCAAATGTCCAACTCACAGAGTTTCTGACATGCCTATGAGAGAATCGTGACCCTGGCTTGGTAGGAAGAACAGGGGACAATGTGTCTCCTGGGACATCTGTGTGATATTTGGACATATGGGGGTGAAGCCAAGGGCTTTGTCCAGCATGAACATGGGGGTAACTGTGGGGCATGAATCCTACATGAGAGGCAGTGGTTTCTTCCTTAGGATGTGGGTAGAAGAGACTGATGGCTAGACAGGCTGAATGTTCTGACTTGGGAAGTGATTGTCTGGGCCATAGTGAACTTTGGGAGCTTGGACATAAATGTAGAATAACGTTCTCCTCCTGGGATGTGGGGCTGGGATGGCGGCAGCTGGATCACATTGAGTATTGACTCTGCTCCTCCCTCCAGGAGGGAGGGAGAGACCCTTAGCAACCTATGTCCTGCACAGTCCCCCTTCATGTGTGTGGAGGGGCCAGTAACAAGGGTGATGTCACTGTGTCTAGGCTGTGTGACATGGGAACATTTCACTTCAAGAAAGTGCGATTAAACTCAGTAGAACTGACCTCATCAGGTGAGTCCCTTCAGAAGGGACAAAACTCTTCATGGTTTGAGATTGGAGCCTGGCACGGGCTAGGGACAGTGACTTCAAAGTGGGAGGGGCCTGTGTGGGATAAGAAATACTTGTGACCCCCATTGCTTAGCCTGGCTCTTGCTGGCTGTTGACAAAGGACATGGCCATAAGCAATTGAGTTTTGACCCAAGTCCCAAGTCAGAGTGGAAACAGACTCTTCCCAGATCCCTCTGAGAATGCAAACTGGTGACTTTGACTTCAGCCTGGGAAGCCTCTGCAGAATTCCCAGACTTGAGAGCCCAGACTTCTGTCCACAGAGCCATGGTCTAACACATGGTTGCTAAGTGCATGTCCTGTAAAGGTGGGAAGTAACAGGGGGATTGCCACTGTCCTCACTTCACATGGGAAAGCATGAGGTCACAGAGTAGGACTGCAGAACAGCAGCCATTGCTGTTCCCCTGGGCTGTTGACTCAGTTCCCGCAGCACACATAGGGTGTTGTTTCTCTCAGCTCCACAAATCTAGTAACTGACTGTTTTAGTTAGAGTTTCTGTTACTATGAAGAGACAGCCCGACCATGGCAACTCTTATAAAGGAAAATAAATATTTAATCGGGGCTGGTTTGTAGTTTCAGAGGTTTAGTCCATCATCATCATGGCAGGGAGCATGGCAGTGTGCAGGCAGACATGGCGCTGGAGAGGGAGCTGAGAGTTCTACATCTTGATCCATAGGCAGCAAGGAGAGACTATGTACCACACTGGGTGTAGCTTAAGCATGTGAGACCTCACAGCCTGTCTCCACAGTGACACACTTCCTCCAACAAGGCCACACCTCCTAACAGTGCCACTCCCTGTGGGCCAAGCATTCAAACACGAGTCTATGGGGCCATTCCTATTCAAACCACCACAGGGGTCTTCACATCCCTGAGTGAGTTTCTTCTGTCTTTCTCCTAATGTCCTCATGAGGATTTGGGAAAGGAGGCAAACTGAACTCAGCTTCTCAGGTTCCTCTGACATCTGCTCAGTCATCAGTCCCTCGGGGCACACTGGCTGGAGGTCTTTCTTCACCTGGATCCTAGTACCATCTACTTGAAATAAGTGGCGGATCCCATAGTTTGAGGGCTTTGTTCCAAACAGGGCTCCCTCTCCACTTCAGGTACAAACCCCAGGCCCTTGGCCATCTAGCCTATAATTCTGGCTCGAGGATGATGCTCCTACTGCCCGTGTGTGCACTCAGTAACTTCCATTTACAGCCCTTCCTGCTGTTTCATCCCAAGTGACCGTTCTTTGCTGTCACTTCTGTTTCCAGCGTGCTGTCCCGATGGGGCCGTTGAGTACGTCTTCACAGTGGTTCTGTGCCTGTCGACAGGGCTTCCTCACTTTCTGGGTGTGCCCTCACTTGTTCAGTCTCACAGTCAGCTGTTCTATGAGGAGAACAGGGTGCCAGGACATGGAATTCATGAAGGTGGGGTGAGACCCTGAGGTGAGCCGTCAGTTACCCAGCAGCTTCCCTCATCTCTGAGCCCCTTTTTGGAAGGGACCTGGTGGCACACAGACTTATGTACCTTGGATATCCCACAGACAGGTGGTGTGTTGAAACATGACTGAATTCCTGCTCCCACCCTGCATTGGGAACTGTGTGTCAAACCCCGCACCAGGGACTAGACAGGGCCAGTATACATGGCTCATGACCCCTGGGGCCTGAGGACACTGCAGGAATCCCTGCCAATAACTTGGGTACAGATAGATACCTTACACAGCTCTGCCTTGTGTGAACACTTCAGGTGTCCAGGGCCCATCTGCTGGTCCCATCTGCAGGACACATGTCCCAGGCACTGAACTGACCTGAGAGCCTCTAACTGAGCCTTATATAAAAAGAGTAGTGGTTTCTTTTAGTATCATTTAAATCTTAGATAGTTTTAGTTTTACAGAAAAACTATAGAGAGAGAAGAGAGACTCACCTTGTAGCCCATGCCCCTTCCCTATTGCTGACATTCAGTGTGATTTGCACTTTTGTCTTTGTGTCCCTTGCCTCCTCCACCCCACCCCCACACTCTCAGCTGACACACTGCACTCAGGGACTGTTCAGCTTCCCTGCAGAGAGCTCTCTCTACCTCAGGCTTGTAGCATGAATCTTAGAGAGTCTTATTAATAAAATCAAACCCGGGGCCAGTTATTGGGGTGAAATGCTGGATGGTCAGAGAGACAGAACAAGCCACAGCTAACCTCACCTGGCCAACTTCTCAGCTGGTCTTGTTTCCTCAGACTGGAAGCTTCTGTGTCCTCATATCCGAATGGCTCTCAGCTGAACTGTGCTGCTAGAAGCCTGAAAGCTTAACCAGCCAAATGCTTAACCAGCCAAATGCTTCTAGTTCCTGGTCCTCATGCCTTTCATACCTTTCTGCTTTCTACCACCACTCCCTGGGATTAAAGGCTCGCTTTCTGGGATTAAAGGCATGTGTCACCATGCCTGGCCGTTTCCAATGTGGCCTTGAACTCACAGAGGTCCAGAGGGATTTCTACCTCTGGAGTGCTAGGATTAAAGGCATGAGTGCCACCGTTTTCTAGCCTTTGTATCTAGTGGCTGTTCTGTCTCTGACCCCAGATAAGTTTATTAGGGTGCATATTATTTTGGGGAACACAATACCACCACACAGGCTTCCCTTCAGATGCCCCCAGGCATTTAGTTGTCTTCTTGCTGGGATCCTTCCTCTTGCTTCCCGTGACCCTTCAGTTGTGAGGATGGCTGATGGGCCATTTAGAAGGGACATCGACTCAGAACTTGATTGTTAGTCCCCCATCTGCTCCCTGTCTGTGGAGCCCCGAGCTGTGCAGGAGGTTCCTCTCTCTGTTCTTTCTGAGTTCTGCCTACCTGTGGTCATGCCACCTCACTCTAGGCATGGGACACCAGCCAGCTCTGTGCCAGCTCTGTGGAGGCTTCAGCTGGCTTGAGGCTGGCTCCTGGCTTTTGTAGCCTGGAGAGTTTGCCATTGGCTCCTGTTCTGGGAGGTGTGACTGCATAAAGGGCTCACAGAGGTGAGGGAGGGACTCAGAGATGTCAGCTATGATGCTGGTGTCATCTCCTTGTCCTGTGCTGTGTGTGAGGCATTTGCAGAAATGGGAATATCCCAGTTCAAGTCTGCCCAGGCCTGAGTTCCACACTAAGTCCACAGCCCTTGCCCAAAGCTGCTGTTACTGCCAAGAACTCACTTTTAGGATTATGTGGCTGTGGGCAATGAAGGTGCTGACCTCCCTTTTCCTTTGGTTACTTGGCCTGGTCACTGCTTGCCTCTGGCTTCCTACCTTGTCCCCTTGTCCCCAGATTTGGGTGTGCACACCCCCTCCCATGAGTCCTGCAGGCTTTCTCTGTGAGCATGCTATGACTTGTGGAATTTGGAAGATATTACAGCAGCATCTGTGAGTACGCCTGGTAGGTTGTGATGATGAACAGAGGTGTGTCCAATAGGAGATGCCAGCATCAGGAAAGAATGGGCAGCTTGGGAACCAAAGCTGGGCAGCATATGTGAGAACATTTATGATGGCTAATATTGATTGTCAACTTGACAGGCTCTAGAATCACCTAGAAGACAAACATTTGGGCATGACCTGTGGTACCCACCTCCCCATTCATGTCTTCAACTCAGCTGCACCTTCGTTTTTGATAAGTTTCCATCTGTCTGTCTGTCTTAACAGTTGTATGTTGCAATTTATAAAGAAGAAAAGCCTGTTTGGTTCATGCTCCTAGAGGCTCAGTGTCTATGAGTGTGATGTTGCAGCCCGTCAGCCTTCACTGCATTCAGGCATGGCCAGGGTGCCCCGTGGTCACCATGATGGTGATGATGATGTATGACAAGTGGGCCAGTGAGAATTTGTTTTCTAACAGAGATACTCCCTGGATGGTCCATGAAGCCAGTAACAGGCTAGTCTTCTGTGAGGGCTGCACCCTCAGGACATAGTTATTTCCCAGGTGTCTTGTTTCTTAGCCCTGCTTATGGGGACCAAGTTTCTAATACAAGAATTCTTTCAGGATTCAGTCAGATAATAGCTTGGTTCTTTATCCTCTCTCATCTATCATCTATTTATCATCTATCTTCCTATCAATCATGTATGTGTCTATGTATCTATATATTATCTAGACATACAATACATGTTTGTATATATGTATCTATTATCATATATCATTACCTATCTACTACCTATTATCTACCTATCAATAATCTATCTGCCTAAATACCTGTCTTCTATCCACCTCTATAGAACCCACACAGATCTATCTGCTATGTATTACCTATCATTTATCTATCTACCTATCATATATCAATCTATCCTGTATGTATCTTATCTGTCATCTGTGCATCTATCAGTCATCCATGTGTCTATCATCTATGCATGTATGTTTGTTTATGTCTGTCCATCTATACTCTGTCTGTCTATTATGTATCACCTACGTCTCTGTTATCCATTGATCGACCCATTCTTTTATGCATCCCATTTATAGCAAGTCTACCCAGTTAGCATCTTGTCCCAAGTGGCAGGGAAGTCCCTCCCTCTTGAGACTTTAGCTTAGAAGTACGAAACTCGGGGGGTGGGGGTACATCAGAGCACTGTTCTCCTGAGATTCTTTCCTTCCTAGTCCCTCTCCCCAAGATTTATTTACCCTCTCTACTTGCTAGGCACAGGGCCCTTGGGAGTTCCAAGCTGTGCACACTCCCTGGCAGGGTGACCCCCGTGCACAGGGGAAGAATAGGGCCAGTCAGGGTGATGAGGAGAGCAGTTCCCTCAGCTGTGACTCCCCTCATCCTTGTTCTTGGCTCCTAGGCAAAGGCAGCTTTGTGCTTCTCGTGGACAAGGCTTGTCGTTGAGCAGGCCAGGGACACTGTGGAATAGCAAGCAATGGAGGGAACTCAGAATTAGGCATTTCACAGAAAGAGAGCTTCCGAGAGAGCCAGCATGTGAATGGAGCTTTTGCCTGGGAGCAGGGCTCTGAGCAGCCACGTGCAGAGGCCTGGCCGGAGCTGTGGGAGAAAGCGGCCCTGTTCTTAGCCTTGGTCTCCTTGGCAAAAGCAACACGGATACAAAGACACACAAAGTGGGCAAGAAGATCAGGTCATTTCCCTTGGCTTCTCATAGGCTCCAAGACCTGCCTATGGATGAATGTGTTCTAGAAGATTCTCCACAGCTCTTCTTCAAATGCGGAGCCTGGAGGTTATGGTGGTGAGACTGAGGGAAGATGAAATGAGGAGGAGTAGCAGCTAGCTGCAAGGCATTGTATGTGTGTGTATGCACATATGTGTTATGATTTATTTTTTGAGACAGGGTCTTGCTACATAGCCATGGCTGACCTCAGACAGGCGATCTTCCCAGCTCAGCCTCCCAAGTATTGTGACCACAGGCATTTGCCACTGTGCTCAGCCACCTGAGAGGTTTCTCTGTTCACCATTGCCGACACGTCCTGATCTTTTCCTACAAAGTCATTGTAATCAAGTAGAAGCCACAGTCCTTGCAACCGCTTCTCAGCTTCCCCCAGTGAAGGGATGTATGTGTGTAGGGGGTCCTGCTGGAGGAGGTCCTGGCCACCCCATCCCTCAGTGTCTGTGTGTGAGACAGCATATCCCCTCCTGTCTCCATCGTGTGGAATTGACTGTCATCCTCCACTGTCTCCCTCTGCTCTCTGATTGGCTCTTGAGTGGTGAGCACATGACTTTAGGAGTTTCTTCCAGAACCTTTGGAAGGTAATTATTTTCTCTCTCTAGGGAAGTCATTGAACTGGGATGGAGGCCTAGGTTTTCCAGGGCAGGTGGGGCATGCCTGAGAATGGATGCAGCCCATAATGGTCAGTGTTAACTGTAAACTTGATAAAATCTAGAATCACTTGGAAGATTGATCTCTGGACATGCCTGTGGGTGATTATCTTGATTACATTAATTAACGGTGGGAAGATCTGCCCGTTGTGGGTGGCACTATTACCCGCCTGGAAGAATAGCAAGACATGGCCCAAAGGAAAGCCAAGCTAGGGGACACTTAGGGTCAGATTCCTGATGCATTATTTGGGGTTCTGAATTGAGTGATACACCAGGTGAGTGTGCCCTGGGTATGTCTTTCTACTCACATTCATTGACTTGGGGTCCCATTCATTCCCACTCCTGTAAGCACTGAGAGGTGTGAAGTTGCCCTTCCCAGATCACAGAGCTGACGGCAGCCTTTGGGACAGAATCCAAATGCCACCTGCTTTCCCATGCCTCACCACCCTACTGCAAGCACCTACTCAGTCCCGGGGAGACCCCAAGTACTTCACCTTCCCCACCAGTTTTTGGGGTGCCCTCTAGCTGAAACTTCCCAAAGGCTTTCCATAATGTCTATAGAGGAGAGTGGAAGCTGATGGGCGCGGTGCCTGTGGGTGCTGCCTCTCCAGCAGGAAAAAGAACTGTCTGATCTGGGATGACAGAGTGGGTGCTGAGTTCACAGCTCTCTGTCATAAGGGAAGGCTTGTAGAAATGGGCTTGTTTGCATACTTTCGTGGCACCTGGGTTCGTGTGTCATGGAGGGCTCTCTAAGTCAGTAAGAAGGTATTCTTGGGAGCCGCTAATGATGCATTTAATTTTAATAATGAAGGACCTGTGCCCACAATTTATTACTTCCTGTGGCTTTAGACTGTGGTTTCTTAGGTGGTCATTGTGTGGAGGTTAATGGATAGTGTGATCAATTATTCAGAACACACAGACAGAGCTTTTTACAGAAGTGGAGATGGCACAGATTCACTGATACTTCCCCAATCCTGTTAGCATCTTGAATGTCTACAGCCTATTTTCTTCACTTTAACCACTCAAGTGTGTGCTGTTACTGAAAATGTCTAATCTTGATATATTTGCTGGGTTTATATACAATTGTTCTTTGTGCTCCATAGCTATTCAGTTCAGAGCTCTGTGGTTCCTTTTTATGACCTGTGAAATATACAAGGTGGACCCTGAGTATATGAATCCCATGGAAGAATGCAACACAGGCCTACCTGTTTGAATGCTGTCCGGGCCAGAACCACAGTGTTTCTTTTCATCCATGGAGGGAGTTTATGTCCACTGTGCTGCCAATTCCAGGTTTGCCTCAGTGCAAATCCACCCTCCTTCACTCAGCGTTTGCTGTTCTGTTTTCTTGGTAGTTGTAATTTTTTGGGTAATATGTATTTTGTATGTGTGGGGTGTGTGTGTGTGTGTGTGTGTGTGTGTGTGTGTGTGTGTGTGTGTGTAAATATGTGTGTGGTGTTTGTGTGTGTGTGTGTTGTATGTGTGGTGTGTATGTAAGTGTGTATGTGTTGAGGGGGTGTTAAGTGTGTGTGTTTAAGTGTGTGTATGTGAGGGGGTGTAAGTGTGTGTATGTATGTAGGGTGTGTGTGGAGTGTGTGGTGTGTGTGGTGTGTGGTGTGTATGTAAGTGTGTATGTGTTGAGGGGGTGTAAGTGGGTGTGTGTGTAAATGTGTGTGGGGGATGTGTATGTAAGTGTACATGTGTTGAGGGGGTGTGTAAGTGTGTGTGTATGTGTGTATGTGTGTGTGTGTAGGGGGTGCTCATAGAGGCCAGAAGAGGGTTAGAATGTTCTGTAAAGGCGGAGATGTTCTAGGTCAGCTCTGGGCTGCAGAATCTTTAAAGTGATGCTCACATACCTGTAGAATGATGCTTTATTCAGCTATGTTAGTTTGTAGCCAAATAGCCACCCATGGCTTGTGGTCTTCCACCAGATGGTGCAGTGCTCAGAGCACTGAATGGTAGAGCTGTGTGCCTTCACTATTCTAGAAGTCTTGGGGTGCCAGGTGGAGGGTGGTGCTGTGTCTGGCTGAACTAAGAGAAAGGACGCTTTTTTTTTTTGCATTTTCCTTTTTTATTATACACACAAATTTCAGACGTGGGGTATTGTGTAGTACAGGCTGCCCTTGAACTCCCTACATAGCCAAGGATGATCTTGAACTTCTGATCCTCCTGCCTCCACTTTCCAAGTACTGAGATTACAGGTGTGCACCGCACATCTGGTGTTATACAGTGCAGAATTAACCTTTGGGCACCATGTGTGCTAGGCAGGCGCTCCACCAACTGAGTCACAGCCTATCCCTAAACATACACACACATAAAAATTCAACTCATACTCTTGTGTGTGAAATATTTGTGAAACATGAAAAAGCATGAAGAAAAAGTCCGGATGACCCATCCCAAGTGGGAGGGATCAAGCCAGGGGAGCATTCTGACCTGCGCACCTGGTGACATTTCACTTATGCACACACTGTAGAAGGGGGGTCCCAGGGTGGTGACCACACTGTTTTCACAACAGCGGAGAGCATCCAGAGCGGCTGAAGGGCTCTCAGTGCTGCAGTGTGTTCGAGCTGCTCGACATTTTGGAGTCTGGCTCTGAGGTCCTCCTGAAGGAGCCTGGGCCAGTTTATGCTCCAGTGAAAAAAGTGTCATCATGTCTTCCTCCCTCCATCCTTTTCCAGTTTGCTAGTGAAGACTTACCTGTCTGTGCATGCATCTCCTTTTAAAAATAAATTTCCCCAGGAGGTCACTGCTTATTGTGCATAGCCCCCACTTCTCTGTGTGAGTGTGTGTATGTCTATGTGTGTATGTCTGTGTGCATGTGCCTGTGTGCCTGCGTGTGCACGTGGAAGCCAGAGGTCAATGTCAGGAATCTTGTTTAGTCTCTCACCACCTTACTTTGAGACAGGGTCTCTCACTGACCCTAAAAGCTCACTGATTTGGCTAGAGTGACTGCCAAAAAACCTCCGATATTCTTCATTCTCCATCTCCCCAGCGTGCAGGGCACCACACCTAACTTTTTATGTGGGTGCTAGCGGTCCTCAGGGTTGCCCAGAAAACACTGACTGACTGGCAGCCATCTGCCTCACCCAGCAGACTCTATCTAAGGAAGCTGCGTATATGATCTGCAGGATTGAGTTCCTCCCAAGCACCAGATGTTTTTGCCCATGTATAGGAGGAAACTGAGCACCCCCAAGTCCTTGGGATATGCAGGGCTTAGATTAGATCAGAACAGGACATGTGTATCAGTTACTTCTCTCGTTGCCATGACAGAAGGCCATCTAGAAGTGACTTCCAGGAGCAGAAGTTTTGTTTTGACTCATGGCTCAGGGGATACAGTCCATTACTGTGGGAGAAGGCATGGCATTTAGAGCAGCTTGGTCCATTGTGGTAGGAGCTGTTGTAGTGGACAAGAAGCACAGCTAGGTCGTAACCCTCAAACCCTACCCCTAAAGACCTTATAGCTAGGCCCAAGTCCCAGAAAGGACAGCACCGCTGGCTAGGAGCGAGGTGTTCAGACACATGAACCCATGGAGTCATCTCACATTCAAGCCCCCAAACCACAGTTGCTCCAGAAGTTCACACTCTGGTCAGAGATGGTGGGAGGTGTCATGGAGAGGAGAGGAATGCTCCAACAGCAGCCTGTGGTGGGGTGGACAATAGTCTGTGACCCCTAGAACCATAGCTTCTACACACTGAGGTAAGTGAGGTACTTCCCGTGCAGGAAGGTTTTTAAGATAAATGGAGATGTGAGTACGGGACCTGGCATGACTCCTTGTGCTTGGTCAATGCTTGATAAATGGTGACTGTTGTCTGGACTATCAGCAGCAATTATTAACGTGATGGTGGAAAGCAAGCAGAGATGATGCATAATGTGGGGAACGCAGTAGCTGCCTGAATGCTAACTGTTATGTATCTTGTTCCCTGGTGACAGTGTATGTTTCCACACTCTGTAACATTGTAGAATGGGAAGCTTTCCTTCCCAGGGGACAGAGGCAGCCAAAGCCATTATTTTACAAGTAGACTTGGTCCGAGGTGGCCAATAGCATTTTAGAATGATCCAGGCAGAAGTATCATGTGGACAGTACCTGAGGAAGCACCCCTGGTTGTGCCTTGGCCTCCACATCCATGTGCGCGCGTGCACGCACACACACACACACACACACACACACACACACACACACACACACACACACCAGCTCAGACTTCAAGCTCCCTGGGAGCTCTGTCTTCCCCCCAGCCCGTCATACTTGTTCCATGTCAGAGTAGGACTCAGGGCCTGTGGGGCTGAGACATGACATTTTAATGCAGTGCCTGACCTGCTCAGTCAGGGTGATGGTTCCTTGCGGCCCAGAATGGTCTTTGCTAAAGATGTCACCCTGTGAATGTGTCCTTTGGTGACTTTCAGTTCAGCCTGTCTGTGCCTCCCTCTTCCCTGGGGTTACACAGTTGGTGGGGCCGGGACATAGTTTGTTCCAAGTTCATGGCTGATAAAAATACTGTGGATTAAATTCTCCATGCAAACTCATATCCATGAAGGACACCTCTCTCCTAGGAATCACTTTTAATCAGTAAGAGGCAATGACATCATTGGGGTGATGACTCAGTGGTAAAGGATTTTCTGCACAAGCTTGAATCCCTGGGTTTGATCCCAGCACCCATGTGAAAGTCAGCACCCAGGAGACTGGTGTCAGCACATCCCTGGAGCTTGCTAGTCCCACTGTATCTCAGGCTATAGGTTCCATGAGAAACCCTGTTTCAAAATAATGGAAAAGAAATTGAGGTAAATATCTGACCTCAACCTATGGTCTCCACAGGCACACAAACTGCACACACATGGACATGTATGTATGTATGTATATATGTATGTAAATATACACACACAAAAAGACAGAGACAGAGATGGAGAGAGACAGAGAAACAGACAGAGTGCTTGTCGTAGATCTTGACTGTCCCACCCATTGGATCCAATTTGAATGGATTTAAAATAATCCTTAAAAATAGGCATGCCACATTAAAAACCAACATCCAGCATAGTGAGGGGATATTCTTCTGTCAGAACCAGTCCCCTGGTACTCTTCTCATGGTTGGTCCAGATGAGTTTTATTTCTTGTGGAGAAGATGCTCGAAGGCAGGTCAGTAATGGGTCAAGGATAGCATCTACTGTGTTTATCGGGGGCTGCACCATCCTCCGGGCATGGAGCCCTTCCATTCTTTTCCTCCATCAACTCTGTGCACTGCTCCCAGATCCCAGCATTATTATCTGTTTTGAACATAAAGCAACAGAGACCCTGGGAAGGGCCTGAAGCTACATGTAACAGAAGAGCAAAGTGTAGAGCCCAGGCATGAATCCAGGTGGTCCTTTCTAGGCCCCAGTCTCAGCCTCAGTGCTATAGTTTTGCTGCCTGGGTTTCTTGACATCTGCTTTCATGCCATCAATCAGATGGGCATCTCTGCTCTGCGCCTTTAGCACATTGAAGGTACTTCTGCAATGCTCTCTAAACTGTCATTGAATTATTATTTAGATGTCCAGTAGTGGAAGATTGAGTATATGGACCTGGCCAAAGCCTTGTAAGGACAGGGACAGTACCCAGCTTTTCTGTAGCCAAGCATTTCATACACATTGAGGTCCTAGAATGATTATGGGTAGGGCAGATGGAGAAGTGGGTGGTGAATGGACATATGTGTGATTGGTGGGTAGGTGGTAAAGTTGATGAGTAGGTGGGTGGTTGATAGATAGGAAGATGTATTGATGGAATAGGTAGGTGGATGACTAGGTAGAGACAAAGATAGGTGGTCTATGATAGCTATGTAGATATATAGATGGGTGGTCCTGTGGGTGGATAGGTAGATGAATAGGTGAATATATAGATAGGTTGTCCTATAGTTAAGTTGGTGGGTATATGTCTTGGCATCCCTGTGGATGGATAGGTGGATATATAGACTGGTGGTCCTATAGATGGATAGGTGGATATATGAATAGGTAGTTCTGTGGATGGATAGGTGGATGATTGGTTATAGGTGGGTGGCACATGGATAGGTAGGTGTATAGATGAATAGGTGCTTCTATGAATGGATAGGTAGAAGGTGGATTGGTATATGGGTAGTAAATAGATAGGTAGGTGATGGATGCATCGATAGATATGTTAATGGGTAGGTGCTCCTATTTAGGGATGGATAGATGGATGGTGTAGAGGTGTATGTAAGTGGTGGGGGGACAGATGATGGAGGGATAGATGAGAATTACACAAACCTACAAGGATGGGTTATGGACCACCAAGCTGCTGGAAGGAAGATGGTGAAGGACAGGTGGTTGAAAGGACCGGTGCTTGAGGGGAAGTCAGCATATTGTTTGGAGTGAGGACATGACCCACAAGGTCCCCAGCTTTGTTGGTGTCAGCTCTAGGAATCAGGAGCCTCTATCAGAAAAGCTTTACATGTCCATCCATCTGCGCTTTGGTTCAGATGCTCCACACTGGTGTGCTCTCACAGGAATTCTAAGAGATGAGTTGGTACCCACTGATGTCTGGCTGTTGACTCTCTCAACATGAACATTGCCTGTCCACTCTGGGTGTCTTCTGGGTGGCCTATGGAGAGTGTCCACCAGGCTAGCTTTAGGTTTAGGTTCGTGTCTTAACTCCAGAACAAACTGGCTGTGTTGCTTTGAACAAGTCACTGCCTCTCTCTGACCTCATCCTTCAACATGACTCCAGTCTTGTGGTACCCCTGAGGGTGGGGATGATGTGTCTGTACGGAAGGTTCCTGACACTCAACGGGTCTAGCAGGCGCTCACTTCCTCATCTCAGCTTCCATTTCATACTTGTGTTTCTTTTTGATGAGGCTCTCGGAAAAGATGGACCATGCTGGAATCCAATTTCTTTACATTTACATTCTTTCTTCTTTTATAATCTCTATGAGAATGGGAAAAAGAATAGAACTTGCAAACCCTACCATGATGCTCCCTTCTTGGTTGTAGCTCTGGCGCTGTGGGAGTTCACGAGACACAGTGAATTTCGAGCATCCTGGTCCTTGGGTCCTGTGAATAGGGCAGTTTGTAGGAAGTCCCTCATCAGCTGAGCAATCTCAGGAAAGATTCTGAACCTTGGCAGTTGGTAATGTCAATCCGTAGATGTCGGGAATGCTTAGCACCTGCTGTAGACTGCGTGCATAACAGCCCTGGATGGACTGACCATCCTCGTCATACTGATGTCAAGGAGCTTAGGGCATGTGCACAGAGGGCTAGGGTGAGGTGGGGAGGAAAGACACCCTAAGGAGCCTGTCTAAATGTGGGCTGGGCTTAGAGGAGGGGTGGAGAAACAGATGTTGGAAGGGGCAGGCAGATAGATTTCTCCATTTCCTGTTGGCTACATTGTTCTGGAGAATCTAGTCTAATTTAAACACATATTTGCATATATGCTAGGTCTCTTCACATGTAAATATATACATGTCTATATAACTATATAGATATTATATATATACTTATAGAAAAACTTCAGAGACCTCCAGAGTGGCCTCTCAGCTTGGACAGAGTGCTGCTGTGGCCCAACCAACTGTGATCTGGTAGAGATAGGCACTCAAGGCTGCATTTGAAGGTTTGAGTTTCCATCAGAAGCTGCCTGACTCTTAATAATGTCAGCTTTCAGTTTGCATTCTTCAAAACCTGGTGCCTGCCGGTGTGTTTCTGGACTCAATGCTGTAGACAGCAGAGATGAGAACAGAAATGACAAGCGACAGGACTGAGCAGCAAATACAAAGTGCCAAGGTGACCATGTCCAGCCGGGGGCAGGGAAGGCAGCCTTAGGAGCACATGCCTTGTCTCTGGAGAGATCATTGTGTGCCATGTCCTGCCTCTCTGAGGAAGGTGTCACACTGGAGAGGTTAGATGCATGTGATGAGCTGTGAAGAGGATACCAGCAAATATACTTACCATTGTAAAACCATCTCCAATGTGTCTTTGGAAATCAAGTGCTCGATTCTAAAAATTTACCAAAGTGGACCAGCAGAGTAAGGGCCCCTGACCAAGTTTGTAGGTCTCTCTCCTTTCTTGAATGTGTATGTGTTTGTGTGTGTGTGTGTGTGTGTGTGTGTGTGTGTGTGTGTGTGAAAGAAAGAGAGAGGAAAGATATAGTTACATAATATAATATATATTTTATACATAGTTATATATAATATATAGTTATATAAATATGTGTATTTATATATAGAGAGAGAATATGCAAATATGTGTTTAAATTAGTCTAGATTCTCCAGAAAAAATGTAATAAACAGGAAATGGAGAAATAAATCTGTTGCATCCTGTCTGTCTGTCTATCTATAGACATGACCACTATATCTACCTATCATCTATCTGTGATGGCTTGGTTTTGAATTGTCAATTTGTTACAATCTTAAATCATCTGGGAAGGGAGGCTCCATGAGGGAGCGTATAGAAGTGGCCGTCCTGTGGGTGATTGTCTTGATTAGTGGAAAGACCCATCCTCTGTGGGCGGCACCATTCCCTGGGCAGGGGACCCTGGTGGGGAGAGTGAGCCGAGTGCTACCATGTATCACTTCACTGCTGTCTGCTTTTGACTGTAGATGTGATAAGACTAGCTACTTCTCGCCACTTTGATTTCCCCACAACGATGGGCTGTAAGCTGGACCTGAGAGCTAAGTTAAATTTTTATTCTTTCTTCCTTAAGTTGCTTCTCTCATAGTATTTAGTGACGGCAACAGGAAAGAAAATGGAGAATTTCTATCATTTATTTCCTATCATCTGTATCTATTACCTGCCATCTATCTAGCTGCTATCTATCTATCTATCTATCTATCTATCTATCTATCTATCTATCTATCTGTCTGTCTGTCTGTCTGTCTGTCTGTCTGTCTATCTATCTACTCTCCCACCCATCTATTATGTACCAGTCACCTATATACCTAGATTTATTAGGGTGACTGGTTTATGCAGTTTTGGAGGCCAAGAAAACTCAGTAGTGTAACAAACTGCGTACTGGGTTGATGATGGTGAGGTTCAATTTTAAGACCTGGAAACCTGAAAATACGAATTTTAGCTCTTGTTTGAAGGCTGCTGTCTCTTCCTTGGGCTAGATAAAGCATTCTGATGAGGAGGAACACCTACTTCATTGGGTCTGTGATTCCAATTCTGATGTCTAGAGGAACCCTCATAGGCACTCGCAATGGCATTTGGATAA